>NC_138297.1:68930000-68982500 GCF_965601325.2 Salmo salar
GAACATCTATACCCTTAATATCACTCAGTCTAGGAGATAGGGAACATCTATACCCTTAATATCACTCAGTCTAGGAGATAGGGAACATCTATACCCTTAATGTCACTCAGTCTAGGAGATAGGGAACATCTATACCCTTAATATCACTCAGTCTAGGAGATAGGGAACATCTATACCATTAATGTCACTCAGTCTAGGAGATAGGGAACATCTATACCCTTAATATCACTCAGTCTAGGAGATAGGGAACATCTATACCCTTAATATCACTCAGTCTAGGAGATAGGGAACATCTATACCCTTAATATCACTCAGTCTAGGAGATAGGGAACATCTATACCCTTAATATCACTCAGTCTAGGAGATAGGGAACATCTATACTCTTAATATCACTCAGTCTAGGAGATAGGGAACATCTATACCCTTAATATCACTCAGTCTAGGAGATAGGGAACATCTATACTCTTAATATCACTCAGTCTAGGAGATAGGGAACATCTATACCCTTAATATCACTCAGTCTAGGAGATAGGAAACATCTATACCCTTAATATCACTCAGTCTAGGAGATAGGGAACATCTATACCCTTAATATCACTCAGTCTAGGAGATAGGGAACATCTATACTCTTAATATCACTCAGTCTAGGAGATAGGGAACATCTATACCCTTAATATCACTCAGTCTAGGAGATAGGGAACATCTATACCCTTAATATCACTCAGTCTAGGAGATAGGGAACATCTATACTCTTAATATCACTCAGTCTAGGAGATAGGGAACATCTATACCCTTAATATCACTCAGTCTAGGAGATAGGGAACATCTATACCTCCTCGTCGGAGATGGGCCCCATCACTCAGTCTAGGAGATAGGGAACATCTATACCCTTAATATCACTCAGTCTAGGAGATAGGGAACATCTATACTCTTAATATCACTCAGTCTAGGAGATAGGGAACATCTATACCCTTAATATCACTCAGTCTAGGAGATAGGGAACATCTATACCCTTAATATCACTCAGTCTAGGAGATAGGGAACATCTATACCCTTAATATCACTCAGTCTAGGAGATAGGGAACATCTATACCCTTAATATCACTCAGTCTAGGAGATAGGGAACATCTATACCCTTAATATCACTCAGTCTAGGAGATAGGGAACATCTATACTCTTAATATCACTCAGTCTAGGAGATAGGGAACATCTATACTCTTAATATCACTCAGTCTAGGAGATAGGGAACATCTATACCCTTAATATCACTCAGTCTAGGAGATAGGGAACATCTATACCCTTAATATCACTCAGTCTAGGAGATAGGGAACATCTATACTCTTAATATCACTCAGTCTAGGAGATAGGGAACATCTATACTCTTAATATCACTCAGTCTAGGAGATAGGGAACATCTATACTCTTAATATCACTCAGTCTAGGAGATAGGGAACATCTATACTCTTAATATCACTCAGTCTAGGAGATAGGGAACATCTATACTCTTAATATCACTCAGTCTAGGAGATAGGGAACATCTATACTCTTAATATCACTCAGTCTAGGAGATAGGGAACATCTATACCCTTAATATCACTCAGTCTAGGAGATAGGGAACATCTATACCCTTAATATCACTCAGTCTAGGAGATAGGGAACATCTATACTCTTAATATCACTCAGCCTTTCTCTCCTTTTGTCCACTCTTTTCTTTCTCTTTTTCAAACACATCTATAAACACTCTGATGCAGACTGCTAGGTTCAAAGATGCCTTGCTTTGTGATGCGGTCATCTGTTTAATTGCTCGTTGAATGGAAGGATGAGCTTGTCGTTCGCTATCCATTACCGTTTAGAGAGGAATATAAGGTTTGATCGATACTTTGATCGAGCCACTAAGAGAGACAATTACCGTGTGCCTTTATGCGTGTGTGTCTGTGTGTGTTGAACATTATAATTCCCTAGACTTTAATTGACCCTTTAAGGTTTATTGTATTTTTCTCAGAAATGTCCCATACAGCCATCTGTCATTTCTTTCTCTGTTTGAAGACTACTTCCACCTGATTTTGTGTTGATAGTCAGATAGATACAGACAGTTATGAACACTTCCCTTTAGGTTTCAGACACGCACCAATCACTTCCTTCTATAGAGTACAGAGAGAGGGACTCCGTGTGTAAAAGTCTCAGTGCGTAATAAAACCACTTTGTTCTGAGTGAGGACGCTGTGGAGCCAGATGATGTTACCCGCTGGGGGTTAATATCTCATACCTCCACTGTAGCCCATAGGCCATCCACAGACCTCATCCCTCTCTCCTCATCCCTCTCTCCTCTCCTCCTCATCCCTCTCTCCTCTCGTCTCCCAGAGTGCACTGAGACTGACGGCCAGCAGTCACAGACACAATCTGTTCTGTTAAATGTGTCCCAAGGTGGCTGTGACTTCATCCCCTCAACCCTCTTCCTACCGCCTCCTATTCTCCCAGCCCCCTATGTCTGCATCTGTCTTTTCCTTCCTCTCTCTCTTTCTCTCTCTCTCTCTCTCACACGCTCTCACTTTATCTCTCTCTCTCACACGCTCTCACTTTATCTCTCTCTCTCTCTCTCTGTCTTAATTTCTCTCTCTCGCTCTCGCTCTCGCTCTCTCCTCTCTCTCTCTCTCTCTCTCTCTCTCCTATCTATCTCCCTCTCCCTCTGTCTCTTCTGTGGAAAAACAGCAGTAGGCTAGGGGCCAGGTGTTTCAGGAGTTTGAGAACAGATTATACACTCTGCATCCCACTCTTTATCCCCAGGCCTCTCTCTAAACGCTTAACAACCCTTCCCCCGTTTACAGCATGTCTCGTCACACACACAGACACACACACACAGGGTCGCAGCCAAGCGTGCGGTTAAAAACGCTCCCTGCCACACTGCTCACACAACGGCCTGCCAGCCTCGGCATGGTGATCTTTAGCGCAGAAGAAGAATGTTACAGTGACACAGAACCGAAGATAAAGAGCAGGTCCAACATGAGGTCAGTGTAGTGACGGCATTTCAATACCTTGCTCTTTGTGATCTCGTTAGCTGTCGGTGTCTGACGGATCGCCACAGTCCAACTGGCGTGAAACGCCGAAGTTTTGCTTTGTAGGAATAAAATCCCTCTCTCCTCCTCCCTCCTCTCTTCTCTCTGTTGACACTCGGTGATGAAATTCCACAATCGCACTCCTCGCCGGCCACAGATTGATTAAATGTCAAGAGGGTTTATTGTCCGACAGGATCCTGGGGTTTCACAGCTAGACTTATTTCAATACACAGACTCAGTCTGATTGGTTCCTCAGATGTATCTGTAATCCTCTCATTGTATGCTGTAGCATTAAGATTTCACTTCACTGGAACTAGTCCAAACCATGAAAAACAGCCCCAGAACATTATTCCTCCACCAAACTATACAGTTGGCACTATGCATTGGGGCAGGTAACGTTCTCCTGGCATCCACCTAACCCAGATTCGTCCGTCGGACTTCCAGATAGTGAAGCGTGAGTCAAGCTTTACAACACTCCAGCCGACGCTTGGCATTGAGCATGGTGATCTTAGGTTTGTGTGCAGCTGCTCTGCCATGGAAACCCATTTCATGAAGCTCCCAATGAACAGTTGATGTGCTGACGTTGCTTCCAGAGGCAGTTTGGAACCCCGTAATTGAGTGTTGCAATCGAGGACAGCCGATTTTCACGCGTTGTGCTCTTCAGCACTCTGCGGTCCCGTTCTGTGAGCTTGTGTGTCCCTACCACTTCACGGCTGAGCCGTTGTTGCTCCTAGACGTATTCCACTTTACAATAGCAATACTTACGGGGTAGCTCTAGCAGGGAAGAAATTTTACGATCTGACTTGCTGGAAAGGTGGTATTCTACAACGGTGCCACGTTTAAAGTCCCGGGCTATTCAAGAAGGCCATTGTACTGCCAATGTTTGTCTATGGAGATTGCATTGCCAGGTGCTCGATTGTATATACCTGTCAGCAACAGGTGTGGCTGAAATTGCTGAATCCACTCATGTAAAGGGGTGTCCACATGCTGCTGTATATATAGTGTATGAAGGGGTGTCCACATACTGCTGTATATATAGTGGATGAAGGGGTGTCCACATATTGCTGTATATATAGTGGATGAAGGGGTGTCCATATACTGCTGTATATATAGTGGATGAAGGGGTGTCCTCATACTGCTGTATATATAGTGGATGAAGGGGTGTCCACATACTGCTGTATATATAGTGGATGAAGGGGTGTCCTCATACTGCTGTATATATAGTGGATGAAGGGGTGTCCTCATACTGCTGTATATATAGTGGATGAAGGGGTGTCCACATACTGCTGTATATATAGTGGATGAAGGGGTGTCCACATACTGCTGTATATATAGTGTATGAAGGGGTGTCCTCATACTGCTGTATATATAGTGTAGAGCATGGCACTTGCATCACCAGGGTTGTATGTTCGAATCCCAAGGGGGACCAACATGTAAAAGTACAAACAATTTATGCACTCACTGCTGTAAGTCTCTCTGGATAAGAACATCTTTTAAATGACTAACATATAATGTAAAACTGGAGAGGAGAGGAGAGGAGAGGAGAGGAGAGGAGAGGAGATGTTAACTCCTACTTTCAATAGGATCACACATGACATCTGATAGGAGCCACATGGAGAAGTAGTATTTCTTTGTCACATTGTCACAATCATTGTCAAAATCCTTAATCGTTCTGAAATCCAACCATAAGCATCAATGCTGTCAGTGGCTGATAACCCTATGGACATCAATGCTGACAGTGGCTGATAACCCTATGGACATCAATGCTGTCAGTGGCTGATAACCCTATGGACATCAATGCTGACAGAGAGTGATAACCCTATGGATGCTGACAGAGACTGAGAACCCTGTGGACATCAATGCTGACAGAGAGTGATAACACTGTGGACATCAATGTTGACAGTGACTGATAACACTGTGGACATCAATGCTGACAAAGACTGATAACCTTGTGGACATCAATGCTGACAATGACTGATAACCCTGTGGACATCAATGCTGACAGTGACTGATAACACTGTGGACATCAATGCTGACAAAGACTGATAACCCTGTGGACATCAATGTTGACAGTGACTGATAACACTGTGGACATCAATGCTGACAGAGAGTGATAACACTGTGGACATCAATGCTGACAGTGCCTGATAACCCTGTGGACATCAATGCTGACAGTGACTGATAACACTGTGGACATCAATGCTGACAGTGACTGATAACCCTGTGGACATCAATGTTGACAGTGACTGATAACACTGTGGACATCAATGCTGACAGAGAGTGATAACACTGTGGACATCAATGCTGACAGAGACTGATAACCCTGTGGACATCAATGTTGACAGTGACTGATAACCCTGTGGACATCAATGCTGACAGAGGGTGATAACACTGTGGACATCAATGCTGACAGAGACTGATAACCCTGTGAACATCAAAGCTGACAGAGACTGATAACCCTGTGGACATCAACACTGAAACTGTCTCTGAAGTAGACGGTCGTATATAGCAGGTACTGAAAGTCCAGTCAGAAGTTATGGCCGTTCTCTATGAGGTGATTGTGATGAATTCCTATTTGGATGATAAAGCTGTCTCCTGTCTCTTATCCTGACCTTGCTGTCCGTTACTCTGCAGGTTAACATAAACCACCGTGAAGTACAGATGGTCCTATGTCAGTGATAACACTAATTAAGCACTAAAAACCTCCCAGCGTGTCGTGCTGACGACCTGCGATTAAGTCCAGCAATGTGTTGCGGGGTCTTGATGATCGACGTTTTCTGTTAAACCACTGAAATACCCCTTGGTTCACCAGTCATCCAACACACTGACCAAAGACCATATACCATTCCAGTGTTTTACTTGCTATATTGTATTTACTTTGCCACCATGGCCTTTTTTGCCTTTACCTCCCTTATCTCACCTTATTTGCTCACATTGTATATAGACTTATTTTTCTACTGTATTATTGACTGTAAGTTTGTTTTACTCCATGTGTAACTCTGTGTTGTTGTATGTGTCAAACTGCTTTGCTTTATCTTGGCCAGGTCGCAATTGTAAATGAGAACTTGTTCTCAACTTGCCTACCTGGTTAAATAAAGGACTTGTTCTCAACTTGTCTACCTGGTTAAATAAAGGTGAAATAAATATATATCAAGTGTCTCAGAGATTTCTTTGTTTTACCTTTATTTAACTAGGCAAGTCAGTTAAGAACGAATTCTTATTTACAATGACGGCCTACTGGGGAACAGTGGGTTAACTGCCTTGTTCAGGGGCAGAACAACAGATTTTTACCTTGTCAGCTCGGGGATTTGATCTTGCAACCTTTCAGTTAATAGTTCAACACTCGAACCACTAGGCTACCCTGCCGCCCCAATTGTTGATCTAGGGTCAGTTTCCACCAGAGATGGAGTGTTGATCTAGGATCAGTTTCCATCCTCAGAGATGGAGTGTTGATCTAGGTTCAGTTTCCATCCTTAGAGATGGAGTGTTGATCTAGGATCAGTTTCCATCCTCAGAGATGGAGTGTTGATCTAGGTTTCAGTTTCCATCCTTAGAGATGGAGTGTTGATCTAGGATCAGTTTCCATCCTCAGAGATGGAGTGTTGATCTAGGATCAGTTTCCACCAGAGATGGAGTGTTGATCTAGGGTCAGTTTCCATCCTCAGAGATGGAGTGTTGATCTAGGATCAGTTTCCACCAGAGATGGAGTGTTGATCTAGGATCAGTTTCCATCCTCAGAGATGGAATGTTGAACTAGGATCAGTTTCCATCCTCAGAGATGGAGTGTTGATCTAGGATCAGTTTCCATCCTTAGAGATGGAGTGTTGATCTAGGATCAGTTTCCATCCTCAGAGATGGAATGTTGAACTAGGATCAGTTTCCATCCTCAGAGATGGAGTGTTGATCTAGGATCAGTTTCCACCAGAGATGGAGTGTTGATCTAGGATCAGTTTCCATCCTCAGAGATGGAGTGTTGATCTAGGATCAGTTTCCACCCTCAGAGATGGAGTGTTGATCTAGGATCAGTTTCCATCCTCAGAGATGGAGTGTTGATCTAGGATCAGTTTCCACCAGAGATGGACTGTTGATCTAGGATCTGTTTCCATCCTCAGAGATGGAATGTTGAACTAGGGTCAGTTTCCATCCCAGAGATGGAGTGTTGAACTAGGATCAGTTTCCATCCTCAGAGATGAAGTGTTGATCTAGGATCAGTTTCCATCCTCAGAGATGGAGTGTTGAACTAGGATCAGTTTTCATCTTATTCATTGTGATCTAAATGGCAGAACTGTTCCTAGATCAGCACTGCTGCTCTGGGAAGTTGGATATATAAGGCCCCTGACAACTGTACACACGGCTTTCCAGTGCTTTAGTTTTGATGGAAAACACTGCACGTCCTCTCCTGTCTAGGCCTGCTTGGTCTGAGACTGTTCCTCCTCCCTCCCACACCTTTTCACCCTGGCCTTCTCATCATCTAGTACGAATGTCTGGAATAAAGCATATTTTCATCAGAGATCACATTACATATTACCTTTATCCATCTGTATGCCTGCAGCCTCCCAAGACCCTGTCTGATCCTGACTTTATCACTTCACAGGAGCTGTGTGGAGGGGAGCTGGAGGGATGGAGGAGAGGAGAGGTGGAGGGGTAGAGGAGAGGTGGAGGTGGAGGTGGAGGTGTAGAGGAGAGGAGAGGAGAGGAGAGGAGAGGAGAGGAGAGGAGAGGAGAGGAGAGGAGAGAGGAGAGGAGAGGAGAGGAGAGGAGAGGAGAGGAGAGGAGAGGAGGAGGGAGGAGAGGAGAGGAGAGGAGAGGAGAGGAGAGAGAGGAGAGGAGAGGAGAGGAGAGGAGAGGAGAGGAGAGGAGAGGAGAGGAGAGGAGAGGAGAGGAGAGGAGAGGAGAGGTGAGGGTGGAGGGGTGGAGAGGAGAGGAGAGGAGAGGAGAGGAGAGGAGAGGAGAGGAGAGGAGAGGAGAGGAGAGGAGAGGAGAGGAGAGGAGAGGAGAGGAGGAGGGTTGAAGGAGAAGAGAGGTGGAGGAGAGGAGAGGAGAGGTGGAGGTGGAGGAGCAGAGAGCTGGAGGAGAGGTGGAGGGGTGGAGGTGGAGGAGAGGAGAGGAGAGGAGAGAAGGAGGGGTGGAGGAGAGGAGAGGAGAGCTGGAGGTGAGGTGGAGGGGTGGAGCAGAGGAGAGGTGGATGTGTGGAGGGGAGAGGAGAGGAGAGGAGAGGAGAGGAGAGGAGAGGAGAGGAGAGGAGAGGAGAGGAGAGGAGAGGAGAGGAGAGGAGAGGAGAGGAGAGGAGAGGAGAGGAGAGGAGAGGAGAGGAGAGGAGAGGAGGAGGGTTGAAGGAGAAGAGAGGTGGAGGAGAGGAGAGGAGAGGTGGAGGTGGAGGAGCGGAGAGCTGGAGGAGAGGTGGAGGGGTGGAGGTGGAGGAGAGGAGAGGAGAGAGGAGGGGTGGAGGAGAGGAGAGCAGGAGGGAGGTGGAGGGGTGGAGCAGAGGAGAGGTGGATGTGTGGGGAGACAGCACAGAGAGACGGAGAGGTATGGAGGAGGCACTGCTAAAGGCAGGAGGCCCACACATGTAATCACCAGGTGTGGAGGAGAGAGAGGGTAGTAGGGAGATGGAGGTGGGCACCACGAGAGACAGGAGGACCACACACCTAATCACCAGGCTTAGTGACTACAGTAAGGCTGGGTTTGAAATGTCAAGCAGTGTTGTCTGTCCCCCTCTCTCTCCCCTTTCCCCCACTCTCCCCCACCCGCCTCCATGTTGGAGAAAGTAGATGAGGAGAAATATGAGTTGCAAGGACATCAAGAAACTCTAAGCGCTAAACTGAAATGGAGTAGAATATGGCAAGGAGAAAGGAGAATATAATTGTATCAGGGGGAAACTGAATCTGATCTCGACCTACATTCCCATGCTGTCAACACACTAATATCAGGCTATCTAGTAGTGATGGTTACAGACATAAAGGGACATGTCATTCTTTGTGCTATACGAGTTGACAGAGCCAACTCTGAAAAGACCTGGGAATATGGGAAAGAAACCTAAAGCTATTCGTCTTCCTGGCCATACTAATTCATAATAACACTCTATTCCTCCTCCTGGCCACACTAATTCATAATAACACTCTATTCCTCCTCCTGGCCACACTAATTCATAATAACATTCTATTCCTCCTCCTGGCCATACTAATTCATAATAACACTCTATTCCTCCTCCTGGCCATACTAATTCATAATAACACTCTATTCCTCCTCCTGGCCACACTAATTCATAATAACACTCTATTCCTCCTCCTGGCCATACTAATTCATAATAACACTCTATTCCTCCTCCTGGCCACACTAATTCATAATAACACCCTATTCCTCCTGACCATACTAATTCATAATAACACTCTATTCCTCCTCCTGGCCACACTAATTCATAATAACATTCTATTCCTCCTCCTGGCCATACTAATTCATAATAACACTCTATTCCTCCTCCTGGCCACACTAATTCATAATAACATTCTATTCCTCCTCCTGGCCATACTAATTCATAATAACACTCTATTCCTCCTCCTGGCCATACTAATTCATAATAACACTCTATTCCTCCTCCTGGCCATACTAATTCATAATAACACTCTATTCCTCCTCCTGGCCATACTAATTCATAATAACACTCTATTCCTCCTCCTGGCCATACTAATTCATAATAACACTCTATTCCTCCTCCTGGCCATACTAATTCATATTAACACTCTATTCCTCCTCCTGGCCATACTAATACATAATAACACTCTATTCCTCCTGACCATACTAATTCATAATAACACTCTATTCCTCCTCCTGACCATACTAATGCATAATAACATTCTATTCCTCCTCCTGGCCATACTAATTCATAATAACACTCTATTCCTCCTCCTGGCCATACTAATTCATAATAACACTCTATTCCTCCTCCTGGCCATACTAATTCATAATAACACTCACTCATTCCTCCTCCTGGCCATACTAATTCATATTAACACTCTATTCCTCCTCCTGGCCATACTAATACATAATAACACTCTATTCCTCCTCCTGACCATACTAATTCATAATAACACTCTATTCCTCCTCCTGGCCATACTAATGCATAATAACACTCTATTCCTCCTCCTGGCCATACTAATTCATAATAACACTCTATTCCTCCTCCTGGCCATACTAATTCATAATAACACTCTATTCCTCCTCCTGGCCATACTAATTCATAATAACACTCTATTCCTCCTCCTGGCCATACTAATGCATAATAACATTCTATTCCTCCTCCTGGCCACACTAATTCATAATAACACTCTATTCCTCCTCCTGGCCATACTAATTCATAATAACACTCTATTCCTCCTCCTGGCCATACTAATTCATAATAACACTCTATTCCTCCTGGCCATACTAATACATAATAACACTCTATTCCTCCTCCTGGCCACACTAATACATAATAACACTCTATTCCTCCTCCTGGCCATACTAATTCATAATAACACTCTATTCCTCCTCCTGGCCATACTAATTCATAATAACACTCTATTCCTCCTGGCCATACTAATTCATAATAACACTCTATTCCTCCTCCTGACCATACTAATTCATAATAACACTCTATTCCTCCTCCTGGCCACACTAATTCATAATAACACCCAAGTGACCTTTCTCAGAAAATGCATTTCATGTGGGTTTCATGTTGCTTGGCCCAAAGCTTTGGACTGAGGTCCCTCTGACACTGGGAGCTGCATTAACCTCCCTGTCGCCAACATGTGTGAGCTGTGGGCTGTGGGCTGTGGGCTGTGGGGTGTGGGCTGTGGGCTGTGGGCTGTGGGCTGTGGGCTGTGGGCTGTGGGCTGTTGGCTGTGGGCTGTGGGCTGTGAGCTGTGAGCTGTTAGAAGGGATGGCTGAAAAAATCAAATCAAATGTTATTGGTCACATACACATGGTTAGCAGATGTTAATGTGAGTGTAGCGAAATGCTTGTGCTTCTAGTTCCGACAGTGCAGTAATATCTAACAAGTAATCTAACAATTCCCCAACAACAACCTAATACACATCTAAAGGGATGGAATAAGAATATGTACATATAAATATATGGATGAGCGATGGCCGAGCGACATAGGCAAGATGCAGTAGATGGTATAAGGTACAGTATATACATATGAGATGAATAATGTAAGATATGTTAACATTATTTAAAGTGACTAGTGATCCATTTATTAAAGTGGCCAGTGATATGAGTCTCTATGTAGGCATCAGATGATACAAATAAATGGGGACATATCACATCACAGCGTGACCTATGGGTTTGATGCATTGAAGCACACAGAGCAACCACTGAATTATGGGTCGTTATTATTACAGAGCAACATGGCGAATCATTGATCTGCAGCGAGACGGGTTGAAGGGAAAGGGAGGCCTGAGAATTCCATTCAACAGGAACGATGAGTAATCCACTCAGCACAGAGGTCATCGTCAGGACAGGGGAGAGGAGGGGGGATGAATGAGCCAATTGGAAGCTGGGGATGATTAGGTGACCGTGATGGTATGAAGGTCAGATTGGGAATTTAGCCAGAACACCAGGGTTAACACCACTACTCTTACAATAACTGTCATGGGACCTTTAGTGACCTCAGAGAGTCAGGAAACCCATTTAACGTCCAATCCAAAAGATGGCATCCTACACAGGGCAATATCCCCAATCACTGCCCTGGGGCATTGACATATTTTTTTTTTTAGAACAGAGGCCCTACTGGCCCTCCAACACCACTTCAAGGAACATCTGTCCCCCCATCCAGGGACCAACCCTGCTTCTCTTCAGAGGCAAAGCATCAGTGGGATGCAGGATGGTATGCTGCTGTGTAGAGAACATTGTACTGTAAGAACACAGGACTGAGCTCTGGATAAAATGGTTGAACGTGTAAAGAGAAGTGTACTGTAGGTAGATGATTGATAGGGTCTGGGTACTGAAGATTATTGTAGGTAGATGGTTGATAGCAGGGATGGACTGGCCATGGGGCAATTATGGTAAATGCCAGATGTGCTGCTCCATTTGTAGCCCAATGGGCCTATCTACATCGGGGATTTTATGCAGAAATTATTATTATTTCGCTAAAAATGGGCGCATTGAGAAAGTAAATGGGCCAGTGTGATTGAAATGCCCAGGACAATGTTTTGTCCCAGTCCGTCCCTGGTTAATAGTGAGATGGTTGATGGTTCTGGTTCTGTGATCTGATACAAAGCACCTTGGATCAGCACCAAAGCTGAGTCAGCTCAGTCCACATGAACACCAACATCTACAGCCAGATAAAAGTCCATCCTCTAACATTTTATTTGGCCTGTAAGTGAGAGAGATTGTTGCTGTTCTTCAAACCCACATTTTTGGCAGATTAATTTCTTTCACTCCTTCTCTCCCACAGCGTTCAAGAGAGAGTTTTTACTTTTCTCTCCCACAGCGTTCAAGAGAGATAGTTTTCTCTCCTTCTCTCCCACAGCGTTCAAGAGAGATAGTTTTCACTCCTTCTCTCCCACAGCGTTCAAGAGAGATAGTTTTCACTCCTTCTCTCCCACAGCGTTCAAGAGAGATAGTTTTCACTCCTTCTCTCCCACAGCGTTCAAGAGAGATAGTTTTCACTCCTTCTCTCCCACAGCGTTCAAGAGAGATAGTTTTCACTCCTTCTCTCCCACAGCGTTCAAGAGAGCTAGTTTTCACTCCTTCTCTCCCACAGCGTTCAAGAGAGATAGTTTTCACTCCTTCTCTCCCACAGCGTTCAAGACAGATAGTTTTCACTCCTCCACAGTCACCCCCATTAACAACCTTTTAACTCTAGAACAAGTTATCTGGACAGTCTGTCCAAACACAGTATAAAGTATATCAATGGATATTTTTCTGGACAGTCTGTCCAAACAAAGTAAAAGTATATCAATAGCAAAGCCCAGCGGATTATGTTGCTAATCAGCAGGTAGATTATTATTCAAAAAGATAACTTTCTTCAATGTGAGCCAAGTCTTACTTACATCTATCTATACATAAACCAAAACACAGTGAATTAGTATGCAAATGTTCCCTTCCAATGTCAAAGTGTGCCTGTGGGTAGGTGGGCGTTGCATTCCGTCTGTCGTGTCTCCTTGGATTTTTCCGCAGCGTTGGATTGATAACTACCAACGGCTATTGGATGGCACACACACACACACACACACACACACACACACACACACACACACACACACACACACACACACACACACACACACACACACACACACACACACACACACACACACACACACAGGCGGTGGATGTCTGGGGGATTCAAGACAAAGGCGACTGACTCAGTGTGTGGGACTGACTTACCATGGTAAAAGCTCTCCTATCATTCAGCTGCATGACTTACCATGGTAAAAGCTCTCCTTATCATTCAGCTGAATGACTTACCATGGTAAAAGCTCTCCTATCATTCAGCTGCATGACTTACCATGGTAAAAGCTCTCCTTATCATTCAGCTGCATGACTTACCATGGTAAAAGCTCTCCTTATCATACAGCTGCATGACTTACCATGGTAAAAGCTCTCCTTATCATTCAGCTGAATGACTTACCATGGTAAAAGCTCTCCTATCATTCAGCTGCATGACTTACCATGGTAAAAGCTCTCCTTATCATTCAGCTGAATGACTTACCATGGTAAAAGCTCTCCTATCATTCAGCTGCATGACTTACCATGGTAAAAGCTCTCCTTATCATTCAGCTGAATGACTTACCATGGTAAAAGCTCTCCTTATCATTCAGCTGCATGACTTACCATGGTAAAAGCTCTCCTTATCATTCAGCTGCATGACTTACCATGGTAAAAGCTCTCCTTATCATTCAGCTGCATGACTTACCATGGTAAAAGCTCTCCTATCATACAGCTGCATGACTTACCATGGTAAAAGCTCTCCTTATCATTCAGCTGAATGACTTACCATGGTAAAATCTCTCCTTATCATTCAGCTGCATGACTTACCATGGTAAAAGCTCTCCTTATCATTCAGCTGCATGACTTACCATGGTAAAAGCTCTCCTATCATTCAGCTGCATGACTTACCATGGTAAAAGCTCTCCTTATCATTCAGCTGAATGACTTACCATGGTAAAAGCTCTCCTTATCATTCAGCTGCATGACTTACCATGGTAAAAGCTCTCCTTATCATTCAGCTGCATGACTTACCATGGTAAAAGCTCTCCTTATCATTCAGCTGCATGACTTACCATGGTAAAAGCTCTCCTATCATTCAGCTGCATGACTTACCATGGTAAAAGCTCTCCTATCATTCAGCTGAATGACTTACCATGGTAAAAGCTCTCCTTATCATTCAGCTGCATGACTTACCATGGTAAAAGCTCTCCTATCATTCAGCTGCATGACTTACCATGGTAAAAGCTCTCCTATCATTCAGCTGCATGACTTACCATGGTAAAAGCTCTCCTTATCATTCAGCTGCATGACTTACCATGGTAAAAGCTCTCCTATCATACAGCTACAGCTTGACTGGGCTTGGACACACACGCACACACACAGGCTGTGGCCATCATGAAATGATGTCAGCTGATAACTGCTGGTCTCACGGTAATTGACATATTAATTAATTAACATAAACACGTTTACTATCTCTGGGCGTCCACGCACCGCCTACAAGCCACTGATGCAGACCTTTGGAACATCTACATTTTAAAAAGTCTAATAAATCCATGTAATATAGTCTACACCATCACAATAAATCCATGTAATATAGCCTACACCACCACAATAAATCCATGTAATATAGCCTACACCACCACAATAAATCCATGTAATATAGTCTACAGCACCACAACAAATCCATTATTTATTTTAAACAAGTGTAAAGAAACATTTTGATATGAAGAAAATGTGAATAGCATATTCTGAGTCATCCTTATGTTAGTTCCTGATCTGGCTATGCCATATGGCTGTGGGCTACACTAGTTCATTTAGCAGGTCCTGATCTGGCTATGCCATATGGCTGTGGGCTACACTAGTTCATTTAGCAGGTCCTGATCTGGCTATGCCATATGGCTGTGGGCTACACTAGTTCATTTAGCAGGTCCTGATCTGGCTGTGCCAAATGGCTGTGGGCTACACTAGTTCATTTAGCAGATAAGATTTTCTTACAATTCCCATGGCATTATTTTATATTATTATATTATTAGCAGTAAGAAGAATACAATTGAACATGAATAAACTAGAATGGATATTTTTTCCAAATTATTTCTGAGGGAAGGTGCACATGACGCTATTCTGTGTTCCTTAACAAAGAAACAGAGAAACAAAGAAACATTTAAAGTTAATCATGTAACTTTAGTTGTGATACAAACGTTAAGCTGTATGTTTTAATGTCTAACACGTTCTAATGCTGCATGATGCGACTCCAATGATGATTTGAATAAAGTCTCATGAAAGGTTTCTTACGCAGGCTGCACACACTTCATCAGTCTCTCATTCACAATTTGACAAGCACTTGATTCATATTCTCACCCATCAGAATATACTCAATTTAATCTGGTCTTTACATACAGCCTACCAATATGCAGTACCAGTCAAAGGTTTGGACACACCTACTCATTCAAGAGTTTTTCTTTATTTATACTATTTTTTACATTGTAGAATAATAGTGTAGACATCAAAACTATAAAATAACACATATGGAATCATGTAGTAACCAAAAAGGTGTTAAACAAATCAAAATATATTTTAGGTTCTTCAAAGTATCCATCCTTTGCCTCTTTACCACTTGTATCTTCTCACGTATTCCACCCAGTTGCTCAGATATGATTCTAATGGGAGTGGATCATTATTACAGATATGATTCTAATGGGAGTGGATCATTATTACATATATGATTCTAATGGGAGAGGATCATTATTACAGATATGATTCTAATGGGAGTGGATCATTATTACAGATATGATTCTAATGGGAGTGGATCATTATTACAGATATGATTCTAATGGGAGTGGATCATTATTACAGATATGATTCTAATGGGAGTGGATCATTATTACAGATATGATTCTAATGGGAGTGGATCATTATTACAGATATGATTCTAATGGGAGTGGATCATTATTACAGATATGATTCTAATGGGAGTGGATCATTATTACAGATATGATTCTAATGGGAGTGGATCATTATTACAGATATGATTCTAATGGGAGAGGATCATTATTATAGATATGATTCTAATGGGAGTGGATCATTATTACAGATATGATTCCCATGGGGGTGGATTATTATTACAGCTATAATTCCCATGGGAGTGGATCTTTTTAAGGACTCAAGCGAGGGGGAAGAGGATACCCTCAATGTTCCAACAGGGGGTCGCAGCAGCGCGGACGTGGAAGAAGTGTCAGAGGGGCAAGAAGAGTAAGGCCACTATTGGACACACAGTCAGAATGCCTGAGTGTGATCAACCTTTCTTCACGTCCCATCACCACTTCATGTGAGTTGGCCTTGAGTAAGGGCTTATCTTTCATCCCCACTGCATCATGTATTAATACTGACACTACAATAGAGTTTGAGAAATGATTTTGTACATTGAGATGCAGGGTGTTCTTCTGCCCCATAAATGTGGATGTGTCAAGTATGGGTAAGTCGAGTGTTCAGGCTATGGGTGACACAATAGAGAATGACATTTCCCACAGAACGAATACCCCTTTTGGATCCAAATCCACATTTTGTTCCGCCTAGATACAGAAATCCTTCCCTAGACACATACTGCAGATTGGTGGAAAAAGATGTGTCCCAGATTCTGAATAAGAAACGAGAATACAGAGTCTACAATAATCTCCCTAAAGAACAGAGACAAGCATTGAGTCCACTCTGACAGTGCGTAATGGTGATAAGGCCTGTGTTGCTGGTAACAGTGATGATTATGTGAAAGAGAGCCGGGAAACAACTGAACAACACCACTTCCTATCAGAAACTGTCACGTGACCCCCACACCGCTGCTCAAAGATGAGATTCAAACAAGCTGAAATCTCTTGTTGAAAGTGGAGACATAATGCAAAAATAATAGGAGTTCATGGAAGTAGACAATCCAATCAGGAGCGTTATTCATGCCTTACCAAAAATCCACCAATTATTGGATAAGCCAACAGGGAGACCTATCGTGGCCTCCATTGGCTCATTAACTGAAAATATCTCTGCTTTTGTAGAACTTTCTTTCTAAAACCCAGTGTGGTGTCACTCCCTGCATATGTACACGATTCTACGGACGTGATTAACACCCTCAAGATAATGGAAAAATATAAATGGGGAGACTCGTATGGCTTGCTTTGATGTTGAATCCCTGTATACTAACATCCCACACCAGGGAGACCTAGAAGCTATGGCACACTTAGTCAATGGCCCACTGGCACACTCCCTAGTACTAACTGTATTGCTGAACTGGCTGAGATTGTATCTGAATATTAACTCTTTCATGTTTTTTCATGTTCATTCAACAAAAAGGAACTGCTATGGGTAGTAACATGGCATCATATTATGCCAGTCTGTATGTGGGGTTGTTTGAGAAGAATGTGAAGATCTGCAAATGCTTCATTGAGGACGTGTTCCTTCTATTCCAGGGCACAGCAGAGGAACTTCATCGATTCCACTCCTTCATCACTACAAGCCGTGAACATCTGAAATTCACCCTCACCTTCGATACCCATGAAATACGTTTTCTGGACGTTTTGATAAAGGGGGGGGGGGGGTTGTTTTAGCACGGACCTACATAGGAAGCTAAAGGACAGGAATTCCCTGTTACGTGGAGACAGATTCCACCCTACACCCCTAAAAAATTGCCTTCACATCAGCCAATACAGTCGCATACGCAGGATTTGTAGTACACAGAGTGACTATGACAAACAAGCTGACTGTCTGGATGAGCGTTTCAGACAGCGGGGTTACCCAGAGGACTGTCTGGATGAGCGTTTCAGACAGCGGGGTTACCCAGAGGACTGTCTGAATGAGCGTTTCAGACAGCGGGGTTACCCAGAGGACTGTCTGGATGAGCGTTTCAGACAGCGGGGTTACCCAGAGGACTGTCTGGATGAGCGTTTCAGACAGCGGGGTTACCCAGAGGACTGTCTGGATGAGCGTTTCAGACAGCGGGGTTACCCAGAGGACTGTCTGGATGAGCGTTTCAGACAGCGGGGTTACCCAGAGGACTGTCTGGATGAGCGTTTCAGACAGCGGGGTTACCCAGAGGACTGTCTGGATGAGCGTTTCAGACAGCGGGGTAACCCAGAGGACTGTCTGGATGAGCGTTTCAGACAGCGGGGTTACCCAGAGGACTGGCTGCATGAGCGTTTCAGACAGCGGGGTAACCCAGAGGACTGTCTGGATGAGCGTTTCAGACAGCGGGGTTACCCAGAGGACTGTCTGGATGAGCGTTTCAGACAGCGGGGTTACCCAGAGGACTGTCTGGATGAGTGTTTCAGACAGCGGGGTTACCCAGAGGACTGTCTGGATGAGCGTTTCAGACAGCGGGGTTACCCAGAGGACTGTCTGGATGAGCGTTTCAGACAGCGGGGTTACCCAGAGGACTGTCTGGATGAGCGTTTCAGACAGCGGGGTTACCCAGAGGACTGTCTGGATGAGCGTTTCAGACAGCGGGGTTACCCAGAGGACTGTCTGGATGAGTGTTTCAGACAGCGGGGTTACCCAGAGGACTGTCTGGATGAGTGTTTCAGACAGCGGGGTTACCCAGAGGACTGTCTGGATGAGCGTTTCAGACAGCGGGGTTACCCAGAGGACTGTCTGGATGAGCGTTACAGACAGCGGGGTTACCCAGAGGACTGTCTGGATGAGTGTTTCAGACAGCGGGGTTACCCAGAGGAATGGCTGGATGAGCGTTACAGACAGCGGGGTTACCCAGAGGACTGTCTGGATGAGCGTTTCAGACAGCGGGGTTACCCAGAGGACTGTCTGGAAGAACGTTTCAGACAGCGGGGTTACCCAGAGGACTGTCTGGATGAGCGTTTCAGACAGCGGGGTTACCCAGAGGACTGTCTGGATGAGCGTTTCAGACAGCGGGGTTAACCAGAGGACTGTCTGGATGAGCGTTTCAGACAGCGGGGTAACCCAGAGGACTGGATGAGCGTTTCAGACAGCGGGGTTACCCAGAGGACTGTCTGGATGAGCCTGGATGAGCGTTTCAGACAGCGGGGTTACCCAGAGGACTGTCTGGATGAGCGTTTCAGACAGCGGGGTTACCCAGAGGACTGTCTGGATGAGCGTTTCAGACAGCGGGGTTACCCAGAGGACTGTCTGGATGAGCGTTTCAGACAGCGGGGTTACCCAGAGGACTGGCTGCATGACGCAAGGGAGCGTTGTCAGACTATGACCTAGGATGACAGCCTCACGCCCAGACCACCCAGTCCCCCCTGACCAACGACGTTCAAGGCATCCGTCTGTACTCCCCAACCACCCAGCCCCCCTGACCTACGAGTGCACATGCTTCCTTCAGTACGCCCCAAACCACCCAGTCCCCCCTGACCAACGAGTTCAATGCTTCCTTCAGTACTCCCCAAACCACCCAGCCCCCCTGACCAACGAGTTCAATGCTTCCTTCAGTACTCCCCAAACCACCCAGCCCCCCTGACCAACGAGTTCAATGCTTCCTTCAGTACTCCCCAAACCACCCAGCCCCCCTGACCAACGAGTTCAATGCTTCCTTCAGTACTCCCCAAACCACCCAGCCCCCCTGACCAACGAGTTCAATGCTTCCTTCAGTACTCCCCAAACCACCCAGCCCCCCCTGACCAACGAGTTTAATGCTTCCTTCAGTACTCCCCAAACCACCCAGCCCCCCTGACCAAGGAGATCAATGCTTCCTTCAGTACTCCCCAAACCACCCAGCCCCCCCTGACCAATGAGTTCAATGCTTCCTTCAGTACTCGCCAAACCACCCAGCCCCCCTGAACAACGAGTTCAATGCTTCCTTCAGTACTCCCCAAACCACCCAGTCCCCCTGACCAACGAGTTCAATGCTTCCTTCAGTACTCCCCAAACCACCCAGTCCCCCTGACCAACGAGTTCAATGCTTCCTTCAGTACTCCCCAAACCACCCAGCCCCCCTGACCAAGGAGTTCAATGCTTCCTTCAGTACTCCCCAAACCACCCAGCCCCCCTGACCAACGAGTTCAATGCTTCCTTCAGTACTCCCCAAACCACCCAGCCCCCCTGACCAACGAGTTCAATGCTTCCTTCAGTACTCCCCAAACCACCCAGCCCCCCTGACCAACGAGTTCAATGCTTCCTTCAGTACTCCCCAAACCACCCAGCCCCCCTGACCAACGAGTTCAATGCTTCCTTCAGTACTCCCCAAACCACCCAGCCCCCCTGACCAACGAGTTCAAAGCTTCCTTCAGTACTCCCCAAATCACCCAGCCCCCCTGACCAACGAGTTCAATGCCTCCTTCAGTACTCCCCAAACCACCCAGCCCCCCCTGACCAACGAGTTCAATGCTTCCTTCAGTACTCCCCAAACCACCCAGCCCCCCTGACCAACGAGTTCAATGCTTCCTTCAGTACTCCCCAAACCACCCAGCCCCCCTGACCAACGAGTTCAATGCTTCCTTCAGTACTCCCCAAACCACCCAGCCCCCCTGACCAACGAGTTCAATGCTTCCTTCAGTACTCCCCAAACCACCCAGCCCCCCTGACCAACGAGTTCAATGCTTCCTTCAGTACTCCCCAAACCACCCAGCCCCCCTGACCAACGAGTTCAATGCTTCCTTCAGTACTCCCCAAACCACCCAGCCCCCCCTGACCAAGGAGTTCAATGCTTCCTTCAGTACTCCCCAAACCACCCAGCCCCCCTGACCAAGGAGTTCAATGCTTCCTTCAGTACTGCCCAAACAACCCAGCCCCCCCTGACCAAGGAGTTCAATGCTTCCTTCAGTACTCCCCAAACCACCCAGCCCACCTGACCAACGAGTTCAATGCTTACCTCAGTACTCCCCAAACCACCCAGCCCCCCTGACCAACGAGTTCAATGCTTCCTTCAGTACTCCCCAAACCACCCAGCCCCCCTGACCAACGAGTTCAATGCTTCCTTCAGTACTCCCCAAAGCACCCAGCCCCCCCTGACCAACGAGTTCAATGCTTCCTTCAGTACTCCCCAAACCACCCAGCCCCCCTGACCAACGAGTTCAATGCTTCCTTCAGTACTCCCCAAAGCACCCAGCCCCCCCTGACCAAAGAGGTCAATGCTTCCTTCAGTACTCCCCAAACCACCCAGCCCACCTGACCAACGAGTTCAATGCTTACCTCAGTACTCCCCAAACCACCCAGCCCCCCTGACCAACGAGTTCAATGCTTCCTTCAGTACTCCCCAAAGCACCCAGCCCCCCCTGACCAACGAGTTCAACGCTTCCTTCAGTACTCCCCAAACCACCCAGCCCCCCTGACCAACGAGTTCAATGCTTCCTTCAGTACTCCCCAAACCACCCAGCCCCCCTGACCAACGAGTTCAATGCTTCCTTCAGTACTCCCCAAACCACCCAGCCCCCCCGACCAACGAGTTCCAACTTGCCTTCAGTACTCCTCGCTTGGCAAACAGTTCGACCACCTCATTAAAAAACATCGGCACACCGTGAGCACTGATCCACAACTGGAGAAGATGTTTGAAGAACCCCTGAGGGTGGTCTTCAGACGCACCCCCAACATCAGTCACATGGTGGTGAGGTCTGATCTTCCACCGCTGCCACGTAGTACCTTCCAAGACAATATGCCGGACAGTAATTACAGATGTGGCCCATATACCCAGTGTAACTTTACAAACAAATGCACACAATGTTCAATCACCCTATCACAGGCAAGACCATTACGATTAAAGGCATCATCACGTGTTCCACAAAAAAATGTGGTATACCTGATCAAGTGTATCTGTGGTCTATGCTAATGTAGGTTAGACAAAACGAGCTCTGAAAACAAGGATAGCAGAACACAGGAGTAATATCAGGACCCTTGACCAGAGAAACCCTGTGGCTGTTCATTTCATGGGAGGCTCACCACAACATTGGCTCTCTGAGATACATTGATATGAAACATGTTAAGACTCCTGGGGGGAACTGATCATCCAAAGGCCTGAACTAATAATATTATATCAGACCATTCCTTACATGAATATGTCACGTTGATTTGTCCTGCCTTCCAGATCTCCTAAAGGTCTTTTTAAAGTAGTGTACTACATAGGGAATAGGGCTCTGGTCTAAAGTAGTGCACTATATCGGGAATATGGCTCTGGTCTAAAGTAGTGTAATACATAGGGAATAGGGCTCTGGTCTAAAGTAGTCTACTACATAGGGAATAGGGCTCTGGTCTACAGTAGTGTACTACATAGGGAATAGGTCTCTGGTCTACAGTAGTGTACTACATAGGGAATAGGGCTCTGGTCTAAAGTAGTGCACTATATAGGGAATAGGGCTCTGGTCTACAGTAGTGTACTACATAGGGAATAGGGCTCTGGTCTAAAGTAGTGCACTATATAGGGAATAGGGCTCTGGTCTAAAGTAGTGTACTACATAGGGAATAGGGCTCTGGTCTAAAGTAGAGCACTATATAGGGAATAGGGCTCTGGTCTACAGTAGTGTACTACATAGGGAATAGGGCTCTGGTCTAAAGTAGTGTACTATATAGGGAATAGGGCTCTGGTCTAAAGTAGTGCACTACATATGGAATAGGGCTCTGGTCTAAAGTAGTGCACTATATAGGGAATAGGGCTCTGGTCTAAAGTAGTGTACTACATAGGGAATAGGGCTCTGGTCTAAAGTAGTGCACTATATAGGGAATAGGGCTCTGGTCTAAAGTAGTGTACTACATAGGGAATAAGGTGCCATTTGGGATGCATCCATTGACAGAAGCGTCTGGACAGTTAAGACAGTTGGGGTCAAACCCCTGAATGA
The DNA here is from genome assembly GCF_965601325.2 of Salmo salar. Taxonomy (NCBI): domain Eukaryota; kingdom Metazoa; phylum Chordata; class Actinopteri; order Salmoniformes; family Salmonidae; genus Salmo; species Salmo salar. Next base: position 68,953,026 of record NC_138297.1, read on the forward strand.
TACATCAGTGGTATTTATTTCAGAGGAACATCATCTTTAGAAGACTCAGTTTTATCTCTGCTTCCTGACAGAACAGTTTGATGCTCTAATATCTCTCTTGTTCATCAACTATTTATACAATTATATCTATTATCTCTAACTGGGATACAGAGAATAGGAACAGAGCAATTTCCTCCTCCCTGAGGGATTGGAACTGAGGCTGTTGTGATTTTTGATTGGCTACTACGTCTGTTATCTAGGCTGGCTAGCAAAGAACAATGGACCTTTATAACAATGCAGTGCCGATCGCGGCGGGGTTGTGTGTGTGTGTGTAGATCACGGTGGGGTTGTGGGTGTGTGTGTGTGTTGATCGCGGTGTGTGTGTGTGTGTGTGTGTGTGTGTGTGTGTGTGTGTGTGTGTGTGTGTGTGTGTGTGTGTGTGTGTGTGTGTGTGTGTGTGTGTGTGTGTGTGTGAGTGTTGATCACGGTGGGGTTATGTGTGTGTGTGTTGATCACGGCAGGGTTGTGTGTGTGTGTGCCGATCGCGGCCGTGTTGTGTGTGTGTGTGTGCCGATCATGGCGGGGTTGTGTGTGTGTGTGTGTGCTGATCGCCGCGAGTTTGTGGGTTTGTGTTCAGTATAAAGACAGACCAAATGGAGGCTCAGCAAAGTATGGGATTTGTGATTTCTCTACTAAGCCATGAGAGGGGAATGAGAGAGGGAGGAGAGAGGGAGGAGAGAGAGGGGAAAGAAAAGAAAAGAGAGAGCAGAGATAGGAGACAGGCGGGCGCCTCATTGCCGCTGGCTCTCCCCACCACATGTTCGGCAGCGAGTTGCGTGCCCTCTGTGCTAGCTAACACAGTTTACCCAGGCACACTGTAATTATGCATCCCATTACCATGGAGACACAAACAGACATCTGAGAGGGAAGCATCTGCTGTTTGTGGAGAGGAAGCAATACTGGGTGTTATTACCATCGGAACGGGGGGGGGGGGGGGGGGTACAGGCAGAGGTAGAGGCAGGGGTATGGGGTGTTATTACCCTCGGAACGGGGGGGGGTACAGGCAGAGGTAGAGGTAGAGGCAGGGGTATGGGGTGTTATTACCCTCGGAACGGGGGGGGGGAAGGCTACAGGTAGAGGTAGAGGCAGGGGTATGGGGTGTTATTACCCTCGGAACAGGGGGGGGGGGGGGGGGGTACAGGCAGAGGTAGAAGTAGAGGCAGGGGTATGGGGTGTTATTACCATCGGAACGGGGGGGGGTACAGGCAGAGGTAGAGGTAGAGGCAGGGGTATGGGGTGTTATTACCCTCGGAACGGGGGGGGGGTACAGGCAGAGGTAGAGGTAGAGGCAGGGGTATGGGGTGTTATTACCCTCGGAACAGGGGGGGTACGGTACAGGTAGAAGTAGAGGCAGGGGTATGGGGTGTTATTACCATCGGAACGGGGGGGGTACAGGCAGAGGTAGAGGTAGAGGCAGGGGTATGGGGTGTTATTACCATCGGAACGGGGGGGGGGGTACAGGCAGAGGTAGAGGCAGGGGTATGGGGTGTTATTACCCTCGGAACGGGGGGGGGGGGTACAGGCAGAGGTAGAGGTAGAGGCAGGGGTATGGGGTGTTATTACCCTCGGAACAGGGGGGGGGGTACGGTACAGGTAGAGGTAGAGGTAGAGGCAGGGGTATGGGGTGTTATTACCCTCAGAACGGGGGGGTACGGTACAGGTACAGGTAGAGGTAGAGGTAGAGGCAGGGGGGTATGGGGTGTTATTCCCCTCGGAACGGGGGTGGGGGTACAGGTAGAGAAAGAGGCAGGGGTATGTGGTGTTATTATGATCGGAACGGTGGATGGGGGGGTACGGTACAGGTAGAGGCAGAGGCAGGGGTATGGGGTGTTATTACCCTTGGTAGGGGGGGTGGGGGGGTACAGGTAGAGCCAGAGGTATGGGGTGGTATTACCCTTGGAGGGGGGGGGTACAGGTAGAGCCAGGGGTATGGGGTGTTATTACCCTTGGAGGGGGGGGTACAGAAGAGCCAGAGGTATGGGGTGGTATTACCCTTGGAGGGGGGGGTACAGGTAGAGCCAGGGGTATGGGGGGTACAGGTAGAGCCAGAGGTATGGGGTGGTATTACCCTTGGAAGGGGGGGTACAGGGAGAGCCAGAGGTATGGGGTGGTATTACCCTTGGAGGGGGGTGGGGGGGTACAGGGAGAGCCAGAGGTATGGGGTGGTATTACCCTTGGAGGGGGGGGGGGGGGGGGGTACAGGTAGAGCCAGGGATATGGGGTGGTATTACCCTTGTAGAGGTAGAGGTAGAGCCAGGGGTAAACACACCACGCTGTGGGTGGAGGAGTACGAGGAGAGAGCGGAGGAGGAGAGGAAGGGATCTGGTTTTATATACATCTCTTCTGAGACTCGTCAGATGGCTGAGGCTCCTGAACCTGGCACACAGCATGACCCTTTATTTCCCCACAATAATAACTCTCACAAGTAAATATCTGAGGAAGCGCCAGACGCGCTCTCTCCGCAATATCAGCTTTCATCACTTCATATTGAAGATGCGTTGTATTCTGACAGAGGGAAATGGGAACAACCTACTTGACTGTTCCTCATATAAATCCAGGTATATCTTTAGAATGTACGGCATAAGGTAAAATGGCATAAGGTATGATGAGATGGACAACAGCCGTGAGTAAAAGGTTGATTCCTTGATAAAACTGAAACTGATTGGGATCACAACATGGTTGTCTCCATAGGGAATCCTCACGTATCATGGAACGCTGCAGGCTTCCACAACACAACAACAGCTGTTTGATTCATTAATAAACCGTGGAGAGGGTCTGTTACTAGTAATAACAGCTGTTTGATTCATTAATAAACCGTGGAGAGGGTCTGTTACTAGTAATAACAGCTGTTTGATTCATTAATAAACCGCGGAGAGGGTCTGTTACTAGTAATAACAGCTGTTTGATTCATTAATAAACCGCGGAGAGGGTCTGTTACTAGTAATAACAGCTGTTTGATTCATTAATAAACCGCGGAGAGGGTCTGTTACTAGTAATAACAGCTGTTTGATTCATTAATAAACCGCGGAGAGGGTCTGTTACTAGTAATAACAGCTGTTTGATTCATTAATAAACCGTGGAGAGGGTCTGTTACTAGTAATAACAGCTGTTTGATTCATTAATAAACCGTGGAGAGGGTCTGTTACTAGTAATAACAGCTGTTTGATTCATTAATAAACCGCGGAGAGGGTCTGTTACTAGTAATAACAGCTGTTTGATTCATTAATAAACCGTGGAGAGGGTCTGTTACGTAGTAATAACAGCTGTTTGATTCATTAATAAACCGTGGAGAGGGTCTGTTACTAGTAATAACAGCTGTTTGATTCATTAATAAACCGTGGAGAGGGTCTGTTACGTAGTAATAACAAAATCATCATAATATACTGCTAAAAAAAATAAAGGGAACACTAAAATAACACATCCTAGATCTGAATGAATGAAATAATCTTATTAAATACTTTTATCTTTACATAGTTGAATATGCTGACAACAAAATTTCACAAAAATAATCAATAAGAAATCCAATTTATCAACCCATGGAGGTCTGGATTTGGAGTCACACTCAAAATTAAAGTGGAAAACCACACTACAGGCTGATCCAACTTTGATGTAATGTCCTTAAAACAAGTCAAAATTAGGCTCAGTAGTGTGTGTGGCCTCCACGTGCCTGTATGACCTCCCTACAACGCCTGGGCATGCTCCTGATGAGGTGGCGGATGGTCTCCTGAGGGATCTCCTCCCAGACCTGGACTAAAGCATCCGCCATCTCCTGGACAGTCTGTGGTGCAACGTGGCGTTGGTGGATGGAGCGAGACATGATGTCCCAGATGTGCTCAATTGGATTCAGGTCTGGGGAACGGGCGGGCCAGTCCATAGCATCAATGCCTTCAACTTGCAGGAACTGCTGACACACTCCAGCCACATGAGGTCTAGCATTGTCTTGCATTAGGAGGAACCCAGGGCCAACCGCACCAGCAAATGGTCTCACAAGGGGTCTGAGGATCTCATCTCGGTACCTAATGGCAGTCAGGCTACCTCGGCGAGCACATGGAGGGCTGTGCGGCCCCCCAAAGAAATGCCACCCCACACCATGACTGACCCACCGCCAAACCGGTCATGCTGGAGGATGTTGCAGGCAGCAGAACGTTCTCCACGGCGTCTCCAGACTCTGTCACGTCTGTCACATGTGCTCAGTGTGAACCTGCTTCATCTGTGCAGAGCACAGGGCGCCTGTGGCGAATTTGCCAATCTTGGTGTTCTCTGGCAAATGCCAAACGTCCTGCACGGTGTTGGGCTGTAAGCACAACCCCCACCTGTGGACGTCGGCCCTCATACCACCCTCATGGAGTCTGTTTCTGACCGTTTGAGCAGACACATGCACATTTGTGGCCTGCTGGAGGTCATTTTGCAGGGCTCTGGCAGTGCTCCTCCTTGCACAAAGGCGGAGGTAGCGGTCCTGCTGCTGGGTTGTTGCCCTCCTACGGCCTCCTCCACGTCTCCTGATGTATTGGCCTGTCTCCTGGTAGCGCCTCCATGCTCTGGACACTACGCTGACAGACACAGCAAACCTTCTTGCCACAGCTCGCATTGATGTGCCATCCTGGATGAGCTGCACTACCTGAGCCACTTGTGTGGGTTGTTGACTCCGTCTCATGCTACCACTAGAGTGAAAGCACCGCCAGCATTCAAAAGTGACCAAAACATCAGCCAGGAAGCATAGGAACTGAGAAGTGGTCTGTGGTTACCACCTGCAGAACCACTCCTTTATTGGGGGTGTCTTGCTAATTGCCTATAATTTCCACCTGTTGTCTATTCCATTTGCACAACAGCATGTGAAATTTATTGTCAATCAGTGTTGCTTCCTAAGTGGACAGTTTGATTTCACAGAAGTGTGATTGACTTGGAGTTACATTGTGTTGTTTAAGTGTTCCCTTTATTTTTTTGAGCAGTGTATAATGTTTGTGTACTTTCTTCAAGTAGTACCGGAGTACAGATAGTGGTCATCTGAACATACAATAGTATGTCATATAATATCAGCATTTAAACGTTTAAGGCATTTTAGCTAAGCTAATAATCACAGTTGTCTATCTAGTCACACACACACACACACACACACACACACACACACACACACACACACACACACACACACACACACACACACACACACACACACACACACACACACACACACACACACACAAACATACACACAAAAAACAGACACACACACACAAACACAGACAGACAGACACACACACACTCACACACACACACAAACACAGACAGACACAAACACACACACACACAAACACACACACACACACACACACAAACACACATGCTCACAAACGCACACACACACACACGCACACACACACACACACACATACACACAAACACACACACAAACATACACACACAAAACAGACACACACACACACACAAACACAGACTGACAGACACACACACACTCACACACACACACAAACACACACACACACACACACACACACACACACACACACACACACACACACACACACACAAACATACACACACAAAACAGACACACACAAACACACACAGACACACACACACAAACACACACGCTCACAAACACACACACACACACACACACACACACACGTACACACATCACACACACACACACACACACACACACACACACACACACACACACACACACGTACACACACACACACACACACACACACACACACAGACACACACACACACACACACACACACACACACACACACACACACACAAACATACACACACAAAACAGACACACACAGACACACACAGACACACACACACAAACACACACGCTCACAACACACACACACACACACACACACACACACACGTACACACATCACACACACACACACACACACACACACACACACACACACACACACACACACACACACGTACACACACACACACACACACACACACACACACACACACACACACACACACACACACACGCACAATGAAGACCAGCAGAGTAGGTGATGTGTAAGTGATGCTATGCTATTACTGTTATTATGGGAACGTGACAAGACCCTCTAAATGACAACTGACCTGTACAGACACAGAACAGTGTCAAGTCCAGTAATTATCCCACACCATACAGACCATAATACTAACTGCTCATTCTTAATTACACCCTGTCATAACCACAGAAATTGCTGGCGTTGCGTCCTAAATGCCTCCCTGTTCCCTATATAGTGCACTACTACAGCCCTATAGGCCCTGGTCAAATGTAGTGCACTGTATAGAGAATAGGATGCCATTTTGGACCACCCCCAGCGAGCCGAACACTGGGCGTCACCTTGACAACGAGAGGAGAAAATCACTGTAATTAACTCGACGGAGGAGAACAATCCTCAGAAAAACACAGTATTTTAGGAACGTGTTCAACCGTAGACTAAACGGAGAGCATTCAAGCTCGTCTAATTGTTCCAGGTGTTTCACACCACGTGACCCCCTGTGGGGTCACGCTTTTATTTATCACAGAGCTTCTCCTTTAAAGATGTGGAATTACTGATCATTTTCCCTCTTAAAAGAGTATTTTAAAGAGTATTTTAAGAAGACATGGTCACCGTGCGTTGGTGCATGGTAGTCTTATGTCTTGCATTCTCTTCAGAAAATATATGACTTTTCTTACAGTCAAGGTGTTGAATGTTTCTTTCACATTTGGTAAATGTGGATTTATAACGTCTACATTAGACTTCACATTTAACGCCTTAATATTTAGATTCATTTCTGATACGCTTTTGAATGTCTGAATTGGAAATGGGTTGACCTACAGTATCTTGTCATGCGTGACCGATCACGTTTATCTAATCTCTCCCTGGCTGTATGCTCAGTCATGTTCTGTGTCTTGTAACCTCTGTGATTGACCTCCGTGTCCTGTGTCAGCGCACACTTCCTGCTTGACACTCGATCTACTCACCTATCAGAAAGCTCCTTCCAATCATCAACATAAACTGCATCTTCACTCCATGACGGCACCCCAAATGGCACTCTATGTAGGGAACATATTTTGATCAAAGTCCTATGGAGGCTGGGGTCAAAAGTAGTACACTATATATAGGGAATAGGGTGCAATTTTGGACACAGTCCATGCCCTTCCTGTGGACATAGACGACACGACTCATTTAATCTTAAGGATCCGCCCCTATTTTTTGAATTTTTCGCCTGAAATGACATACTCAAATCTAACTGCCTGTAGCTCAGGCCCTGAAGCAAGGATATGCATATTCTTGATACCATTTGAAATGAAACACTTTGAAGTTTGTGTAAATGTGAAAAGAATGTAGGAGAATATAACACAATAGATCTGGTAAAAGATATTACAAAGAAAAAACAAACTGTTCTTTTGTATTTTTTTTGTACCATTAACTTTGAAGGGAAAAGGAAACCGCACACTGCTCTTGATAGTATCACTGATATTTAATAAGCTTACGTATCGGCCTACCGGCCCTCGTCAGAGCTTTACGTATTGGCCTACCGGCCCTCGTCAGAGCTTTACGTATCGGCCTACCGGCCTTCATCAGAGCTTTACGTATCGGCCTACCGGCCTTCATCAGAGCTTTACGTATCGGTCTACCGGCCTTCGTCAGAGCTTTACGTATCGGCCTACCGGCCTTCGTCAGAGCTTTACGTATCGGTCTACCGGCATTCGTCAGAGCTTTACGTATCGGCCTACCGGCCTTCGTCAGAGCTTTACGTATCGGCCTACCGGCCTTCGTCAGAGCTTTACGTATCGGCCTACCGGCCTTCGTCAGAGCTTTACGTATCGGCCTCACGGCCTTCGTCAGAGCTTTACGTATCGGCCTCACGGCCTTCGTCAGAGCTTTACATATCGGCCTCAAGGCCTTCATCAGAGCTTTACGTATCGGCCTACCGGCCTTCGTCAGAGCTTTACGTATCGGCCTACCGGCATTCGTCAGAGCTTTACGTATCGGCCTACCGGCCTTCATCAGAGCTTTACGTATCGGCCTACCGGCCTTCGTCAGAGCTTTACGTATCGGCCTACCGGCCCTCGTCAGAGCTTTACGTATCGGTCTACCGGCCTTCATCAGAGCTTTACGTATCGGCCTCCCGGCCTTCGTCAGAGCTTTACGTATCGACCTACCGGCCTTCGTCAGAGCTTTACGTATCGGCCTACCGGCCCTCGTCAGAGCTTTACGTATCGGCCTACCGGCCTTCGTCAGAGCTTTACGTATCGGCCTACCGGCCCTCGTCAGAGCTTTACGTATCGGCCTACCGGCCTTCGTCAGAGCTTTACGTATCGGCCTCAAGGCCTTCGTCAGAGCTTTACGTATCGGCCTACCGGCCTTCATCAGAGCTTTACGTATCGGCCTACCGGCCTTCGTCAGAGCTTTACGTATCGGCCTACCGGCATTCATCAGAGCTTTTGTGAATTTTCTGAAAACAGCACCTCTATGTAGACCTAGCCCCACCCACATCCGTTCCACGCATGGAAAGGGGTCGGAGGCAAAGGAAAAACAAATAAGTGCTACCAAACATAACAATATGCATTTCACAAACACTACAAAAGTGTATAAATAAGACGCATTGAATACATCCATAAAACCACAATGAGGACACAGCAAGTTTTCATTAATCATTGGGTACATCATATGAAAAACATCAGAGTAATCTTAAATAGGCACATAATTCATGTTCAAATTCACAACATAACATACATAGGCATTTCATCATTAAGTCCTTTAGGAAATAATGTCTGGAGGGTGAAAATCCCAAAACATTCTCTTTTACTCAGAGTATTATTAATATCACCTCCCCTGTCTGATATCTTGACTTTCTCTATGGTACAAAATCTAAAGGTAGAAATGTCATGTTTTAGGTCATTAAAATGTACTGCGACTGGATAATCCCTGTCGTTTCACCTAATTGAACTTTTATGTTCACTAATTCTCTGTTTGAGAGAGCGGGAGGTCTTACCGACATAGCAGAGCCCACATGGACATTTAATAATGTAAATAACATGGGTGGTGGAACACGTAATAATATCATTTATTTGGAACCGTTTTCCTGTGTGTGGGTGGCAGAAATATTCACACTTCATCATATTGTTGCACTGTGCGCATCCTCTGCATTTATAGCTACCATTTGGTAGAGGGCGTAAAAGAGCCTGACTGATTTTTTTTCGTGGCTGGCAGTTGGTATGAACCAATTTATCGCGTAAATTGCGACCTCTTCTATACACAATAAGTGGTGGATTTTTAAATTCGGCCGGCAAAGCTGGGTCCGATGATAAAATATGCCAGTGTTTCTTGACCACACCTCCCACTTTCCGCGAGTTCAAGTATGTGGTTGTGAACATTATGGAGTGTTCTTTTGCTTTAGCGGGTCTTTTTTGTAACAATTCATCTCGTGTTATTCCCAATGCCTAATTAAGAGCTTCATCCACACATTGTGGCGAATAGCCTCTTCTTAGAAACCTAATGCTCACCTCCGCTGCTTTTTCTACATAATCCTCTGTGGAGTGGCATATAGGGCGCAGTCTGAAAAACTGGCTTCTAGGAAGTCCTCTTTTTAATGGCTCAGGATGGAAACTGTCAGTGTGCGGTTCCCTTTTTCCTTCATCCTGTTTCAACTGTTGCTATGCACCTGCAATAAGATTGCTCAGATGTCCGAGTGCCTTTTGAATTTTGTACCATCATCTTTGAAATGCAAGAGAAAGGCCATAACGTATTATTCCAGCCCAGGTGCAATATACATTTTGGCCACTAGATGGCATCAGTGTATGTGCAAAGTTTTAGACTGATCCAACGAACCATTGCATGTCTGTTCAAACTTTTGTATCAAGACTGCCCAAATGTGCCTAATGTGTTTATTAATAAGTTTTTATGTTCAAAATTGTGCACTCTCCTCAAACAATAGCATGGTATTCTTTCACTGTAATAGCTACTGTAAATTGGACAGTGCAGTTAGATTAAAAACATTTTTTGAAATGTAACCGTTAACTTGGCAAGTCAGTTAACAACGAATTCTTATTTACAATGACGGCCTACACCGGCTAAACCCGGACGATGCTGGGCCAATTGTGCGCCGCCCTATGGGACTCCCAATCATGACCAGTTGTGATACAGCCTGGAATCGAACTAGGGTGTCTGCAGTGACGCATCTAACACTGAGATGCAGTGCCTTAGACCGCTGTGCCACTCGGGAGCTCGTGTGTTATGCTTGGGGTCCTTGAGGCGTATATGATCACTCATCCTTATAGTACCGTACTGTATAGTACTGTATAGCACTGTATAGTATTGTATAGCAATGTATACCACTGTATAGCACTGTATAGTACTGTATAGTACTGAATAGCACTGTATAGCACTGTATAGTACTGTAAAGTACTGTATAACACTGTACAACACTGTATAGTACTGTATAGTACTGTATAGCACTGTACAACACTGTATTGCACCGTATAGTACTGTATAGTACTGTACAACACTGTATAGTACTGTATAGTACAGTATAGCACTGTATAGCACTGTATAGTACTGAATAGTACTGTACAACACTGTATAGTACTGTATAGCACTGTATAGTACTGTATAGCACTGTATAGCACTGTATAGTACTGTATAGCACTGTATAGCACTGTATAGTACTGTATAACACTGTATAGTACTGTATAGCACTGTATAGTACTGTATAGCACTGTATAGCACTGTATAGTACTGTACAGCACTGTATTGCACTGTATAGTACTGTACAACACTGTATTGCACTGTATAGCACTGTATAGTACTGAATAGTACTGTACAACACTGTATAGTACTGTATAGTACTGTATAGCATTGTATAGCACTGTATAGTACTGTATAGCACTGTATAGCACTGTATAGTACTGTATATCACTGTATAGCACTGTATAGTACTGTTAAACACTGTATAGTACTGTATAGCACTGTATAGTACTGTATAGAACTGTATAGCACTGTATAGTACTGTATAGCACTGTATAGTACTGTATAGCACTGTATAGCACTGTATAGCACTGTATAGCACTGTACAACACTGTATTGCACTGTATAGCACTGAATAGTACTGTACAACACTGTATAGTACTGTATAGCACTGTATAGTACTGTATAGCACTGTATAGCACTGTATAGTACTGTATAGCACTGTATAGCACTGTATAGTACTGTATAGCACTGTATAGCACTGTATAGCACTGTATAGCACTGTATAACACTGTATAGTACTGTATAGCACTGTATAGTACTGTATAGCACTGTATAGCACTGTATAGCATTGTATAGCACTGTATAGTACTGTATAGCACTGTATAGCACTGTATAGTACTGTATAACACTGTATAGAACTGTATAGCACTGTATAGTACTGTATAGCACTGTATAGCACTGTATAGCACTGTATAACACTGTATAGTACTGTATAGTACTGTATAGTACTGTACAACACTGTATAGTACTGTATAGTACAGTATAGCACTGTATAGCACTGTATAGTACTGAATAGTACTGTACAACACTGTATATTACTGTATAGCACTGTATAGTACTGTATAGCACTGTATAGCACTGTATAGTACTGTATAGCACTGTATAGCACTGTATAGTACTGTATAACACTGTATAGTACTGTATAGCACTGTATAGTACTGTATAGCACTGTATAGCACTGTATAGTACTGTACAGCACTGTATTGCACTGTATAGTACTGTACAACACTGTATTGCACTATATAGCACTGTATAGTACTGTATAGAACTGTACAACACTGTATAGTACTGTATAGTACTGTATAGTACTGTATAGCACTGTATAGCACTGTATATCACTGTATAGTACTGTATAACACTGTATAGAACTGTATAGCACTGTATAGTACTGTATAGCACTGTATAGCACTGTATAGTACTGTATAGCACTGTATAGCACTGTATAGTACTGTACAACACTGTATTGCACTTTATAGCACTGTATAGTACTGAATAGTACTGTACAACACTGTATAGTACTGTATAGCACTGTATAGTACTGTTAAACACTGTATAGTACTGTATAGCACTGTACAACACTGTATTGCACCGTATAGTACTGTATAGTACTGTACAACACTGTATCCTCATATCATATCAAATAATCTCGGCTGAGACCCAAATGGCATCCTATTCCCTACATTGGTGTCACGACTTCCGCCGAAGTTGGTCCCTCTCCTTGTTCAGGCGGCGTTTGGCGGTCAAAGTCGCCGACCTTCTAGCCATCGCTGATCCTTTTTTCATTTTCCTTTGGTTTTGTCTTGTCCTGTATCACACCTGGTTCCAATCATATTCAATACATGTTGTGTATTTAACCCTCTGTTCACCCTCATTGTCCTTGTCGGTGATTGTTTGTTTGTAAGCATTGTGCAAGATATGTTCTGGTGTGCGACGGGTTTTGTACCCACTTGTGTTATTTTGTATATTTTGGTTTTCAGAGTTTTTGAGCACTTATTAAACTGCTCCGTTTTATACCAAGTTCATTCTCCTGCGCCTGACTTCCCTGCCATCAGCACGCACCCTTACAATTGGGCAGTACTTTCATATGGGGAGTGCACTACATAAGGAGTGCACTACATAAGGAATAGGGTGCAATTTGAGACAAGGACATCTTATCATATTGTATCATCCTTGTGATCAAAGTGCCATCGACCATAGACAGACAAAATCCATTTTATGACAATCCTATTTTATAGCCTAGGTGTACTGCAGCTCTTTCAGAACTGGAAAAAAGGAAAATAAGCCAGGTAATGTAGTATAGAAGTCCTGAGAGCTTCTCCTGACTGGTTGATAATCCTCTTTAAACGGTCCTATTCTAAGTTGTGGTATTTAAATCACTCAATAGACCTTTACAGGGAGTAAATGGAACGTTCTGAATAAAATGTTATATTTTCCTGGTGACGGAACGGAGCAGATCCCTCCATATTACTGTCCTGGTGATGAAACGGAGCAGATCACTCCATATTACTGTCCTGGTGGGGGAACGGAGCAGATCACTCCATATTACTGTCCTGGTGACGGAACGGAGCAGATGTCTCCATATTACTGTCCTGGTGGTGGAACGGAGCAGATCACTCCATATTACTGTCCTGGTGGGGGAACGGAGCAGATCACTCCATATTACTGTCCTGGTGATGGAACGGAGCAGATCCCTCCATATTACTGTCCTGGTGGGGGAACGGAGCAGATCACTCCATATTACTGTCCTGGTGATGGAACGGAGCAGATCACTCCATATTACTGTCCTGGTGGGGGAACGGAGCAGATCACTCCATATTACTGTCCTGGTGGGGGAACGGAGCAGATCACTCCATATTACTGTCCTGGTGGGGGAACGGAGCAGATCACTCCATATTACTGTCCTGGTGGTGGAACGGAGCAGATCACTCTATATTACTGTCAGTAAAATGTCAAGTCAACACGGAGGCTCATTGATCTGGCGGCCCCCAAATACCATTTACTCACCTGGTTCCAATCCCCACTCTATTACTGTATATATACTCCATCTGTCATTTGTCTTTGTCGGTCATTGTAAATGTTACTTGTTTTCCTGAGTACTTTATATTTTGCACTTTGGGTTTGCCCTGTGCGTTGTTGTTTATGAGGATATATTTTGAGCACAACAGCATTTGGGTTTGGTCCCACTTTCATCAAATCAAATGTTATTAATCACATACACATGGTTAGCAGATGTTAATGCGAGTGTAGCGAAATGCTTGTGCTTCTAGCTCCAACAGTGCAGTAATATCTAACAAGTAATCTAACAATTTCACAACAACTACCTAATACACACAAATCTAAAGGGATGGAATGAGAATATGTACATATAAATATATTTGGGTGAGCGATGGCCGAGCGGCATAGGCAAGGTGCAGTAGATGGTAAAATTCAATATATATACATATGAGATGAGTAATGTAAGATATGTAAACATTACTAAAGTGGCATTTTTTAAAGTGGCTAGTGATCCATTTATTCAAGTTGCTAATGATTTGAGTCTGTATGTAGGCAGCAGCCTCTCTGTGTTAGTGATGACTGTTTAACAGTCTTGAGATTGAAACTGTTTTTCAGTCTCTCGGTCCCAGCTTTGAAGCACCTGTACTGACCTCATCTCCTGGATGGTAGCGGTGTGAACAGGCAGTGGCTCGGGTGGTTGTTGTCCTTGATTATCTTTTTGGCCTTCCTGTGACATCAGGTGCTGTAGGTGTCCTGTAGGGCAGGTAGTTTGCCCCTGGTGATGCGTTGTGCAGACTGCACCACTCTCTGGAGAGCCTTGAGGTTGAGGTTGGTGCGGTTGCCGTATCAGGCTGTGATACAGACCGACAGGATGCTATCAATTGTGCATCATGTAAAAATTTGAGAGGATTTTAGGTGACAGGCCAAATGTCTTAAGCCTCCTGAGGTTGAGCGTCCTGCGCCTCCTTTGCCTTCTTCATCACACTGTCTGTGTGGGTGGACCATTTCAGTTTGTCCGTGATGTGTACGCCGAGGAACTTAAAACTTTCCACCTTCTCCACTACTGTCCCTTCAATGTGGATAGGGGGGTGCTCCCTCTGCTGTTTCCTGAAGTCCACCATCATCTCCTTTGTTTTGTTGACATTGAGTGTGAGGTTGTTTACCTGACACCACACTCCGAGTGCCCTCACCTCCTCCCTGTAGACCATCTCGTCGTTGTTGGTAGTCAAGCCCACTACTGTTGTGTCGTCTGCAAACGTGATGATTGAGTTGTAGGCGTGCATGGCCAAGCAGTCATGGGTGAACAGGGAGTACAAGAGGGGCTGATCACGCACCCTTGTGGGGCCCCAGTGTTGAGGATCAGCAAAGTAGAGATGTTGTTCCAACCTTCACCACCTCGGGGCGGCCCGTCAGAAAGTCCAGGACCCAATTGCACAGGACGGGGTTCAGACCCAGGGCCTCCAGCTTGATGATGAGCTTGGAGGGTACTATGGTGTTGAATGCTGAGCTGCAGTCAATGAACAGCATTCTTACATAGGTATTCCTTTTGTCCAGATGGGATAGGGCAGTGTGCAGTGTGATGGCGATTGCATCGTCTGTGGACCTGTTGGGGCATTATGCACACTGAAGTGGGTCTAGGATGGCGGGTAAGGTGGAGGGGATACAATCCTTTATAAGCCAATCCTTAATGACAGAAGTGAGTGCTACGGGGAGATAGTCATTTAGTTCAGTTATCTTTGCCTTCTTGGATACAGGAACAATGGTGGCTATCTTGAAGCATGTGGGGACAGCAGACTGGGATAGGGAGACGGCTAGCGATGCCGTCTGGGCCGGCAGACTTGTGAGGATTAAGACGTTTAAATGTCTTACGTCGACCACAGAGAAGGAGAGGGGAGGCCCACAGTCCATGGTAGCGGGCTGCGTCGGTGGCACTGTATTATCCTCATTATCGGGCAAAGAAGTTGTTTAGTTTGTCTGGAAGCAAGACGTCGGTGTCCGTGACGTGGCTCGCTTTCTTTTTGTTGTCCGTAATTGCCTGTAGACCCTGCCACATACGTCTCGTGTCTGAGCCGTTGAATTGCAACTCCACTTTGTCCCTATACCGACATTTCGATTGTTTGATTCCCTTGCGGAGGGAATAACTGCACTGTTTATATTCGGCCATATTCCTAGTCATCTTTTCATGGTTGAATGCGGTGGTTCGCACTTTGCACAAATGCTGCCACGGTTTCTGGTTAGGGTAGGTTTTAATAGTCACAGTGGGTACAACATCTCCAATGCACTTCCTTACTAACTCACTCACCAAGTCAGCATATAAATCGATGTCATTCTCTGAGGCTTCCCGGAACATTTCCCATCCCACATGATCAAAACAATCTTGAAGCATGGATTTCGAATAGTCAGACCAGCGTTGAATGGTTCTAGTCACGGGTACATCCTGGTTGAGTTTCTGCCTGTACCATGGTTGGAACAAAATGGAGTCGTGGTCGGATTTGCCGAAGGGAGGGCGGGGGAGGGAGGGCCTTGTATGCATCACGGAAGTTAGAGTAGCAGTGGTCCAGTGCTACAGTCACTGTGCTGATAGAATTTAGGTAGCCTTGTTGTTAAATTAGCTTTGTTAAAATCCCCAGCTACAATAAATGCAGCCTCAGGATATATGGTTTCCAGTTTACATAGAGTCCAGTGAAGTTCCTTGAGGGCTGCCAAGGTATCTGCTTGGGGGGGATAGAAACGGCTGTGACTATAATTAAAGAGAATTCTCTTTGTGGTCGGCATTAGATTGTAAGGAAGTCTAGGTCAGGTGAACAAAAGGACTTGAGTTCCTGTATGTTGTTAAGATTAGACCATGAGTCGTTAACCATGAAGCATACACCCCCGCCCTTCTTCTTCCTAGAGAGATGTTTATTTCTGACGGCGCGATGCATGAAGAAACCCGGTGGCTGTACCAACTCCGACAACATATCCCAAGATAGCCATGTTTCCGTGAAACAGAGAATGTTACAATCTCTGATGTCTCTCTGGAAGGCAACCCATGCCCTAATTTCGTCCAACTTGTTGTCTAGAGACTGGACATTGGCGAGTAATATACTCGGAAGTGGTGGGTGGTGTGCACAACTCCGAAGTCTGACCAGAAGGCCGCTCCATCTAACCCTTCTGCAGCGACGTTGTTTTGGGTCGGCCTCTGGAATTAGATCCAATGTCCTGGGTGGTGGTCCAGATTAAGGATCCGCTTCGGGAAAGTCGTGTTCCTGGTCGTAATGTTGGTAAGTTGACGTTAATTCTTCCAGGCTGTATGTAATAACACTTAAGATTTTCTGGGCTAACAACGTAAGAAATAATACATAAAAAAACGAAATACTATATAGTTTCCTTAGGACTCAAAGCGAGGCGACCATCTCTGTCGGCGCCATCTTGTGTGAGTGATCTATGGTGCTTAAATAAATTCAGTAGTTCAGTACTGCCTCCTGCCTACTCCTCTCTACACCAGTGACAAAACCACATAAATTATTAGCAAGAGAGCTAAGGCATGTACAGGCATCTAGAGATATTCATAAAATAAAAGACCAGATTGGTAAAATAGTAACAGATCCCCAGGATATTAATGAAAGCTTTACACAATTTTACTCAGAGCTACTGTATCTCACTCTACTGTATATCACTCTACTGTATATCAATAGACTATCTCACTCTACTGTATCTCACTCTACTATATCTCACTCTACTGTATCTCACTCTACTGTATCTCACTCTACTGTATCTGACTCTACTATATCTCACTGTACTATATCTCACTCTACTATATCTCACTGTACTATATCTCACTCTACTGTATCTCACTCTACTGTATATCAATAGACTATCTCACTCTACTATATCTCACTTGACTATATCTCAATATACTATACCTCACTCTACTGTATCTCACTCTACTATATCTCACTCTACTATATTTCACTCTACTATATCTCACTCTACAATATCTCACTCTACTATATCTCACTCGACTATATCTCACTCTACTATATCTCACTCTACTGTATATCACTCTACTGTATATCAATAGACTATCTCACTCTACTATATCTCACTCTACTATACCTCACTCTATTGTATCTCACTCTACTGTATCTCACTCTACTATACCTCACTCTACTGTATGTCACTCTACTTTATATCAATATACTGTATATCAATATACTATATATCAATCCACTGTATCTCCCTCTACTGTATATCAATATACTGTATATCAATATAGTGTATCTCACTGTACAGTATCTCACTCTACTGTATATCAACCTACAGTATCGCACTCTACTGTATATCAATCTATTGTAGATCAATCTACTGTATATCACTCTACTGTATCTCAATCTACTGTATATCGCTCTACTGGATCTCACTCTACTGTATTTCACTCTACTGTATATCAATCTACAGTATCTCACTCTACTGTATATCAATCTACTGTATCTCACTCTACTGTATATCAATCTACTGTATCTCACTCTACTGTATATCACTCTACTGTATCTCAATCTACTGTATAGCAATCTACAGTATCTCACTCTACTGTATATCAACCTACAGTATCTCACTCTACTGTATATCACTCTACTGTATATCAATCTACTGTATATCACTCTACTGTATCTCAATCTACTGTATAGCAATCTACAGTATCTCACTCTACTGTATCTCAATCTACAGTAGATCAATCTACTGTAGATCAATCTACTGTATATCACACTACTGTATATCACTCTACTGTATATCAATCTACTGTATATCACTCTACTGTATATCGCTCTACTGTATCTCACTCTACTGTAGATCAATCTACTGTATATTACTCTACTGTATATCACTCTTCTGTATCTCGCTCTACTGTATATCACTCTACTGTATATCAATCGAAATGCGATGCTACTGATCCACAAACTATGAAACGCTTCTCACTGAATGTGAACTTCCTAAACGAGACAAGGGGGCAGCGGCTGCACTCGATGCCGGGATAACTTCAGAGGAGATTACTGCATTGATAGCACAATTTCCAAACAGCAAGGCCTATGTCCCCGATGGATATGTAATATCATTCTATAAGAAGTACTGTGCCAGTCTAGCTCCACTTCTGTTGCGAATGTTTAAACATTCCAAAGAAAATGCCACACTATCACAAACAATGTATCAGGCTACAGTAGTATAGCACTGATCCTGATAAAAGATAGAGATTCCATGGAGATCTCGTCTTATCGCCCCGGGCCGTAGCTCCGTATAGAAAATAAGGTGTTGAAAAAGATATTGGCAAACCGATTGAAAGAATATAAACTCAGCAAAAAAAAGGAAGGTCCCTTTTTCAGGACCCTGTCTTTCAAAGACATTTCGTAAAAATCCAAATAACTTCACAGATCTTCATTGTAAGGGGTTTAAACACTTCATTTCCCATGGTTGTTCAATGAACCATAAACAATTAATGAACATGCACCTGTGGAATGGTCGTTAAGACACTAAAAGCTTACAGACGGTAGGCAATTAAGGTCACAGTTATGAAAACTTAGGACACTAAAGAGGCCTTTCTACTGACTCTGAAAAACACCAAAAGAAAGATGCCCAGGGTCCCTGCTCATCTGCGTGAACATGCCTTAGGCATGTTGCAAGGAGGCATGAGGACTGCAGATGTGGCCAGGGCAATAAATTGCAATGTCCGTACTGTGAGACGCCTAAGACAGCGCTACAGAGAGACAGGACGGACAGCTGATCGTCCTCGCAGCAGCAGACCATGTGTAACAACACCTGCACAGGATCGGTACATCCGAACATCACACCTGCGGGACAGGTACAGGATGTCAACAACAACTGCCCGAGTTACACCAGGAACGTACAATCCCTCCATCAGTGCTCAGACTGTCCACAATAGGCTGAGAGAGGCTGGACTGAGGGCTTGTAGGCCTGTTTGTAAGGCAGGTTCTCACCAGACATCACTAGACATTAGATAGCCAGATCCTTGTCAAACCCCATTCAAAAGGGTCGGTCTCTAGACTGTATGATGTGCTACAGGTCCACATAGAGGTATCCACAGACATTAAAAGGGCTTAGGAGCAGGAACTTGTTTCAGAAATCTCAGAGGACTGGGTAGAAGCTCCCAGGAATATAAACCACAGTTCAGTGAATGCCAGACACAAGCTTGTACAGTTTAAGGTGATACATGACTCAAAGGTTAAACTGTATAAAATATTCCCAGACACCTCACCACTGTGTGAGAGGTGAGAGCAGGATGAGGGGACGTTGTACCACTTATTCTGGACATGTCCTAAACTACATGCTTACTGGGCTCTCATTTTTGATGACTTATTGAAAGCCTTTGATAGAGTTATAACCCCAGTTATAACCCCAGACTCATTGGTGGGAATAACTAGTAGGGGAAGGCTGTCTCTCTTTGTACAATATTAGCCAAAAGGCTCATATTGCCATTTTGTAAATTGGAGACTGTACCTACCTTTGAAATGTGGTTACAGGATTTAGGGAATGTAATACATATGGAAAAGATTCTATACAATACCTCCAATAGAAGTCCAATATTTTACATAATATGGCAGCCGATACTGGATAAATGGTCTAGTCCCGCTTCATAACTGGGTTGATGATCTGCTGCTACTCTGTGCTGTACTCCACTCAATATTTATTTTGGGTTTAACTACACAGCTTGTAACGACTATATGCTGTCTTCTTATAATATGTACCACCTAATAGGATTTATTTTTTATTTTTGTTTATGTGTGTTAAGTTTTGTCCTCTAAATTTGCCATCCCATTCAACACTACAATGAACGTCAATGTTTGTAGTTTTGTCTACTTTTTCTATTGGAAAATAATAAACATATTATAAAAAATAAAATAATAAACATATTATAAAAAATAAAATAATAAACGTATTATAAAAAATAAAATAATAAACATATTATAAAAAAATAAAATAATAACATTTTATAAAAAATAAAATAATAAATGTATTATAAAAAATAAAATAATAAACATATTATAAAAAATAAAATAATAAACATTTTATAAAAAATAAAATAATAAATGTATTATAAAAAATAAAATAATAAATGTATAATAAAAAATAAAATAATAAACATATTATAAAAAAATAAAAAAATAAATGTATTATAATAAATAACATAATAAATGTATAATAAAAATTAAAATAATAAACATATTGTTAAAAATTTAAATAATAAACATATTATAAAAAATAAAATAATAAATGTATTATAAAAAATAAAATAATAAGCATATTATAAAAAATAAAATAATAAACGTATTATAAAAAATGTAATAATAAACGTATAATAAAAAATAAAATAATAAAACATATAAAAAATAAATTAATAAACGTATTATAAAAAATAAAATAATAAACGTATTATAAAAAATAAAATAATAAACGTATTATAAAAAATAAATACATTTCACATGCTGTTGTGCAAATGGAATAGACAACAGGTGGAAATTATAGGCAATTAGCAAGACACCCCCAATAAAGGAGTGGTTCTGCAGGTGGGGACCACAGACCACTTCTCAGTTCCTATGCTTCCCGGCTGATGTTTTGGTCACTTTTGAATGCTGGCGGTGCTTTCACTCTAGTGGTAGCATGAGACAGAGTCTACAATCCACACAAGTGGCTCAGGTAGTGCAGCCCATCCAGGATGGCACATCAATGCGAGCTGTGGCAAGAAGGTTTGCTGTGTCTGTCAGCGTAGTGTCCAGTGCATGGAGGCGCTACCAGGAGACAGGCCAGTACATCAGGAGACGTGGAGGAGGCCGTAGGAGGGCAACAACCCAGCAGCAGGACCGCTACCTCCGCCTTTGTGCAAGGAGGAGCAGGAGAAGCACTGCCAGAGCCCTGCAAAATGACCTCCAGCAGGCCACAAATGTGCATGTGTCTGCTCAAACGGTCAGAAACAGACTCCATGAGGGTGGTATGAGGGCCCGACGTCCACAGGTGGGGGTTGTGCTTACAGCCCAACACCGTGCAGGACGTTTGGCATTTGCCAGAGAACACCAACATTGGCAAATTCGCCACTGGCGCCCTGTGCTCTTCACAGATGAAAGCAGGTTCACACTGAGCACGTGACAGACGTGACAGAGTCTGGAGACGCCGTGGAGAACGTTCTGCTGCCTGCAACATCCTCCAGCATGACCGGTTTGGCGGTGGGTCAGTCATGGTGTGGGGTGGCATTTCTTTGGGGGGCCGCACAGCCCTCCATGTGCTCGCCAGAGGTAGCCTGACTGCCATTAGGTACCGAGATGAGATCCTCAGACCCCTTGTGAGAACATATGCTGGTGCGGTTGGCCCTGGGTTCCTCCTAATGCAAGACAATGCTAGACCTCATGTGGCTGGAGTGTGTCAGCAGTTCCTGCAAGAGGAAGGCATTGATGCTATGGACTGGCCCGCCCGTTCGCCAGACCTGAATCCAATTGAGCACATCTGGGACATCATGTCTCGCTCCATCCACCAACGCCACGTTGCACCACAGACTGTCCAGGAGTTGGCGGATGCTTTAGTCCAGGTCTGAGAGGAGATCCCTCAGGAGACCATCCGCCACCTCATCAGGAGCATGCCTAGGCATTGTAGGGAGGTCATACAGGCACGTGGAGGCCACACACACTACTGAGCCTCATTTTGACTTGTTTTAAAGACATTACATCAAAGTTGGATCAGCCTGTAGTGTGGTTTTCCACTTTAATTTTGAGTGTGACTCCAAATCCAGACCTCCATGGGTTGATAAATTGGATTTCCATTGATTATTTTTGTGTGATTTTGTTGTCAGCACATTCAATTATGTAAAGAAAAAAGTATTTAATAAGATTATTTATTTCATTCAGATCATTGATGTGTTGTTTAAGTGTTCCCTTTATTTTTTTGAGCAGTATATTATAAAATTTTTCAAAAGGAAGACAGAAGAGAATATTTAATCATCAATGTCTGATGGGAGTTCAGGGGTCGTGGTTGGAGAACAGAGGTACGAAAGGATTTCTCTCCCATGAACCTTTACTCAGTTCGGACCTTTCAGCCACAGGCCATGGTGAAGAAGAGAGGTCCGCTGCTCATTGGTCTCTTTGAGTGGTTCAGTCACAGGCCATGGACATCAGATAGTGTTCAGACAGAGTTCAGACATCAGTGTTGAGATAGTGTTCAGGCAGAGTTCAGACAATGTTCAGACAACCTTTGATGGTCAAAGGAAAAGGATCTCGTCTGTAGACTGGGGACTTCAGGCCAACAGAGTGAAGACATTGTTCCTGTGACCTCAGAGTCTGTAGACTGGGGACTTCAGGCCAACATAGTGAAGACATTGTTCCTGTGACCTCAGAGTCTGTAGACTGGGGACTTCAGGCCAACATAGTGAAGACATTGTTCCTGTGACCTCAGAGTCTGTAGACTGGGGACTTCAGGCCAACATAGTGAAGACATTGTTCCTGTGACCTCAGAGTCTGTAGACTGGGGACTTCAGGCCAACATAGTGAAGACATTGTTCCTGTGACCTCAGAGTCTGTAGACTGGGGACTTCAGACCAACAGAGTGAAGACATTGTTCCTGTGACCTCAGAGTCTGTAGACTGGGGACTTCGGGCCAACAGAGTGAAGACATTGTTCCTGTGACCTCAGAGTCTGTAGACTGGGGACTTCAGGCCAACAGAGTGAAGACATTGTTCCTGTGACCTCAGAGTCTGTAGACTGGGGACTTCAGACCAACAGAGTGAAGACATTGTTCCTGTGACCTCAGAGTCTGTAGACTGGGGACTTCAGGCCAACAGAGTGAAGACATTGTTCCTGTGGCCTCAGAGTCTGTAAGACCAATTTGTATGAAGAGGTAGAAGACGCACTGGTTTGATTTTTCTTTCCTACACAGAGCATTTTCTCCAGTGAACTTTACTTCAACCAAGGTTTTCGTATTGTATTTCATGATCACTCTCTATAATAACAATATTTTTCATGAATTTACTAGTATCTTCAAGGTGAGTGCTTAACGATGAGTAAATTGCATTACAAGTCAACTCACAACACTTTTTCATTCATATTTCTTATATGTTTATAATAATCATAAAATGAAATATGCCACTGGTGTTACAGCAGGAGTCTGACTAACCTGTAACGTTAGGAGATTGTCACATATACTCCCTTTCCAGCGGCCTAGGTCACCAGGCTGCTCGTTATGGCGCACACCTGCCACCATCGTTATGCGCACCAGCACGTCATCAGACTCACCTGGACTCCAGACTCACCTGGAGCCGGCTCGTCGGACTCTTACGCCTCAGTCGGTTCGTCGGGCTCTCACGCCTCAGCTGGCTCATCGGACTCTCACGCCTCAGTCGGTTCGTTGGGCTCTCACGCCTCAGTCGGTTCGTCGGACTCTCACGCCTCAGTCGGTTCGTTGGGCTCTCACGCCTCAGTCGGTTCGTCGGTCTCTCACGCCTCGGTCGGTTCGTCGGGCTCTCACGCCTCAGTCGGTTCGTCGGTCTCTCACGCCTCAGTCGGTTCGTTGGGCTCTCACGCCTCAGTCGGTTCGTTGGTCTCTCACTCCTCAGTCGGTTCGTTGGGCTCTCACGCCTCAGTCGGTTCGTCGGGCTCTCACGCCTCAGTCGGTTCGTTGGTCTCTCACGCCTCAGTCGGTTCGTTGGTCTCTCACGCCTCAGTCGGTTCGTTGGGCTCTCACGCCTCAGCTGGCTCGTCGGACTCTCACGCCTCAGCTGGCTCGTCGGACTCTCACGCCTCAGCTGGCTCGTCGGACTCTCATGCCTCAGCTGGCTCGTCGGACTCTCAAGCCTCTGTCAGTTCGTCGAACGCTCCCGCATCAGCTGGCTCGTATGGCTCCTACGCCTCGGCTGGCTCGTCAGGCTCTCATGCCTCAGCCGGTTCGTCTGTTTTCTGCGCCTCTGCGAAGGTGACCGGTCCGCTCCTGATCGCCAGGATTGTCCCTTTGGCCGGCGTCCTGCGGCTGGAGCAACGTGTTGGGGAGGGGGTACTGTCACGTATACTCTCCGGCGCTCTAGGTCACCAGGCTGCTCGCTATGACGCACACCTGTCACCATCGTTACGCGCACCAGCGCATCATCAGACTCACCTGGACTCCATCACCTCCTTGATTACCTTCTCTATTTATGTCGCTCCCTTTGGTTCCTTCCCCAGGTGTTATTGTTTCTGTTTCAGTTTCCTGTCTGTGCGTTGTTTGTGTTTCTTGTTTTGTATTATGCTTCGTTCATTTATTAAACGATTCACTCCCTGAACTTGCTTCCTGACGTTACAGCAATTTAAGACCAACCACTGTTTTAACACCGCGGGTATTTTCATATTTTCATCGCCAACAGGGACACTTGAGAATAAATAAATAAATGAATAGTGATGTGCATTCATTACATTAATTCACGAGCTTGACGAGTTTACTGAGTCATTTAAAATAAAGTCTCATTAGGCTCAGTGGCGGCTGCACCTGAAACAGCGATCTGTCCTGTTCATTTAACACTCTACCTGACTGTGATGTTTGAGTACTGTCAGAAGGGAATTGATTGTAATGAGTTTCTACAACGTATTCCTGATTACAAAAGCAAGGTCAGATCAGTATTTACAAATGGATTATTAAAAAGCAAAACATGTTTGGTTTGCTAAATATTTACCAAATTCATCGGCGTCAACATGAAAATGTGCCCTACTGGTGTGGCCTCATTCAAGCCCAGGTTGGTGTCAATATTTATATTCACTATATTTTACATACAGTATCTAGACGAACCATTGGATAATAGCAAATCACATGTCCCTACATATTCACGTGTCCCTACATATTCACATGTCCCTACATATTCACGTGTCCCTACATATTCACGTGTCCCTACATATGCACGTGTCCCTACATATTCACGTGTCCTTACATATTCACGTGTCCTTACATATTCACGTGTCCCTACATATTCACGTGTCCCTACATATTCACGTGTCCCTACATATTCACGTGTCCCTACATATTCACGTGTCCCTACATATTCACGTGTCCTTTACATATTCACGTATCCCTACATATTCACGTGTCCCTACATATTCACGTGTCCCTACATATTCACGTCCCTCTGAGTCTCCTCCATGTCTCCTCCATGTCTCTTCCATGTCTCCTCTGAGTCTCCTAATGTCTCCTCCATGTTTACTCTGTCTACTCTGTGTCTCCTCCATGTCTCCTCTGAGTCTCCTCTGAGTCTCCTCTGAGTCTCCTAATGTCTCGTCCATGTCTACTCTAAATCTCCTCCATGTCTCTTCCATGTCTCCTCTGAGTCTCCTCTGAGTCTCCTAATGTCTCCTCCATGTCTACTCTAAATCTCCTCCATGTCTCCTCTGAGTCTCCTCTGAGTCTCCTCTGAGTCTCCTAATGTCTCCTCCATGTCTCCTCTGAGTCTCCTCCATGTCTCCTCTGCGTCTCCTCTGAGTCTCCTCCATGGCTACTCTGTGTCTCCTCCATGTCTCCTCTGAGTCTCGTCCATGTCTCCTCCATGTCTCCTCTGAGTCTCCTCCATGTCTACTCTGTGTCTCCTCCATGTCCATGTCTGTTCTCAGAAAAATGTGAAATCAGTTTGATATGGCTAAACTTTATGTTTTTATCATGAACAACAACTGTGTCCACAGAAGCCCTTCAGAATGTTGAATATTAGATGTCTTCCCCAAGTTGATTGGGTCGTTAGCCATGAATTTGCTATCCTCACTGTGGGTTTGTAGAGATGGTGCCAATGCAACACAACAGAAGACAGAGATTCCAGCAGAATGCTTTCAGTCTCTACCTGTATTAGTCATCTTAGCTCAATTTCTCAGTGTTTTGTCACAATGCTTACACACACACTGCCCACAGACTGTATTATACTGAGCCCTGAAACGGAGAAAGAGACAGAGAGACACAGAGACACAGAGAGACACACAGGCAGAGAGAGCGAGAGAGAAACAGAGAGAGAGGGAGAGAGAGAGAGAGAGGGAGATGGAGAGAGACAGAGAGAGAGGGAGAGAGACAGAGAGAGAGAGAGAGAGACAGCGAGAGAGGGAGAGAGAGAGAGGACTGTTCTACAAAGTTATTGAAAGTGGTGTAGGGGGTAAAACATATGACATAATTAAATCAATGTATACTGGCAATACGTGCAGCATTAAAATTGGTAAGAAAATAACAGAATTCTTTAACCAGGGGCGGGGCCTTCGCCAGGGTTGCAATCTGAGCCCTGCACTCTTCAATATTTACATTAACGAATTGGCCACTATTCTCGAAAAATCCTCAGCCCCTGGTGTTAGTCTCCACAATTCAGAAGTTAAATGCCTACTCTTCGCAGATGACCTATGCCTGCTGTCACTCACAGCACATGGCCTACAGCAGAGCCTGGACCTGCTAGAGCAGTACTGCCAGGCCTGGGCCCTGGCAGTAAACCCCAAAAAGACGAAAATAATGATTTTCCAGAGAAGATCCAGATCTCAGGGAATTAGACCAAAGTTCTCAATTGGTACAAAATATATAGAGTACCTGTCACGTCCTGACCAGTAAAGAGGTTATTTGTTATTGTAGTTTGGTCAGGACGTGGCAGGGGGTGTTTGTTTAATGTGTTTCAGGGTTTGTTGGGCAATGTTCTATGTTAGTCTATTTCTATGTCTGTGTCTAGTTTATCTATTTCTATGTTTAGTTTATTGGGTTGACCTTCAATTGGAGGCAGCTGTTCCTCGTTGCCTCTAATTGAAGATCCTATTTAGTAGGGGTGTTTTTCATGGGTTTTTGTGGGTAGTTGTTCCGTGTGTAGCTGTGTGCCTCACAGGACTGTTATTCGTCATTGTTTTTGTATTCAGTGTTTATTTTGGTTCTCTTCACAATAAAGAAGATGAGTATTCACATTCCCGCTGCGCCTTGGTCCGATCTTTACGACGAATGTGACAGTACCGTACACACTACAATAACTAAAAATAAGCTCAACTGGACACATTAATGAGGCAGTGAATGAACTGAGAGAGAAAGCACGCAGAGCTTTCTACGCCATTAAAAAGCAAATTCAAAGTGAAATACCTATTAAAATTTGGCTAAAACTAATTGAATATGTCATTGAACCAATTGCACTTTATGGCAGCGAGGTGTGGGGTCCACTTGCAAAACAAGATTTCATCAAAACGGACAAACAACCCATTGAAACCCTGCATGTAGAGTTCTGTAAGATTCTCCTACATGTCCAGAGGAAAACTACAAACAATGCATGCAGGGCAGAATTAGGCCAATATCCACTAATAATAAAAACTCAAAAAAGAGCAATTAAGTTTTGGAAACATCTAAAATACAGTGACCCCCTCTCATATCATTACCAAGCCCTGCAATGCCAAGAGCTGAGCAAAGAAAAGAGTCCCCTCATCCAGCTGGTCCTGGGGCTGAGTTCACAAACCTGTTCTACTAACACACTGAAGCCTCAGGACCAGAACATCCAATCAATCAGAATAAACCAAATTACAACACAGTCAAAACAAAACTACATTGTTTACTGGAAAACACAAGCACAAGGCAAAATGCAGTGCTATCTGGCCCTAAATCGACAGTACACCGTGGCTAAATATTTGACCATGGTTACTGATCAAAACCTTAGAAAAACCTTGACAAAGTACAGGCACTAGTGAGCACAGCCTTGCCATTGAGAAGGGTAGACACAGGAAAACCTGGCTCCCTGTAGAGGAAAGGCTGTGCAACCACTGCACAACAGCAGAACCTGAGACGGAGCTGCATTTCCTGACAAAATGTCAAAAATATAAAACAATTAGAGAGTGTCATTTTCCCAAATTTGAAACCCTTATTCAAGGTTTCAAAGACCTCTCTGATGAGGATAGGCTACCCGTCTTGTTGGGGGAGGATGCAGAGAGCTGTGGGTTGGCAGCGCACTACATTGGTGTCTGCCATAAGTTGAGGGACAGTGTCTGACAGACCAATCAACCTGCACATGTCCTCTACTATATGGCTATTGTTATTGTTGAATGTATGGTTATTTTGACCCTTGGTTATTGTTGTTACTGTTGTCCCGTTGACAATTTTGATTCTCATTTTTATTTATTTTTATATTGTAAATATCCAAAATAAGCTTTGGCAATATGTACATTGTTACGCCATGCCAATTGAATCGAATTGAATTGAGAGGGAGAGAGGGGGAGAGGGGGAGAGAGGGAGAGAGAGAGAGCGAGAGAGAGAGAGAGAGAGAGAGAAAATAGCCTGGCCTCTTTAAGCCTATGTTGTATCAGATAAGTCTGCCAAACAACCCTAGTGATTCTCTGCCTTAAGGAGCTGGCTTGATAAGGACTCTGGATCAATATGCTTTGAGGGATCGGAGCAGAAAAGGATGCTATTGAACTTACTGCAGGAGCTGTCTCTGCCACAACCTTTACCATAACACTGCCTCAGAATACTCTACCCTGCCATGTTATTTCTTAACATTTATTTAACTAGGCAAGTCAGTTAAGAACAAATTCTTATTTACAATGACAGCCTACACCGGGCCAATTGTGCGCTGCCCTATGGGACTCCCAATCACAGCCAGATGTGAGGCAGCCTGGATTTGAACCAGGGACTGTAGTGATGCCACTCGGGAGCCAAAATACTTTATGGGAGATTTCTTTATGGGAGATTTCTTTAAGGGAGATTTCTTTAAGGGAGATTTCTTTAAGGGATATTTATTTATGGGAGATTTCTTTATGGGAGATTTCTTTAAGGGAGATTTCTTTAAGGGAGATTTCTTTATGCGAGATTTCTTTATGGGAGATTTATTTATGGGAGATTTATTTATGGGAGATTTCTTTAAGGGAGATTCTCCCTTGAACTTGCTCCGGGCTTATTCTGAGTCTGGGAAAAACCACCACA
>NC_138297.1:68987500-69127500 GCF_965601325.2 Salmo salar
AGTGCATTATTTGCCGCTACGAGCCGTCACTTCAGAAGAGCTAGGCACCGTGCCGCTCTTTTCCCCCTCATCCTCATCCTCCTCCACTGAATCCTGTTTTAAACCACTCTTCCTGGGCCAGGAAGGTAGAGAGGTGGGGTGGGGTGGGGGTGGAGAAGAAGGGGACATGGTAGGCATTTCAGGCAAAAGAGAGAGGGAATTAGGGAGGGGCTGAGGGGGACTGGAGTGAAGATAAGGGGGACAAGGGGTGGGGGTTGTTGAGGGGGACCAGGGGTGGGGGCTGTTGAGGGGGACCAAGGGTGGGGGCTGTTGAGAGGGACTGGGGATTGGCGTTTGACACTGAACCCCTGACCTAGGGAACCCCTGACCTAGGGAACCCCTGACCTAGGGAACCCCTGACCTAGGGAACCCCTGACCTTGGGAACCCCTGACCTTGGGAACCCCTGACCTTGGGAACCCCTGACCTAGGGAACCCCTGACCTTGGGAACCCCTGTGCAGAAATGGGACCCTATTTATTATTTAAACTTTATTTAACTAGGCAAGTCAGTTAAGAACAAATTCTTATTTACAATGACATCCTAACCCGGACGACACTGGGCCATGGGACTCCTGATCACAGCCGGTTGTGATACAGCCCAGGATCGAACCAGGGTCTGTAGTGACACCTCTAGCACGGAGATGTAGTGCCTTTGACCGCTGTGCCACTCCCTGAAGATGTAATACACTACTGTTGACCAGAACAACCTTATTCCATATGTAATACACTACTGTTGACCAGAACCACCTTATTCCATATGTAATACAATACTGTTGACCAGAACCACCTTATTCCATATGTAATACACTACTGTTGACCAGAACCACCTTATTCCATATGTAATACACTACTGTTGACCAGAACCACCTTATTCCATATGTAATACACTACTGTTGACCAGAACCACCTTATTCCATACGTAATACACTACTGTTGACCAGAACCACCTTATTCCATACGTAATACACTACTGTTGACCAGAACCACCTTATTCCATATGTAATACATCTACTGTTGACCAGAACCACCTTATTCCATACGTAATACACTACTGTTGACCAGAACCACCTTATTCCATACGTAATACACTACTGTTGACCAGAACCACCTTATTCCATACGTAATACACTACTGTTGACCAGAACCACCTTATTCCATACGTAATACACTACTGTTGACCAGAACCACCTTATTCCATACGTAATACACTACTGTTGACCAGAACCACCTTATTCCATACGTAATACACTACTGTTGACCAGAACCACCTTATTCCATATGTAATACACTACTGTTGACCAGAACCACCTTATTCCATATGTAATACACTACTGTTGACCAGAACCACCTTATTCCATACGTAATACACTACTGTTGACCAGAACCACCTTATTCCATATGTAATACACTACTGTTGACCAGAACCACCTTATTCCATATGTAATACACTACTGTTGACCAGAACCACCTTATTCCCTACGTAGTACACTACTGTTGACCAGAACCACCTTATTCCATATGTAATACACTACTGTTGACCAGAACCACCTTATTCCATATGTAATACACTACTGTTGACCAGAACCACCTTATTCCATATGTAATACACTACTGTTGACCAGAACCACCTTATTCCATATGTAATACACTACTGTTGACCAGAACCACCTTATTCCATACGTAATACACTACTGTTGACCAGAACCACCTTATTCCATATGTAGTACACTACTGTTGACCAGAACCACCTTATTCCATATCGTAATACACTACTGTTGACCAGAACCACCTTATTCCATATGTAATACACTACTGTTGACCAGAACCACCTTATTCCATATGTAATACACTACTGTTGACCAGAACCACCTTATTCCATATGTAATACACTACTGTTGACCAGAACCACCTTATTCCATACGTAATACACTACTGTTGACCAGAACCACCTTATTGCCTACGTAGTACACTACTGTTGACCAGAACCACCTTATTCCATACGTAATACACTACTGTGACCAGAACCACCTTATTCATATGTAATACACTACTGTTGACCAGAACCACCTTATTCCATATGTAATACACTACTGTTGACCAGAACCACCTTATTCCATACGTAATACACTACTGTTGACCAGAACCACCTTATTGCCTACGTAGTACACTACTGTTGACCAGAACCACCTTATTCCATATGTAGTACACTACTGTTGACCAGAACCACCTTATTCCCTATGTAATACACTACTGTTGACCAGAACCACCTTATTCCATATGTAATACACTACTGTTGACCAGAACCACCTTATTCCATATGTAATACACTACTGTTGACCAGAACCACCTTATTCCATACGTAATACACTACTGTTGACCAGAACCACCTTATTCCATATGTAGTACACTACTGTTGACCAGAACCACCTTATTCCCTACGTAGTACACTACTGTTGACCAGAACCACCTTATTCCATATGTAGTACACTACTGTTGACCAGAACCACCTTATTCCATATGTAATACACTACTGTTGACCAGAACCACCTTATTCCATATGTAATACACTACTGTTGACCAGAACCACCTTATTCCCTACGTAGTACACTACTGTTGACCAGAACCACCTTATTCCATATGTAATACACTACTGTTGACCAGAACCACCCTTATTCCATACGTAATACACTACTGTTGACCAGAACCACCTTATTCCATACGTAATACACTACTGTTGACCAGAACCACCTTATTCCATACGTAATACACTACTGTTGACCAGAACCACCTTATTCCATACGTAATACACTACTGTTGACCGTAGGCTCATCCATCAACACGGCTGTAATGATGGCCAGATGCGTTGGGATTGCAAGTTTCTGTAGTTGTGAAGCTCAGCAAAACCTGACATGATAAAATACCTTAGGATATGTGGCGCTGTCCTGGATACGCCTGCATGACTTTACTTGTGAGATGAAATGGGTTCATTTAAGGTCTATCTATGCAGGTGATAAACCCTCTCTGCAGTCAACTTCGTGCTGCAATTATAGCCTACACTTTTTTTATCCAATGCCCCAATGTGAACTACACTATATAAACAAAAGTATGTGAACACCCCTTCAAATTAGAGGATTTGGCTAATTCAGCCACACCTGCTGCTGACAGGTGTATAAAATCGAGCACACAGCCATGCAATCTCCCATAGACAAACATTGGCAGTAGAATGGCCTCACTGAAGAGCTCATTTGACTTTCAACATAGCACCATGATAGCATGCCACCTTTCCAACGAGTCCGTTTGTCAAATTTCTGCACTGCTAGAGCTGCCCCGGTCAACTGTAAGTGCTGTTATTGTGAAGTGGAAACGTCTAGGAGCAACAACGGCTCAGTCGTGAAGTGGTAGGCCATACAAGCTCACAGAACGGGACCGCCGAGTGCTGAAGCACGAAGCACATAAAAATCATCTGTCCTCGTTTGCAACACTCACTACCGAGTTCCAAACTGCCTCTGCAATGTCAGCACAAGAACTGTTCGTCAGGAGCTTCATGAAATGGGTTTCCATGGCCGGGCAGCTGCACACAAACCTAAGATCACCATGCTCAATGCCAAGCGTCAGCTGGAGTGGTGTAAAGCTTGACTCACGCTTCACCATCTGGCAGTCCAAAGGACGAATCTGGGTTCGGCGGATGCCAGGAGAACGCTACCTGCCCCAATGCATAGTGCCAACTGTAAAGTTTGGTGGAGGAGGAATGATGATCTGGGGCTGTTTTTCATGGTTCGGGCCCATTCGTTCCAGTGAAGGGAAATCTTAACACTACAGCATACAATGACATTCTAATCTAGATGATTATGTGCTTCCAACTTTGTGGCAGCAGTTTGGGGAAGGCTCTTTCCTGTTTCAGTATGACAATACACCCGTGCACGAATTGAGGTCCCTACAAAAAATGGTTTGTCGAGATCGGTGTGGAAGAACTTGACTGGCCTGCACAGAGCCCTGACCTCAACTCCATCGAACACCTTTGGGATGAATTGGAAGGCCTACTGCGAGCCAGGCCTAATCACCCAACATCAGTGCCTGACCTCACTAAAGCTCTTGTTGCTGATTGGAAGCAAGTCCCCACAGCAATGTTCCAACATCTAGTGGAAAGCCTTCTCAGAAGAGTGATTCTTCATGATTTTGGAATGAGATGTTAGACGAGCAGGTGTCCACATACTGTTGGTCATGTAGTGTATAAATGAATGCAACTTCCAAATGTGAATTGAACTGAGGCGATTGAAGAGTCTCTCTCTCTGGACCTAAATGGTGCTGTTCCATATGGTCACGGTACCATGTTGTGAGACCACTGACACCAGAGGCTAGGTCATTTCAGAAACGATGAGTCATGATTCATTTCAACTTATGTGGAGACAGTTAGTCAACTCCCTTTAATCAGGACAGGCAGGCTGTCTGCTACTGCCACCCAGTGGCTGGATGATAGTACTACAGCTAAAAACTGCTTGAAATGCATAACAAACATAAACATGCATTATTAAACCAAACCAAGAGAGAGAAAGAAAGAAAGAAAGAAAGAAACAAACAAACAAACAAACAAACAAACAAACAAACAAACAAACAAACAAACAAACAAACAGGTGGTCCTCTCCCTGACTGCCTTCGCCAGCAGATCTACAGAGCAGAGTTACAGACCAGAGCTACAGACCAGAGTTACAGACCAGAACTACAGGCCAGAACTACAGACCAGAGCTACAGACCAGAGTTACAGACCAGAGCTACAGACCAGAGCTACAGACCAGAACTACAGACCAGAACTACAGACCAGAGCTACAGACCAGAGCTACAGACCAGAGCTACAGACCAGAGTTACAGACCAGAGCTACAGACCAGAGCTACAGACCAGAGTTACAGAGCAGAGACAAGTATCAACCCTTTCAGCACCAAGGACAGAGGACAGGACTATGTCCCTATTCTCCTGTAGAGTAGCCAACCCCTGGGCTATTGCCCTATTCTCCTGTAGAGTATCCAACCCCTGGGCTATTGCCCTATTCTCCTGTAGAGTATCCAACCCCTGGGCTATTGCCCTATTCTCCTGTAGAGTATCCAACCCCTGGGCTATTGCCCTATTCTCCTGTAGAGTATCCAACCCCTGGGCTATTGCCCTATTCTCCTGTAGAGTATCCAACCCCTGGGCTATTGCCCTATTCTCCTGTAGAGTATCCAACCCCTGGGCTATTGCCCTATTATCCTGTAGAGTATCCAACCCCTGGGCTATTGCCCTATTCTCCTGTAGAGTATCTAACCCCTGGGCTATTGCCCTATTCTCCTGTAGAGTAGCCAACCCCTGGGCTATTGCCCTATTCTCCTGTAGAGTATCCAACCCCTGGGCTATTGCCCTATTCTCCTGTAGAGTATCCAACCCCTGGGCTATTGCCCTATTCTCCTGTAGAGTATCCAACCCCTGGGCTATTGCCCTATTCTCCTGTAGAGTATCCAACCCCTGGACTATTGCCCTATTCTCCTGTAGAGTATCCAACCCCTGGGCTATTGCCCTATTCTCCTGTAGAGTATCCAACCCCTGGGCTATTGCCCTATTCTCCTGTAGAGTATCCAACCCCTGGGCTATTGCCCTATTCTCCTGTAGAGTAGCCAAGCCCTGGGCAATGTCCCTATTCTCCACCCTTCTCCTGAATATAAATGAAACAAACATGTAAAGTGTTTGGTCCAATGTTTCATGAGCTGAAATAAAAGATTCCAGAAATGTCCCTAATTCACAAAAATATTAAAGTATTTCTCTCAAATGTTGTCCACAAATATGTTTACATCCTTGTTTTGTTGTTTTGTTTTATTTCACCTTTATTTAACCAGGTAGGCCAGTTGAGAACAAGTTCTCATTTACAACTGCGACCTGGCCAAGATAAAGCATAGCAATTCGACACATACAACAACACAGAGTTACACATAAACAAACGTACAGACAATAACACAATAGAAAAATGTATGTACAGTGTTAGTGAGCATTTCTCCTTTGCCAAGATAATCCATCCACCTGACAGGTGTAGCATATCAAGAAGCTGATTAAACAGCATGATCATTACACAGGTGCACCTTGGGCTGGGGACAATAAAAGGCCACTCTAAAATGTGCAGTTTTGTCACACAACACAATGCCACAGATGCACGACCAAATGTACACAATTTCTGGAAACTGGAAATGTCCCATTTCTTACATGGCCTGAATACTCACCAGACATTTCACTGATTGAGCATGTTTGGGATGCTCTGGATCGACTTGTACGACAGCGTGGTCTAGTTCCCGACAATATTCAGCAACTTCGCACAGCCATTGAAGAGGAGTGGAACAACATTCCACAGGTTACGTTCAACAGGCTGATTAACTTTATGCGGAGGAGATGTGTCGCGCTGCATGAGGCGTGTCGCGCTGCATGAGATGTGTCACGCTGCATGAGATGTGTCACGCTGCATGAGATGTGTCACGCTGCATGAGGCGTGTCACACTGCATGAGATGTGTCACGCTGCATGAGGCATGTCGCGCTGCATGAGATGTGTCGCGCTGCATGAGGCGTGTCGCGCTGCATGAGGCAAATGGTGGTCACACCAGTTACTGACTGGTTTTCTGATCCACGGCCCTACCTTTTATTTATGGTATCTGTGACCAACAGATGTATATCTGTATTCCCAGTCGTGAAATCCATAGATTAGAGCCTCCTTTATTTATTTCAATTCACAGATTTCCTTATATGAACTATAACTCAGTAAAATCTTTGAAATTGTTGCATGTTGCCTTTATTTTTTGGTTCAGTGTACATAGTTTAGTTTTGTTCGGCTGCCGTTGAGACAGAAATGTGGGTTCAGATACAACTTGTATGTTCAGCCATTTGAAATAGTTATTCACAGGTGAAATGAGTCCCAGGCAGGCAGCATCAGTGTTGGGGGATGCTGATTTAGTCATGGATATTTTGTCTCATTACACTGACATGTCAATCAACAGATACGCTACCGAACAGCAGTTACAACTGGCTCAAAGATGATATTATGCAGATGTTTATCAACACACACACACACACGCACATACACACACACACAAATACACCATCTCTCTATATCTACCTGTCTCTCTCTCTCTCTCTCTCTCTCTCTCTCTAACATAAGAGGGGGAGGAGGAAAACGAGGAGGAGTGGAGGAGGAGGAGGGAGGAGGCGTAGGTGTAATATTCCATATATTCAAGATGAATAACAGAGAAATGTCCAGACAGATGAAGTTGATGGTTGTTCATCTAGAAACTCTGCATGGCTCACACACACATGTTCAGTGGTTGACTAACGACCATAAACTGTAGTACTATGGATCCACCATGTGGTGAGGTATTAGGTGAGTGATGTCATAAACTGTAGTACTATGGATCCACCATGTGGTGAGGTATTAGGTGAGTGATGTCATAAACTGTAGTACTATGGATCCACTATGTGGTGAGGTGTTAGGTGAGTGATGTCATAAACTGTAGTACTATGGATCCACCATGTGGTGAGGTGTTAGGTGAGTGATGTCATAAACTGTAGTACTATGGATCCACCATGTGGTGAGGTGTTAGGTGAGTGATGTCATAAACTGTAGTACTATGGATCCACCATGTGGTGAGGTTTTAGGTGAGTGATGTCATCAACTGTAGTACTATGGATCCACCATGTGGTGAGGTGTTAGGTGAGTGATGTCATAAACTGTAGTACTATGGATCCACCATGTGGTGAGGTGTTAGGTGAGTGATGTCATAAACTGTAGTACTATGGATCCACCATGTGGTGAGGTGTTAGGTGAGTGATGTCATAAACTGTAGTACTATGGATCCACCATGTGGTGAGGTGTTAGGTGAGTGATCTCATAAACTGTAGTACTATGGATCCACCATGTGGTGAGGTGTTAGGTGAGTGATGTCATAAACTGTAGTACTATGGATCCACCATGTGGTGAGGTGTTGGGTGAGTGATGTCATAAACTGTAGTACTATGGATCCACCATGTGGTGAGGTGTTAGGTGAGTGATGTCATAAACTGTAGTACTATGGATCCACCATGTGGTGAGGTGTTAGGTGAGTGATGTCATAAACTGTAGTACTATGGATCCACCATGTGGTGAGGTGTTAGGTGAGTGATGTCATAAACTGTAGTACTATGGATCCACCATGTGGTGAGGTGTTAGGTGAGTGATGTCATAAACTGTAGTACTATGGATCCACCATGTGGTGAGGTGTTAGGTGAGTGATGTCATAAACTGTAGTACTATGGATCCACCATGTGGTGAGGTGTTAGGTGAGTGATGTCATAAACTGTAGTACTATGGATCCACCATGTGGTGAGGTATTAGGTGAGTGATGTCATAAACTGTAGTACTATGGATCCATCATGTGGGGAGGTATTAGGTCCGTGATGTCATAAACTGTAGTACTATGGATCCACCATGTGGTGAGGTATTAGGTGAGTGATGTCATAAACTGTAGTACTATGGATCCACCATGTGGTGAGGTATTAGGTGAGTGATGTCATAAACTGTAGTACTATGG
Organism: Salmo salar; assembly: GCF_965601325.2. Lineage (NCBI taxonomy): Eukaryota > Metazoa > Chordata > Actinopteri > Salmoniformes > Salmonidae > Salmo > Salmo salar. Next base: position 68,996,111 of record NC_138297.1, read on the forward strand.
ATCCACCATGTGGTGAGGTGTTAGGTGAGTGATGTCATAAACTGTAGTACTATGGATCCACCATGTGGTGAGGTGTTAGGTGAGTGATGTCATAAACTGTAGTACTATGGATCCACCATGTGGTGAGGTGTTAGGTGAGTGATGTCATAAACTGTAGTACTATGGATCCACCATGTGGTGAGGTGTTAGGTGAGTGATGTCATAAACTGTAGTACTATGGATCCACCATGTGGTGAGGTGTTAGGTGAGTGATGTCATAAACTGTAGTACTATGGATCCACCATGTGGTGAGGTGTTAGGTGAGTGATGTCATAAACTGTAGTACTATGGATCCACCATGTGGTGAGGTGTTAGGTGAGTGATGTCATAAACTGTAGTACTATGGATCCACCATGTGGTGAGGTGTTAGGTGAGTGATGTCATAAACTGTAGTACTATGGATCCACCATGTGGTGAGGTATTAGGTGAGTGATGTCATAAACAGTTATCAATGCTACCTCACTGTCTAAACATCACAGGGAAGTAATCCTGTAACCCTGGTAACAGATTGAATGTCTTGGTCTGTTGTTCAAGGCTCTGAATTTGTTTTCCTGGTATGACGTTGCCATCCAGTGGACATGCGTGAGTGTTACTGGTGACAGTGTTACTAGTAGTGCCCCCCCCCCCCCCCCCCCCCCCACCCTGTCTCCGTGAATCACTGTTCATAATGCTGAAGTGAGGAGAAAAGATCAAAATGCCCTTCAGGAAAAATGTGTCACTTTTTATGCCCTGGCTGAATAATGGTTGGTGGTTGCTGCAGCTGATTGTGGGCCTCCTTCTCACGAGATAACCTATGAAAACCAGAAGTAAAGTGGGAAAACCCCAAATGTTACACACAGTAGCCACCTAATACAATAGGTATGTAACCGACTGTGTTTCAGGTTAATGTCATAACTCCACTACAGTAGGCTGCAGTGGAGGCTGGTCAGATGGGCTGTAGGAGGACGAGCTCATTGTAATGGGTGGAATGGAATTAATGAAACGGTATCAAACACATCAAACATATAGAAACCATTTTTGACTCTGTTCCATAAATTCCATTCCAGCCATTACACAGAGCCAGTCTTCCTATATAGCTCATCCCACCAGCCTCCACTGGTAGGCTGTCACCGCACCGTCACCACACCCCTTTTCAAATGCCGTTTCTAGTTCTAGTCAGAACTAGGAACTCGAAAATGTCCCGACTTGCTAACTTGTTGTAGTTATACACATGCCACATTCAACGAATCAGCAAGTCGGGAATATCCGAGTTCCCTAGATCAGACTAGCATCTGAACGCGCCATATGTCTCAGAGGTCGGGGGCAGAAGTATGGAATTTCCCCAATTCTGCAACATGCGCCTCGGTCTGGTAGTCTACATTCAGTCAATACCTCTGGTATTACATATGTAAAGCTAGCCACAATAAGGATTATCCACAACAGTGGAATTTGCCGTTTGCCTGCAAAATAAAAGTCTATAATTGAAAGTGAAAGTTTGGAATGTTGTTATATAAATTCAAAATCTGTTGAAATCGCAATGTGGGTGTATTAGACTTTAGAGTTGCACCGGTGGCATCCTTCTATTTCACTGCGCAGGCGCAGGTTTACCTATGGATTGTGGATCAATGAAACGAGATATCAATCTACTCAGTGACACCCACAGAACTGTGAGTTTAAACAAATATTAGCGTCTTAGCTCTTATTGCGGGACTTCCCTAGTCAGCTCATTGAACGGATTAATAGTTGGTGTTTTTACATACATTTTCCAATCCTCCCTCGACCAGCAACACGTGGCAGTGTTGTGGAAAAACAACAATTATACCCATTCCTAAAGCCTCTAATCCCTCTGTGCTGAATGCCTACCGCCCTGTTGCCTTGACATCCTTAGTAATGAAATGCTTTGAGAAAATGGCGAAAAGTCATATCCTCAGCGCCACCCAGCAGTTCCTCGACACATTTCACTTCGCCTATCAGCCCAGCAGAGGAGTTGATGATGCCATTCTTACTCTCCTCAACATGGTCTACAGACATCTAGAGGATGTACTCTCCTCAACATGGTCTACAGACATCTAGAGAATGTACTCTCCTCAACATGGTCTATAGACATCTAGAGGGTGTACTCTCCTCAACATGGTCTACAGACATCTAGAGGATGTACTCTCCTCAACATGGTCTACAGACATCTAGAGGGTGTACTCTCCTCAACATGGTCTATAGACATCTAGAGGGTGTACTCTTCTCAACATGGTCTATAGACATCTAGAGGGTGTACTCTCCTCAACATGGTCTACAGACATCTAGAGGGTGTACTCTCCTCAACATGGTCTACAGACATCTAGAGGGTGTACTCTCCTCAACATGGTCTATAGACATCTAGAGGGTGTACTCTCCTCAACATGGTCTATAGACATCTAGAGGGTGTACTCTCCTCAACATGGTCTATAGACATCTAGAGGGTGTACTCTCCTCAACATGGTCTATAGACATCTAGAGGGTGTACTCTCCTCAACATGGTCTACAGACATCTAGAGGATGTACTCTCCTCAACATGGTCTACAGACATCTAGAGGGTGTACTCTCCTCAACATGGTCTATAGACATCTAGAGGGTGTACTCTCCTCAACATGGTCTACAGACATCTAGAGGGTGTACTCTCCTCAACATGGTCTATAGATATCTAGAGGGTGTACTCTCCTCAACATGGTCTATAGACATCTAGAGGGTGTACTCTCCTCAACATGGTCTATAGACATCTAGAGGATGTACTCTCCTCAACATGGTCTATAGACATCTAGAGGGTGTACTCTCCTCAACATGGTCTATAGACATCTAGAGGGTGTACTCTCCTCAACATGGTCTATAGACATCTAGAGGGTGTACTCTCCTCAACATGGTCTATAGACATCTAGAGGGTGTACTCTCCTCAACATGGTCTACAGACATCTAGAGGGTGTACTCTCCTCAACATGGTCTACAGACATCTAGAGGGTGTACTCTCCTCAACATGGTCTATAGACATCTAGAGGGTGTACTCTCCTCAACATGGTCTATAGACATCTAGAGGGTGTACTCTCCTCAACATGGTCTATAGACATCTAGAGGGTGTACTCTCCTCAACATGGTCTACAGACATCTAGAGGGTGTACTCTCCTCAACATGGTCTTCAGAAATCTAGAGGGTGTACTATCCTCAACATGGTCTATAGACATCTAGAGGGTGTACTCTCCTCAACATGGTCTAGACATCTAGAGGGTGTACTCTCCTCAACATGGTCTATAGACATCTAGAGGGTGTACTCTCCTCAACATGGTCTATAGACATCTAGAGGGTGTACTCTCCTCAACATGGTCTACAGACATCTAGAGGGTGTACTCTCCTCAACATGGTCTATAGACATCTAGAGGGTGTACTCTCCTCAACATGGTCTACAGACATCTAGAGGGTGTACTCTCCTCAACATGGTCTATAGACATCTAGAGGGTGTACTCTCCTCAACATGGTCTATAGACATCTAGAGGATGTACTCTCCTCAACATGGTCTACAGACATCTAGAGGGTGTACTCTCCTCAACATGGTCTATACACATCTAGAGGGTGTACTCTCCTCATCATGGTCTATAGATATCTAGAGGGTGTACTCTCCTCAACATGGTCTATAGACATCTAGAGGGTGTACTCTCCTCAACATGGTCTATAGATATCTAGAGGATGTACTCTCCTCAACATGGTCTATAGACATCTAGAGGGCGCCAAATCCCATGTCAGGGTTCTGTTTGTTGACTTTTCTTCTGCCTTCAACACAATCCAGCCTTACATTCTGGCACCGAGACACATAAGGGGCATCTCCTTAGATGTGGGGCTGGTTTTGTGGCTGTTGGACTTCCTGAGCTAGAGGTCACAGTGCGTCAGGGTGGGTCTCCGCATGTCAGACTAAACGCACCACCAACACAGGCTCCCTACCGGAATGTATTTTTGTTCCCACTCCTGTACATCTGGTACACTAATAGTTGTACTAGTTCCCATCCTGACAGACACCTCGTTCTCTGATGACACTGCCTTGATCAGCCTGTTGCATGATGACGAGGAACACCATGGCCCGGTCCTAAATGACTTGGTAGAGTGGTGTGACCAATCACACTTGGTCCTCAATACCAACAAGATCAAAGAGATGTGCATAGACTTCAGGAAGCGTACAACACCTACCTCTGTAACATCTATCAGAGGTCAGAACATAGAGCTTGTAGAGGAATACACATATATGGGTGTCCTCTTAGACAATACGCTTCAGTGGAGTAAATATACAGACCTGATCTATAATACGCTTCAGTGGAGTAAATATACAGACCAGATCTACAATACGCTTCAGTGGAGTAAATATACAGACCAGATCTATAATACGCTTCAGTGGAGTAAATATACAGACCAGATCTATAATACGCTTCAGTGGAGTAAATATACAGACCAGATCTATAATACGCTTCAGTGGAGTAAATATACAGACCAGATCTATAATACGCTTCAGTGGAATAAATATACAGACCAGATCTACAATACGCTTCAGTGGAGTAAATATACAGACCAGATCTATAATACGCTTCAGTGGAGTAAATATACAGACCAGATCTATAATACGCTTCAGTGGAGTAAATATACAGACCTGATCTATAATACGCTTCAGTGGAGTAAATATACAGACCTGATCTATAATACGCTTCAGTGGAGTAAATATACAGACCAGATCTATAATACGCTTCAGTGGAGTAAATATACAGACCAGATCTATAATACGCTTCAGTGGAGTAAATATACAGACCTGATCTATAATACGCTTCAGTGGAGTAAATATACAGACCAGATCTATAATACGCTTCAGTGGAGTAAATATACAGACCAGATCTATAATACGCTTCAGTGGAATAAATATACAGACCAGATCTATAATACGCTTCAGTGGAATACATATACAGACCTGATCTATAATATGCTTCAGTGGAATAAATATACAGACCTAATCTATAATACGCTTCAGTGGAATAAATATACAGAATATACAGACACCCCCGGCAGGAATAACAGAACTAGACAATAATTTGTGCCAGTGGTGATATCCCTCCTAAACAGCTCAGGTTAATGTACCTATCCCCCCAGTAAAGCCAGCAGGCTAGTCTCTTTTATCGGTATATACTGTATGTAAAGTTATGAATTTTGTATTGTCAATTTGTTGTCAACTGTATTTGAACTTTAGACATGTACATGATACTGTCAGTAGTGTCAGTAATGTAACGTAACTGGTCAGCTCAATGTGGCTCATTTCACAGTGGTTTCAGAGTCCCACACTCTTCGAGAGCTATGATACTAATCTTTATGTCAACTCTTCACAGTTGTGTTCTCTGAGTGTCACTGAGTAGAAACCACTGGTTGTTGGTCGAGGAAGGATTGGAAAATGTCTGTAAAAACACCAGCATTCAATACGTACAATAGGCTGACTAGGGAGGTGATTTCCCAGCAGTCAACGTCCCGCAATAAGAGCTACAACACTAATATTGGTGTAAACTCTTGATAGTTGTGTTCTGTGGGTGTCCCGGAGTAGACTGATACCCCATTTCATTTATTCACAATACAATAAAAGTTCCTTATTGAACGCGATTCAAATGGTTACAAATAGTTGAATCATGCCATATTTTGGACTAGATAATGCTAAACAAGGTTGGAATGTTGTTATATAAATAAATGTTTAAAAAAACCAATAATGAATGAATTAGAAAATCTGTTGAAATAACACTGTTAGATGTATTAGAGCTTAGAATTGCATTGGAGGCATACTTATATTTCACTGTATTAATGAACGTACCACAGTAGTACCACAGTAGTACCATTTCTAAACTATGCTACTTTCATTAATACCATGGTACTACTGTGGTACATTCATTAATACCATGGTACTACTGTGGTACGTTCATTAATACAGTGAAATATAAGTATGCCTCCAATGCAATTCTAAGCTCTAATACATCTAACAGTGCTATTTCAACAGATTTTCTAATGAATTCATTATTGGTTTAAAAAAATATATATATATATATAACAACATTCCAACCTTGTTTAGCATTATCTAGTCCAAAATATGGCATGATTCAACTATTTGTAACCATTTGAATCGCGTTCAATAAGGAACTTTTATTTTGAAGGCGAACCGCAAATGAAACTTTCGTGGCTAGTCTTTATTGTGGCTAGCTTCACATAGGTCAGATTCCTGATGATAATAACGTTGTAGATCAGTCGCAGTTGAGATGGACTCCTCTATGTACCTGTATGATGTCCCCCCAGTTTTCATTGAGACGTTTTGTAAGATAATCGACAGCGGTGATGACAGCCTCGGATGGCGCGGGCTCGGTGAGTAATGTGAACAAAGAAAAGTGTTACTTTCTGTGCGCGTTTTAAGCTGAATGATTATGGGTTTACCTAAACGGAAGTGTTGTGTACACTGTGGTACAGATTGTGTAGATTACATTTTAAAGATCTCTTCTGTGATAAATTCACATTCAGTTTTTCCCCACCGCACTATGTACCGCTGTTAGTTTATAGCACATAGTATAATGTCACTATACCATCGGCAGACTGGGACAAAAATGTACAGTAGCGCTGGTATTTTAGCTACAGCAGCTCACATCACATCACTGCTCCATAAACCCTTTTCGAGGGCATTTGCCTCTTGCTTGCTCTCCCCTTCAAAATGTACCATGGTACTACTATGCTACTTTCATTAATACCATGGTACTACTATCCTACTTTCATTAACACCATGGTACTACTATGCTACTTTCATTAATACCATGGTACTACTATCCTACTTTCATTAACACCATGGTACTACTATGCTACTTTCATTAATACCATGGTACTACTATGCTACTTTCATTAACACCATGGTACTACTATGGTACTTTCATTAATACCATGGTACTACTGTGGTACTTTCACTTATACCATGGTACTACTATGCTACTTTCATTAACACCATGGTACTACTATGCTACTTTCATTAATACCATGGTACTACTATGCTACTTTCATTAACACCATGGTACTACTATGGTACTTTCATTAATACCATGGTACTACTGTGGTACTTTCACTTATACCATGGTACTACTATGCTACTTTCATTAACACCATGGTACTACTATGGTACTTTCAATAATACCATGGTACTACTATGGTACTTTCATTAATAAAATGGTACTACTATGGTACTTTCATTAATACCATGATACTACTATGGTACTTTCATTAATACCATGGTACTACTATGGTACTTTCATTAATAAAATGGTACTACTATGGTACTTTCATTAATACCATGATACTACTATGCTACTTTCATTAATAAAATGGTACTACTATGCTGCTTTCATTAATAAAATGGTACTACTATGCTACTTTCATTAATACCATGGTACTACTATGCTACTCTCATTAATACCATGAAACCTCTATGCTACTCTCATTAATACCATGGTACTACTATGGTACTTTCACTTATACCATGGTCCTACTATGGTACTTTCGTTAATACCATGGTACTACTATGCTACTTTCATTAATACCATGGTACTACTATGCTACTCTCATTAATACCATGGTACTTCTATGCTACTCTCATTAATACCATGGTACTACTATGCTATTTTCATTAATAAAATGGTACTACTATGCTACTCTCATTAATACCATGATACTTCTATGCTACTCACATTAATACCATGCTACTACTATGCTACTTTCGTTAATACCATGGTACGACTGTGGTACTTTCACTTATACCATGGTACTACTATGGTACTTTTGTTAATACCATGATACTTCTATGCTACTTTCATTAATACCATGGTAGTACTGTGGTACTTTCACTTATACCATGGTACTACTGTGGTACTTTCATTAATACCATGGTACTACTGTGGTACTTTAATTAATACCATGATACTTCTATGCTACTTTCATTAATACATGGTACTACTGTGGTACTTTAATTAATACCATGATACTTCTATGCTACTTTCATTAATACCATGGTACTACTGTGGTACGTTCACTTATACCATGGTACTACTGTGGTACTTTCATTAATAAAATACAGACAATACAGCCACATTACCCTAACTCTGTTTATACAGGAGCCTCGGTTATGAGGTTTGCATCTAATTCTTGTATAAAATGAATGAGTAAAGATGAAACTATTTGTGAAATGATATAGTGTGATGTTAAACCTTTAATGTGAGAGAATTGTAATCCCTTTAAAGTTTAACTACGTCATTGGCCCGCCCCCGTGAGCACAGACATGATCTGGCGTCATGGAACCACCTTTTCTATGGTTACGAATAAAAAACCCTCCTAAGAAAATCCTCTTCAGACTGAGCAAACCCTCAGCGTGAGCTGTGATTGCAAATAGTTTAGACCACAAAAACCTCAGTGTAAACTAAGGTTGCAATGGTTGTTGAATTACTAACCATACCACGTGGAGCATTGGCTACACGTCTGGAAATGGTTCAACTGAGACTATCGTTCCCTACAGAATAAGAGAAAATCTTAGATACTAATTACTAGTCTGCAGCTAGAAATGATGTAAACCTGGGACGAGAATACCGACAACCGCCGAAAACATCTATTCTATGAGAACATGTCTGAATGGTACTCTGAAGTATCCATTATAACCACAAAAGACTTAGAGCTTCAGGGAAACAGAAAGAGAGACAGCGACTCGGATGAACTCTTCAGCAGACGGACTGATGATTCCAACAGAGATCACAACGACACATGGGCGTAAATATATATTGATTGCAATTATTCCAGAATGAGTGAGCGTTCATATGCAAGGGATTAGCATTTCAATTAATATAATTATCAATTGTGTAGTGATCCTTTTTGTCTTTCCCACTCTTTCTCAGTCCACACCCACTTCCCTTTGTCCACCAAGCCATCATATCAGCTTAGCCCACTAGGGAATCTTTCCTATCCTTGTTAGTAACATATATCTACTGTTTGTTTGTTTGTGCATTTCTGTGATTATTTAGTTAGTAAATAAATTATTAAGCCAATTGGTGTATGATTTATACAGTGGGGGGAAAAAAGTATTTGATCCCCTGCTGATTTTGAACGTTTGCCCACTGACAAAGAAATGATCAGTCTATAATTTTAATGGTAGGTTTATTTGAACAGTGAGAGACAGAATAACAACAAAAAAATCCAGAAAAACGCATGTCAAAAATGTTATAAATTGATTTGCATTTTAATGAGGGAAATAAGTATTTGACCCCCTCTCAATCAGAAAGATTTCTGGCTCCCAGGTGTCTTTTATACAGGTAAAGAGCTGAGATTAGGAGCACACTCTTAAAGGGAGTGCTCCTAATCTTAGCTTGTTACCTGTATAAAAGACACCTGTCCACAAAAGCAATCAATCAATCAAATTCCAAACTCTCCACCATGGCCAAGACCAAAGAGCTCTCCAAGGATGTCAAGGACAAGATTGTAGAGCTACACAAGGCAGGAATGGGCTACAAGACCATCGCCAAGCAGCTTGGTGAGAAGGTGACAACAGTTGGTGCGATTATTCGCAAATGGAAGAAACACAAAAGAACTGTCAATCTCCCTCGGCCTGGGGCTCCATGCAAGATCTCACCTCGTGGAGTTGCAATGATCATGAGAACGGTGAGAAATCAGCCCAGAACTACACGGGAGGGTCTTGTCAATGATCTCAAGGCAGCTGGGACCATAGTCACCAAGAAAACAATTGGTAACACACTACGCCGTGAAGGACTGAAATCCTGCAGCGCCCACAAGGTCCCCCTGCTCAAGAAAGCACATTTACATGCCCATCTGAAGTTTGCCAATGAACATCTGAATGATTCAGAGGACAACTGGGTGAAAGTGTTGTGGTCAGATGAGACCAAAATGGAGCTCTTTGGCATCAACTCAACTCACCGTGTTTGGAGGAGGAGGAATGCTGCCTATGACCCCAAGAACACCATCCCCACCGTCAAACATGGAGGTGGAAACATTATGCTTTGGGGGTGTTTTTCTGCTAAGGGGACAGGACAACTTCACCGCATCAAAGGGACGATGGACGGGGCCATGTACCGTCAAATCTTGGGTGAGAACCTCCTTCCCTCAGCCAGGGCATTGAAAATGGGTCGTGGATAGGTATTCCAGCATGATAATGACCCAAAACACATGGCCAAGGCAACAAAGGAGTGGCTCAAGAAGAAGCCCATTAAGGTCCTGGAGTGGCCTAGCCAGTCTCCAGACCTTAATCCCATAGAAAATCTGTGGAGGGAGCTGAAGGTTCGAGTTGCCAAACGTCAGCCTCGAAACCTTAATGACTTGGAGAAGATCTGCAAAGAGGAGTGGGACAAAATCCCTCCTGAGATGTGTGCAAACCTGGTGGCCAACTACAAGAAACGTCTGACCTCTGTGATTGCCAACAAGGGTTTTGCCATCAAGTATTAAGTCATGTTTTGCAGAGGGGTCAAATACTTATTTCCCTCATTAAAATGCCAATTATTTTATGATAAGTGGGTCCCGTGTGGCTCAGTTGGTAGAGCATGGTGTTTGCAACGCCAGGGTTGTGGGTTCGATTCCCACGGGGGACCAGTATGGAAAAAATTTATGAAACGTATGCATTCACTACTGTAAGTTGCTCTGGATAAGAGCGTCTGCAAAAATGTAAACAACATTTTTGACATGCGTTTTTCTGGATTTTTTTGTTGTTATTCTGTCTCTCACTGTTCAAATAAACCTACCATTAAAATTATAGATTGATAATTTCTTTGTCAATGGGCAAATGTACAAAATCAGCAAGGGGTCAAATACTTTTTTCTCTCACTGTAGAGGGCCATTGGCTTATGTTACCTTAATTAATGATAGTGCATGTCATGTTCCCGCTGCCCACTAAGCTGGGTTTAATATTAGTCAGCATATACAGCCAAAACATTAAGGAACTGGCAGTACATCTGTGTCAAAGTCTCTTTTCCTCTCGTTTTTCTATTTAATTTAATATAAAACCATCTGTGTTTGTCATAGAAAGATGGGACTAGTTTCTGTGGATGCGGACAGATTTCCAGCATTGTGCTTCATTTGAAGCAAGCCGTGATGGGCCCTCCCGATGAGCAAATTACATTTCAGGCGGGACTTTCCAGCCTCCGATGGCGGTGGATATGTGATGGAATCCGACACCGGAGTCCCTAGTCACTGCAGTTAAATGTGATCTATGATATTGACAAGTCAAGTGGCCGCTTTAACAATGGAAAGACATGTCATCAAAGATGGAAGGCAGGCGTGGAAAGTGAGATAAGGTAGGACCCCTCTAGCCAATGAGGGGCCAGATACACGGCTCTTCCTCTCTGCTACAGATCAGAAACCCTCGTTGCCTTGCCGGCTGAAGAGACTATTTTATACAATATACAGCCAAAATATGAGGCCTAACTGGCAACAGTAGGATACATGATCTGTGTCAGTGTGCGTAAGTCTTCCTCTGTATTCTGCCTATCTCAACTGCACCACTGTTCTCTGCAGATCTCGGACCAGCACAACCAGAACTTTTAGCAAATAAGTGGGTTCATTTCAGACATTTAGCAACATCAGCACAACATGTCTTCTTTTGCTCTTAAACTGTTTCAGCACCAGCTTTCTGTTTTCATGATCCATGATGTTCTGTTCTGACTGTTTCAGCACCAGCTTTCTGTTTTCATGATCCATGATGTTCTGTTCTGACTGTTTCAGCACCAGCTTTCTGTTTTCATGATCCATGATGTTCTGTTCTGACTGTTTCAGCACCACCTTTCTGTTTTCATGATCCATGATGTTCTGTTCTGACTGTTTCAGCACCAGCTTTCTGTTTTCATGATCCATGATGTTCTGTTCTGACTGTTTCAGCACCAGCTTTCTGTTTTCATGATCCATGATGTTCTGTTCTGACTGTTTCAGCACCAGCTTTCTGTTTTCATGATCCATGATGTTCTGTTCTGACTGTTTCAGCACCAGCTTTCTGTTTTCATGATCCATGATGTTCTGTTCTGACTGTTTCAGCACCAGCTTTCTGTTTTCATGATCCATGATGTTCTGTTCTGACTGTTTCAGCACCAGCTTTCTGTTTTCATGATCCATGATGTTCTGTTCTGACTGTTTCAGCACCAGCTTTCTGTTTTCATGATCCATGATGTTCTGTTCTGACTGTTTCAGCACCAGCTTTCTGTTTTCATGATCCATGATGTTCTGTTCTGACTGTTTCAGCACCAGCTTTCTGTTTTCATGATCCATGATGTTCTGTTCTGACTGTTTCAGCACCAGCTTTCTGTTTTCATGATCCATGATGTTCTGTTCTGACTGTTTCAGCACCAGCTTTCTGTTTTCATGATCCATGATGTTCTGTTCTGACTGTTTCAGCACCAGCTTTCTGTTTTCATGATCCATGATGTTCTGTTCTGACTGTTTCAGCACCAGCTTTCTGTTTTCATGATCCATGATGTTCTGTTCTGACTGTTTCAGCACCAGCTTTCTGTTTTCATGATCCATGATGTTCTGTTCTGACTGTTTCAGCACCACCTTTCTGTTTTCATGATCCATGATGTTCTGTTCTGACTGTTTCAGCACCAGCTTTCTGTTTTCATGATCCATGATGTTCTGTTCTGACTGTTTCAGCACCAGCTTTCTGTTTTCATGATCCATGATGTTCTGTTCTGACTGTTTCAGCACCAGCTTTCTGTTTTCATGATCCATGATGTTCTGTTCTGACTGTTTCAGCACCAGCTTTCTGTTTTCATGATCCATGATGTTCTGTTCTGACTGTTTCAGCACCAGCTTTCTGTTTTCATGATCCATGATGTTCTGTTCTGACTGTTTCAGCACCAGCTTTCTGTTTTCATGATCCATGATGTTCTGTTCTGACTGTTTCAGCACCAGCTTTCTGTTTTCATGATCCATGATGTTCTGTTCTGACTGTTTCAGCACCAGCTTTCTGTTTTCATGATCCATGATGTTCTGTTCTGACTGTTTCAGCACCAGCTTTCTGTTTTCATGATCCATGATGTTCTGTTCTGACTGTTTCAGCACCAGCTTTCTGTTTTCATGATCCATGATGTTCTGTTCTGACTGTTTCAGCACCAGCTTTCTGTTTTCATGATCCATGATGTTCTGTTCTGACTGTTTCAGCACCAGCTTTCTGTTTTCATGATCCATGATGTTCTGTTCTGACTGTTTCAGCACCAGCTTTCTGTTTTCATGATCCATGATGTTCTGTTCTGACTGTTTCAGCACCAGCTTTCTGTTTTCATGATCCATGATGTTCTGTTCTGACTGTTTCAGCACCAGCTTTCTGTTTTCATGATCCATGATGTTCTGTTCTGACTGTTTCAGCACCAGCTTTCTGTTTTCATGATCCATGATGTTCTGTTCTGACTGTTTCAGCACCAGCTTTCTGTTTTCATGATCCATGATGTTCTGTTCTGACTGTTTCAGCACCACCTTTCTGTTTTCATGATCCATGATGTTCTGTTCTGACTGTTTCAGCACCAGCTTTCTGTTTTCATGATCCATGATGTTCTGTTCTGACTGTTTCAGCACCAGCTTTCTGTTTTCATGATCCATGATGTTCTGTTCTGACTGTTTCAGCACCAGCTTTCTGTTTTCATGATCCATGATGTTCTGTTCTGACTGTTTCAGCACCAGCTTTCTGTTTTCATGATCCATGATGTTCTGTTCTGACTGTTTCAGCACCAGCTTTCTGTTTTCATGATCCATGATGTTCTGTTCTGACTGTTTCAGCACCAGCTTTCTGTTTTCATGATCCATGATGTTCTGTTCTGACTGTTTCAGCACCAGCTTTCTGTTTTCATGATCCATGATGTTCTGTTCTGACTGTTTCAGCACCAGCTTTCTGTTTTCATGATCCATGATGTTCTGTTCTGACTGTTTCAGCACCAGCTTTCTGTTTTCATGATCCATGATGTTCTGTTCTGACTGTTTCAGCACCAGCTTTCTGTTTTCATGATCCATGATGTTCTGTTCTGACTGTTTCAGCACCAGCTTTCTGTTTTCATGATCCATGATGTTCTGTTCTGACTGTTTCAGCACCAGCTTTCTGTTTTCATGATCCATGATGTTCTGTTCTGACTGTTTCAGCACCAGCTTTCTGTTTTCATGATCCATGATGTTCTGTTCTGACTGTTTCAGCACCAGCTTTCTGTTTTCATGATCCATGATGTTCTGTTCTGACTGTTTCAGCACCAGCTTTCTGTTTTCATGATCCATGATGTTCTGTTCTGACTGTTTCAGCACCAGCTTTCTGTTTTCATGATCCATGATGTTCTGTTCTGACTGTTTCAGCACCAGCTTTCTGTTTTCATGATCCATGATGTTCTGTTCTGACTGTTTCAGCACCAGCTTTCTGTTTTCATGATCCATGATGTTCTGTTCTGACTGTTTCAGCACCAGCTTTCTGTTTTCATGATCCATGATGTTCTGTTCTGACTGTTTCAGCACCAGCTTTCTGTTTTCATGATCCATGATGTTCTGTTCTGACTGTTTCAGCACCAGCTTTCTGTTTTCATGATCCATGATGTTCTGTTCTGACTGTTTCAGCACCACCTTTCTGTTTTCATGATCCATGATGTTCTGTTCTGACTGTTTCAGCACCAGCTTTCTGTTTTCATGATCCATGATGTTCTGTTCTGACTGTTTCAGCACCACCTTTCTGTTTTCATGATCCATGATGTTCTGTTCTGACTGTTTCAGCACCACCTTTCTGTTTTCATGATCCATGATGTTCTGTTCTGACTGTTTCAGCACCAGCTTTCTGTTTTCATGATCCATGATGTTCTGTTCTGACTGTTTCAGCACCAGCTTTCTGTTTTCATGATCCATGATGTTCTGTTCTGACTGTTTCAGCACCAGCTTTCTGTTTTCATGATCCATGATGTTCTGTTCTGACTGTTTCAGCACCACCTTTCTGTTTTCATGATCCATGATGTTCTGTTCTGACTGTTTCAGCACCAGCTTTCTGTTTTCATGATCCATGATGTTCTGTTCTGACTGTTTCAGCACCAGCTTTCTGTTTTCATGATCCATGATGTTCTGTTCTGACTGTTTCAGCACCAGCTTTCTGTTTTCATGATCCATGATGTTCTGTTCTGACTGTTTCAGCACCAGCTTTCTGTTTTCATGATCCATGATGTTCTGTTCTGACTGTTTCAGCACCAGCTTTCTGTTTTCATGATCCATGATGTTCTGTTCTGACTGTTTCAGCACCAGCTTTCTGTTTTCATGATCCATGATGTTCTGTTCTGACTGTTTCAGCACCAGCTTTCTGTTTTCATGATCCATGATGTTCTGTTCTGACTGTTTCAGCACCAGCTTTCTGTTTTCATGATCCATGATGTTCTGTTCTGACTGTTTCAGCACCAGCTTTCTGTTTTCATGATCCATGATGTTCTGTTCTGACTGTTTCAGCACCAGCTTTCTGTTTTCATGATCCATGATGTTCTGTTCTGACTGTTTCAGCACCAGCTTTCTGTTTTCATGATCCATGATGTTCTGTTCTGACTGTTTCAGCACCAGCTTTCTGTTTTCATGATCCATGATGTTCTGTTCTGACTGTTTCAGCACCAGCTTTCTGTTTTCATGATCCATGATGTTCTGTTCTGACTGTTTCAGCACCAGCTTTCTGTTTTCATGATCCATGATGTTCTGTTCTGACTGTTTCAGCACCAGCTTTCTGTTTTCATGATCCATGATGTTCTGTTCTGACTGTTTCAGCACCAGCTTTCTGTTTTCATGATCCATGATGTTCTGTTCTGACTGTTTCAGCACCAGCTTTCTGTTTTCATGATCCATGATGTTCTGTTCTGACTGTTTCAGCACCAGCTTTCTGTTTTCATGATCCATGATGTTCTGTTCTGACTGTTTCAGCACCAGCTTTCTGTTTTCATGATCCATGATGTTCTGTTCTGACTGTTTCAGCACCAGCTTTCTGTTTTCATGATCCATGATGTTCTGTTCTGACTGTTTCAGCACCAGCTTTCTGTTTTCATGATCCATGATGTTCTGTTCTGACTGTTTCAGCACCAGCTTTCTGTTTTCATGATCCATGATGTTCTGTTCTGACTGTTTCAGCACCAGCTTTCTGTTTTCATGATCCATGATGTTCTGTTCTGACTGTTTCAGCACCACCTTTCTGTTTTCATGATCCATGATGTTCTGTTCTGACTGTTTCAGCACCAGCTTTCTGTTTTCATGATCCATGATGTTCTGTTCTGACTGTTTCAGCACCAGCTTTCTGTTTTCATGATCCATGATGTTCTGTTCTGACTGTTTCAGCACCAGCTTTCTGTTTTCATGATCCATGATGTTCTGTTCTGACTGTTTCAGCACCAGCTTTCTGTTTTCATGATCCATGATGTTCTGTTCTGACTGTTTCAGCACCAGCTTTCTGTTTTCATGATCCATGATGTTCTGTTCTGACTGTTTCAGCACCAGCTTTCTGTTTTCATGATCCATGATGTTCTGTTCTGACTGTTTCAGCACCAGCTTTCTGTTTTCATGATCCATGATGTTCTGTTCTGACTGTTTCAGCACCAGCTTTCTGTTTTCATGATCCATGATGTTCTGTTCTGACTGTTTCAGCACCAGCTTTCTGTTTTCATGATCCATGATGTTCTGTTCTGATAAGTGACTGACAGAGAGCTGGTCTCACTGATAAGTGACTGACAGAGAGCTGGTCTCACTGATAAGTGACTGACAGAGAGCTGGTCTCACTGATAAGTGACTGACAGAGAGCTGGTCTCACTGATAAGTGACTGACAGAGAGCTGGTCTCACTGATAAGTGACTGACAGAGAGCTGGTCTCACTGATAAGTGACTGACAGAGAGCTGATCTCACTGATAAGTGACTGACAGAGAGCTGGTCTCACTGATAAGTGACTGACAGAGAGCTGGTCTCACTGATAAGTGACTGACAGAGAGCTGGTCTCACTGATAAGTGACTGACAGAGAGCTGGTCTCACTGATAAGTGACTGACAGAGAGCTGGTCTCACTGATAAGTGACTGACAGAGAGCTGGTCTCACTGATAAGTGACTGACAGAGAGCTGGTCTCACTGATAAGTGACTGACAGAGAGCTGGTCTCACTGATAAGTGACTGACAGAGAGCTGGTCTCACTGATAAGTGACTGACAGAGAGCTGGTCTCACTGATAAGTGACTGACAGAGAGCTGGTCTCACTGATAAGTGACTGACAGAGAGCTGGTCTCACTGATAAGTGACTGACAGAGATCTGGTCTCTTTGATAATGTGCGTTTGACTTTGAATGTGAATTTGCTCCACCTCAGCTCAGCCAATCAGAAAACTGGTCTGACCCATCTTGGTAGGGATGCCAGCCATTGCTCACTGGTCAGCCAAATGCTCAGTATAGATTATTATGACAACAGAGAAATTGCGCAAAAGTCATATAAAAACACCAGCCGTGTCATTTTTTAAATATTGTTTTAAAATATATATATATATATATATATATATATATTTGGGTCAATTTCCACCAGCCCACCTCGTTTAAAGATGGTCCGGCCCTTCTGGCATTTGCCAGAATTGCCAGACGGCCAATTCGCCCATGCACTTTAAGAACGTGCTTCCTGTTGTAAATATGTTTATTTCTCTACTTTATCTATCCCCCTTCAGCTGCGCGTATTGTGCCAAGTTGGATGGAGGTGCGACGCACTGAGAGGCTGGAGGCAATAGGCAAGAGCCCCACGCGAGAACTCATCTGGTCGTGGGCGCAACAGAACAAAACTGTTGGGGACCTTGTGAATGTGTTGGAGGATATGGGTCACTACAGAGCTCTACAGCTCTTTATTCCTCAAGGTAAGGGACTAGATTAGACTATATGACGGTGCAGTCTGTGTCAGTTTCGTATAGTATTCTACACCTCATGGCTTCCACAACTGTAGCTTGTTTTTCAACTGAAGCAAACCCTTTGGTTTCACTTCTGTAATGTCATTGTTGCGTAAACTTCCTCTATTCGTGTGCAAGCACTCAACACTGTCAACAAAACATTTAGCAATCTGTCAGCCTGAACATTTTCAGTGTCCTGCTACACTAATGGTTGATAATGTAGGTCTATGTTATTAGTGGTTAATAAAACAGTGAAATGTTGTCTTTTCAGAAACACAGTATTCCTTCCCCAACAGTGGACCATCAAAGAGCAGCAGGGATAACCCCTCACCTCCTCAGTCACCCGTGGTAGGCTACTAGTCATGTCATATCTATTAATCAAACCCCTCCCCTCCTCAGTCACCCGTGGTAGGCTACTAGTTATGTCATGATATATCTATTAATAAAACCCCCTCCTCAGTCACCTGCGGTAGGCTACTAGTTATGTCATGATATATCTATTAATCAAACCCCCTCCTCAGTCACCCGCGGTAGGCTACTAGTTATGTCATGATATATCTATTAATCAAACCCCCTCCTCAGTCACCTGCGGTAGGCTACTAGTTATGTCATGATATATCTATTAATCAAACCCCCTCCTCAGTCACCTGCGGTAGGCTACTAGTTATGTCATGATATATCTATTAATAAAACCCCCTCCTCAGTCACCTGCGGTAGGCTACTAGTTATGTCATGATATATCTATTAATCAAACCCCCTCCTCAGTCACCCGCGGTAGGCTACTAGTCATGTCATGATATATCTATTAATCAAACCCCCTCCTCAGTCACCCACGGTAGACTACTAGTTATGTCATGATATATCTATTAATCAAACCCCTCCCCTCCTCAGTCACCCGCGGTAGGCTACTAGTTATGTCATGATATATCTATTAATCAAACCCCCTCCTCAGTCACCCGCGGTAGGCTACTAGTCATGTCATGATATATCTATTAATCAAACCCCCTCCTCAGTCACCCGCGGTAGGCTACTAGTTATGTCATGATATATCTATTAATCAAACCCCCTCCCCAGTCACCCGTGATAGGCTCCTAGTCATGATCACCCTATTATGTTATGATCCATGTAGTTTGTGTTGAACTTGAAATGAATAATCTCCCTTTTATAGAGACGAGTCATTTTCACCTTAATGAATGTATGAAAGTGTGTCTCAAATGGGTCCCTGTTGTCTATGTAGGCTAGTCCATGTGTCACCCTGTAATTCATCCTTTGTTACACTGTAATAACTGTTGTGTGTTGTGTGTTCCATGTTGTGTGTGTTTTTGTCATCATGTCCTGTTTTCTCAGTCACCCCCACCTGACAGTGAGTCAACCCAACCTGGTTGGAACCAGTCTAATTATCATGTGTCTGGTGAAGGTACTTGACTGAAAGGTTGCTGAGCCGACAGTGAAAAACTGCCTGTGTGCCCTTGAGCAAGTCACTTAACCCTAATTTGTTCCAGGGGCGCCGTACTACTACCTTGTAAAACAATACATTACACTACACCTATCCGATGTATGTGACAATGTTATTATTCTTTTTATTTTGTATGTCTTGTCCACCTGTTAATATTTCTAATGAGATGAATACATTAGATTGCTGAGTCATTTCATTGTTTCAGTAGGAATTGTATTCGTCATGCTATGTTAGTACTTCTATCACATGTTCTTATGTTGGGTCATCAAAACATCACACCTCATCAAAACATCACACCTCATCAAAACATCACACCTCATCAAAACATCACACCTCATCAAAACATCACACCTCATCAAAACATCACACCGCAGCATCTGTTGAGATGATCCCTAGATACAACAGACTGATGTGTTGTCCCTAGATACAACAGACTGATGTGTTGAGATGGTCCCTAGATACAACAGACTGATGTGTTGAGATGGTCCCTAGATACAACAGACTGATGTGTTGAGATGGTCCCTAGATACAACAGACTGATGTGTTGAGATGGTCCCTAGATACAACAGACTGATGTGTTGAGATGGTCCCTAGATACAACAGACTGATGTGTTGAGATGGTCCCTAGATACAACAGACTGATGTGTTGAGATGGTCCCTAGATACAACAGACTGATGTGTTGAGATGGTCCCTAGATACAACAGACTGATGTGTTGAGATGGTCCCTAGATACAACAGACTGATGTGTTGAGATGGTCCCTAGATACAACAGACTGATGTGTTGAGATGGTCCCTAGATACAACAGACTGATGTGTTGAGATGGTCCCTAGATACAACAGACTGATGTGTTGAGATGGTCCCTAGATACAACAGACTGATGTGTTGAGATGGTCCCCTAGATACAACAGACTGATGTGTTGAGATGGTCCCCTAGATACAACAGACTGATGTGTTGAGATGGTCCCTAGATACAACAGACTGATGTGTTGAGATGGTCCCTAGATACAACAGACTGATGTGTTGAGATGGTCCCTAGATACAACAGACTGATGTGTTGAGATGGTCCCTAGATACAACAGACTGATGTGTTGAGATGGTCCCTAGATACAACAGACTGATGTGTTGAGATGGTCCCTAGATACAACAGACTGATGTGTTGAGATGGTCCCTAGATACAACAGACTGATGTGTTGAGATGGTCCCTAGATACAACAGACTGATGTGTTGAGATGGTCCCTAGATACAACAGACTGATGTGTTGAGATGGTCCCTAGATACAACAGACTGATGTGTTGAGATGGTCCCTAGATAGAACAGACTCATAAATAATATTGAGGGCATTATGTGGAACATCCAATGAGAGGAAGCTTCTGAGAGGTATCCAATTCCCTATTTCACTTCCCTTTTTATTTTGTGGTTTCATTGACGACCAGTATCACAGGGTGCAACCCAAATGGGCACCCTATTCCCTAAATAGTGCCCATGGGTCAAAAGTAGTCCGCTATCTAGGGAATAGGGTGCTGTTTGGGACGTAACCATACGGCTCATTGAACATGTGTAAAAGTACTAGTGAGAATGCTGAGGTTTTTCCTCGTTACTCTGCGTATGTTCGAAGTATTCTCACCTTGTTGCTAGGTAGAAACCACAGGCTTAGTGTTTTCACTTTGTTGCTAGGTAGAAACCACAGGCTTAGTGTTTTGACCTTGTTGCTTGGTAGAAACCACAGGCTTAGTGTTTTGATCTTGTTTCTAGGTAGAAACCACCGGCTTAGTGTTTTCACTTTGTTGCTAGGTAGAAACCACAGGCTTGTGATCACCTACTCAGACGTCATAGAGGGAACTAGACATTTTCACCAGGACATGAAGATCTCTGAGGGCAGCTTCTCTGCTGTCTACAGAGTGGTAAAGGGAAATGAAACCTTCGCTGTCAAGCTCTTTAAGCAGGTACTGACACTCCCACTCCATACCGTGCTCCATTTATAAAAGTAATCTTTTCAAAATGACCCTGGCTTGATGGAGATGAAATATAATAAAGGTCATTATTCAACTAGAGAGACATTTATTTGGTTATGTGCTTCAAAAGGACTGAGGACATACACAACACAGTTCAAGTGTTTGTTGGTCTTCTTCGTTGGTCTGTACAGGTGCAGAAAGCCTCATGGAGGAAGTTGTGGGATCTATTCAGGAGAGAGATGGAAGTTCATCATCTGTATGTCTAACTACTCCATTCATCCTCCATTTTAGATTGTTTCTTTATGTCTACCTACTCCATTCATCCTCCATTTTAGATTGTTTCTGTATGTCTACCTACTCCATTCATCCTCCATTTTAGATGGTTTCTG
Organism: Salmo salar; assembly: GCF_965601325.2. Lineage (NCBI taxonomy): Eukaryota > Metazoa > Chordata > Actinopteri > Salmoniformes > Salmonidae > Salmo > Salmo salar. The sequence goes on from NC_138297.1 coordinate 69,017,865, forward strand.
TATGTCTACCTACTCCATTCATCCTCCATTTTAGATGGTTTCTGTATGTCTACCTACTCCATTCATCCTCCATTTTAGATGGTTTCTGTATGTCTACCTACTCCATTCATCCTCCATTTTAGATTGTTTCTGTATGTCTACCTACTCCATTCATCCTCCATTTTAGATGGTTTCTGGGTAAATATTTACCACTGAAATCCATTAGGACATATCAATAGTCTTTCACACATCTTCTCCTAATTGTAAAAAAATGAAAATCTGTTGTCAATGACTTACCTGGTTAAATAAAGGTAAATATCTGTCTTTTACTAATCATCAAATCTGCCTGTTTATCCTTCAGCTACCAGCATCCTAACATCTTAGAGCTGTTGGGTTGTTACTCTGATGGGGATCGTTACTGGCTGGTATACCCTTACCTTCCCAACGGATCACTGTTCCACAGACTGCATGACCAGGTGAGATGTTCTATTCTATACCCCCTACCTTCCCAACGGATCACTGTTCCACAGACTGCATGACCAGGTGAGATGTTCTATTCTATACCCCCTACCTTCCCAACAGATCACTGTTCCACAGACTGCATGACCAGGTGAGATGTTCTATTCTATACCCCCTACCTTCCCAACGGATCACTGTTCCACAGACTGCATGACCAGGTGAGATGTTCTATTCTATACCCCCTACCTTCCCAACGGATCACTGTTCCACAGACTGCATGACCAGGTGAGATGTTCTATTCTATACCCCCTACCTTCGCAACGGATCACTGTTCCACAGACTGCATGACCAGGTGAGATGTTCTATTCTATACCCCCTACCTTCCCAACAGATCACTGTTCCACAGACTGCATGACCAGGTGAGATGTTCTATTCTATACCCCCTACCTTCCCAACGGATCACTGTTCCACAGACTGCATGACCAGGTGAGATGTTCTATTCTATACCCCCTACCTTCCCAACAGATCACTGTTCCACAGACTGCATGACCAGGTGAGATGTTCTATTCTATACCCCCTACCTTCCATTTTATTCTACTAAACTACTATTCTATTCTATTTCAATGCCAAATATATCAGTGTATCTGTCTCTGTGGTGGACAGACTGTATGGTAGTAGGTGTATTGATGTTTAAATGCTAACATGTCTCGCCTCCTGCATCTCTCTGTAGAACGTAGTGCCTACTCTCTCATGGCAGGAGCGTCTGGACATCATCAAGGGGATGGCTAAGGCTGTACATCACCTACACATGGCCCAGCCCTGCACTGTGGTCTGTGGTAACATAACAAGGTACCAGCTCAAACCCCTAGTCAATAACATAACAAGGTACCAGCTCAAACCCCTAGTCAATAACATAACAAGGTACCAGTTCAAACCCCTAGTCAATAACATAACAAGGTACCAGCTCAAACCCCTAGTCAATAACATAACAAGGTACCAGCTCAAACCCCTAGTCAATAACATAACAAGGTACCAGTTCAAACCCCTAGTCAATAACATCACAAGGTACCAGCTCAAACCCCTAGTCAATAACATAACAAGGTACCAGCTCAAACCCCTAGTCAATAACATAACAAGGTACCAGCTCAAACCCCTAGTCAATAACATAACAAGGTACCAGCTCAAACCCCTAGTCAATAACATAACAAGGTACCAGCTCAAACCCCTAGTCAATAACATAACAAGGTACCAGTTCAAACCCCTAGTCAATAACATAACAAGGTACCAGTTCAAACCCCTAGTCTATAACATAACAAGGTACCAGTTCAAACCCCTAGTCAATAACATAACAAGGTACCAGCTCAAACCCCTAGTCAATAACATAACAAGGTACCAGCTCAAACCCCTAGTCAATAACATAACAAGGTACCAGCTCAAACCCCTAGTCAATAACATAACAAGGTACCAGTTCAAACCCCTAGTCAATAACATAACAAGGTACCAGCTCAAACCCCTAGTCAATAACATAACAAGGTACCAGCTCAAACCCCTAGTCAATAACATAACAAGGTACCAGCTCAAACCCCTAGTCAATAACATAACAAGGTACCAGTTCAAACCCCTAGTCAATAACATAACAAGCTACCAGCTCAAACCCCTAGTCAATAACATAACAAGGTACCAGCTCAAACCCCTAGTCAATAACATAACAAGGTACCAGCTCAAACCCCTAGTCAATAACATAACAAGGTACCAGTTCAAACCCCTAGTCAATAACATAACAAGGTACCAGCTCAAACCCCTAGTCAATAACATAACAAGGTACCAGCTCAAACCCCTAGTCAATAACATAACAAGGTACCAGCTCAAACCCCTAGTCAATAACATAACAAGGTACCAGCTCAAACCCCTAGTCTATAACATAACAAGGTACCAGCTCAAACCCCTAGTCAATAACATAACAAGGTACCAGCTCAAACCCCTAGTCAATAACATAACAAGGTACCAGCTCAAACCCCTAGTCAATAACATAACAAGATACCAGTTCAAACCCCTAGTCACTAACATAACAAGGTACCAGCTCAAACCCCTAGTCAATAACATAACAAGGTACCAGCTCAAACCCCTAGTCACTAACATAACAAGGTACCAGCTCAAACCATTAGTCTAGTCACTCACCTCACCCCCCTTTCACCCCCTAGCCTAGTGGTTAGAGGCAGGTAGCCTAGTGGTTAGAGTGTTGGACTAGTAACCGGAAGGTTGCAAGATCAAATCCCCAAGGTAAAAATCTGTTGTTCTGCCCCTGAACAAGGCAGTTAACCCACTGTTCCCCGGTAGGCCGTCATTGTAAATAAGAATTTGTTGTTAACTGACTTGCCTCGTTAAATAAAGGTTCAATAAGAAAAATGTCAGGGTCTTGGTGAATGATGGGACCAGGAAAGAGACAGACTTTTTTTTAAAGCATTGGTTTTAGCATAGCATAACACAGCATATCACAGTATAACATAGCCTAGCATAGCATAACACAGCATATCACAGTATAACATAGCCTAGCATAGCATAACACAGCATATCACAGTATAACATAGCCTAGCATAGCATAACACATTTCCAAAGATCCCAGTCACACCTGAGTTCCAAAGATCCCAGTCACACCTGAATTCCAAAGCGTATTCTCTCTGTGTAGTTCTAACATACTGCTGGACGAGCGGCTGCAGCCCAAGCTGTCTGATTTTGGGACGGCCTGTCTCAGACCCCACTCTGTCAGTCAGAGCTGCACCGTTACCTTGGATACGACCTTCGGAACCCTGGGCTACCTGCCGGAGGAATACATCCGAGACGGAAAGCTGTCCGTCAGTCTGGACGTGTTCAGCTTAGGAGTGGTGAGTTAGTGAACACTTGACAAAAAATGCTCTGAAACATATTTTTGACAAAACAATCCTCTTTCAACAGACGTGGTCTTTGTCAGCTACTTGTGACTAATACTGGATAAACTGATCTGAATGCCAGAACATAGCTGTTTGTGAATTGATTGGATGTCTATGACCAGAACCTGTTAATAAGAACCTATTTCTTCTTTAGGTTATAATGGAAATATTAACGGGACGGAAAGTTAGAGAGGAGACTCCTAAACACACCCTGCTGGTGAGACTAGAATTACATTTTGTTACTTTCGGAAATTGCACATTGCATTGAAATGCTTGCAAACACATGAAATAATGCTGGATTGCTGGATACATGCAGTCTGGTTCATGCTACCTCCCTCCCATCCAGAGAGACGTCCTAAGTGGAGAGGTGGAGGACACTGGCAGTGTAGACTCCTGTCTTCAGTATCTGGACCCGAGAGCTGGTCTTTGTCCCCACTCTATGTCCTTTACCTTGTTGCGTCTAGCCCTGGACTGCACCTCTACACGACCACGCAACAGACCCACCATGGAGAATGTGAGTCAACTCAATACAATTCAATGCAATCCAGTTCAATTTAGTTCAATTCAATTAAATTCTACTTTATTGAGTTGGGTAAATGTGAGAATAGGGACATGAACCTGACTTTTAGAGTCAAGGTTCAGGGTAGGACTGTTTGTTTGATTTTCCACTGAATCAGACCTGAATCAGACCTGGGCAGAAAATAGTTTATTTTGTAGTTTGTTTGAAAATACCAACTTTTGAAATACTCGAGGTAGTCGAAGATAGTTTAGGTAGAATTTGAGCTAGTCGAAGATAGTTTAGGTAGAGTTTGAGCTAGTCAAAGATAGATTAGGTAGAGTTTGAGCTAGTCGAAGATAGTTTAGGTAGAGTTTGAGCTAGTCGAAGATAGTTTAGGTAGAGTTTGAGCTAGTCGAAGATAGTTTAGGTAGAGTTTGAGCTAGTCTAAGATAGTTTAGGTAGAGTTTGAGCTAGTCGAAGATAGTTTAGGCAGAGTTTGAGCTAGTCGAAGATAGTTTAGGTAGAGTTTGAGCTAGTCAAAGATAGATTAGGTAGAGTTTGAGCTAGTCGAAGATAGTTTAGGTAGAGTTTGAGCTAGTCGAAGATAGTTTAGGTAGAGTTTGAGCTAGTCGAAGATAGTTTAGGTAGAGTTTGAGCTAGTCTAAGATAGTTTAGGTAGAGTTTGAGCTAGTCTAAGATAGATTAGGTAGAGTTTGAGCTAGTCGAAGATAGTTTAGGTAGAGTTTGAGCTAGTCGAAGATAGTTTAGGTAGAGTTTGAGCTAGTCGAAGATAGTTTAGGTAGAGTTTGAGCTAGTCGAAGATAGTTTAGGTAGAGTTTGAGCTAGTCGAAGATAGTTTAGGTAGAGTTTGAGCTAGTCGAAGATAGTTTAGGTAGAGTTTGAGGTAGTCGAAGATAGTTTAGGTAGAGTTTGAGCTAGTCGAAGATAGTTTAGGTAGAGTTTGAGCTAGTCGAAGATAGTTTAGGTAGAGTTTGAGGTAGTTGTTTTGATATTCAAATACAGGTCTCAGGAAAAGAATACCTCACCAATAGCCAAATCATATTTGAAGGTATTTGAATATATGCAAGTTATTTGAAAAACTAAAAAATATTTATTTGGTGGCTGCCAAATATTCGATGAAGAACCCAAAACTATAACAGTTAGTTGAATTCGTCTAAATACATGATAATTAGCACATAGTTTGGAGGCTCTCAGATATGAATCTTAATATAGTCTATAGCCTAGAATAAAATAAATGAGGGACATGGAATCACCTCAACATTAGAGAAGATTAACAAAATGACTGACAAATATGTTCCTAATGAGTGACATAAGGTTATACGGTAATGAGTGACATAAGGTTATACGGTAATGAGTGACATAAGGTTATACGGTAATGAGTGACATAAGGTTATACGGTAACACTTGACATCCAGTTCTTGTACATATGTAGTAACTTTGTGATTATTACAATAGCAACATTGTTGTTACATAGGACTTTGGAAATGTCTTTATAATTACACAATAATGGAGTTATTAAATGAAATAAGGAACAGTCACTATTCTGGTGTAGAGAAGTTACAAAAATTCTCAGCTCATTGCTATGCAATTCAAATGCAATTACCAAATTATTATGTAACAAAATGCTAATACAAGGTAATTAAAGTTGTTTTACTCCGGCACAAGAACAGTTTAATGTTAAAGGTTACTTAGAATGCTAACAGTAACAAAATATGGATATTAAGTGTTGAAAGCAAACGAAATATCCCAAAACTGCCTTCTCGAATCAACTACAGCCAAGGTAGGTGGAAAATCATGTTAGTTTATATTCTGAGTAAATTATCCCTTTAAAGATGGTGTAGTGTGTGTTTAAAACAAGAACACTTCCTCTCAGATGGACAAAGAGGATCGACGTTGTTTGCAAATGGATTTGAATTACTCTGCAGTATTTTCAGGTATTATAAAATGAATTGCAGCTTTGAACCGTTTCAGTGGCATGTTGAAAGAGTCATACAGTACAGATGTAGGATCTTAGTTTGAGCCAGTTTGCTACAGCAGGAAAATAATCCTCAGCAACAGGAAATGTGAATTATGTGGATTATAATGAATGGTCATTTTTGTATTGGTTGACACATTTTTCATTAGGGCAAATCAAATCTGAAATGTTAAAGTGAATATTACAAACTTTAGAAGCCTTTTCAAAACTCAAATACACTACAAGTTTGCATTTTCTGCTGTGCAGGAAAATTCTCAGCAACAAAAGTGTGATCAAAGTAAGATCCTACATCTGTAGTTGAGCGTCACAATTTATGTTTACTTATCTGTAAAAAAAAAAAAAAGGACATTTAGGAGAATGGACATTTACAGAATGTTCACATAGAAATGTATTGTGAAGATCAAATATGACTGTCAGATAGATTGGAATAGGATAGGAGATTGGGCTCTGTTCATTCTATTTCTATCTTCAATATACAATTCTAGATACAGCCCTGTCATTGGTTGAAGACAGCCAATCCAACATACAGTTCTAGATACAGCCCTGTCATTGGTTGAAGACAGCCAATCCAACATACAGTTCTAGATACAGTCCTGTCATTAGTTGAAGACAGCCAATCCCATACAGTTCTAGATACAGTCCTGTCATTAGTTGAAGACAGCCAATCCAACATACAGTTCTAGATACAGTCCTGTCATTAGTTGAAGACAGCCAATCCCATACAGTTCTAGATACAGTCCTGTCATTAGTTGAAGACAGCCAATCCAACATACAGTTCTAGATACAGTCCTGTCATTAGTTGAAGACAGCCAATCCACATACAGTTCTAGATACAGTCCTGTCATTAGTTGAAGACAGCCAATCCCATACAGTTCTAGATACAGTCCTGTCATTAGTTGAAGACAGCGAATCCAACATACAGTTCTAGATACAGTCCTGTCATTAGTTGAAGACAGCCAATCCCATACAGTTCTAGATACAGTCCTGTCATTAGTTGAAGACAGCCAATCCAACATACAGTTCTAGATACAGTCCTGTCATTAGTTGAAGACAGCCAATCCCATACAGTTCTAGATACAGTCCTGTCATTAGTTGAAGACAGCCAATCCAACATACAGTTCTAGATACAGTCCTGTCATTAGTTGAAGACAGCCAATCCCATACAGTTCTAGATACAGTCCTGTCATTAGTTGAAGACAGCCAATCCAACATACAGTTCTAGATACAGTCCTGTCATTAGTTGAAGACAGCCAATCCCATACAGTTCTAGATACAGTCCTGTCATTAGTTGAAGACAGCGAATCCAACATACAGTTCTAGATACAGTCCTGTCATTAGTTGAAGACAGCCAATCCCATACAGTTCTAGATACAGTCCTGTCATTAGTTGAAGACAGCCAATCCAACATACAGTTCTAGATACAGTCCTGTCATTAGTTGAAGACAGCCAATCCCATACAGTTCTAGATACAGTCCTGTCATTAGTTGAAGACAGCCAATCCAACATACAGTTCTAGATACAGCCCTGTCATTAGTTGAAGACAGCCAATCCCATACAGTTCTAGATACAGTCCTGTCATTAGTTGAAGACAGCCAATCCAACATACAGTTCTAGATACAGTCCTGTCATTAGTTGAAGACAGCCAATCCAACATACAGTTCTAGATACAGCCCTGTCATTAGTTGAAGACAGCCAATCCCATACAGTTCTAGATACAGTCCTGTCATTAGTTGAAGACAGCCAATCCAACATACAGTTCTAGATACAGTCCTGTCATTAGTTGAAGACAGCGAATCCCATACAGTTCTAGATACAGTCCTGTCATTAGTTGAAGATAGCCAATCCAACATACAGTTCTAGATACAGTCCTGTCATTAGTTGAAGACAGCCAATCCAACATACAGTTCTAGATACAGTCCTGTCATTAGTTGAAGACAGCCAATCCCATACAGTTCTAGATACAGTCCTGTCATTAGTTGAAGACAGCCAATCCCATACAGTTCTAGATACAGTCCTGTCATTAGTTGAAGACAGCCAATCCCATACAGTTCTAGATACAGCCCTGTCATTAGTTGAAGACAGCCAATCCCATACAGTTCTAGATACAGTCCTGTCATTAGTTGAAGACAGCCAATCCCATACAGTTCTAGATACAGTCCTGTCATTAGTTGAAGACAGCCAATCCAACATACAGTTCTAGATACAGTCCTGTCATTAGTTGAAGACAGCCGATCCAACATACAGTTCTAGATACAGTCCTGTCATTAGTTGAAGACAGCCAATCCAACATACAGTTCTAGATACAGTCCTGTCATTAGTTGAAGACAGCGAATCCAACATACAGTTCTAGATACAGTCCTGTCATTAGTTGAAGACAGCCAATCCCATACAGTTCTAGATACAGTCCTGTCATTAGTTGAAGACAGCCAATCCAACATACAGTTCTAGATACAGTCCTGTCATTAGTTGAAGACAGCCAATCCCATACAGTTCTAGATACAGTCCTGTCATTAGTTGAAGACAGCCAATCCAACATACAGTTCTAGATACAGTCCTGTCATTAGTTGAAGACAGCCAATCCCATACAGTTCTAGATACAGTCCTGTCATTAGTTGAAGACAGCCAATCCAACATACAGTTCTAGATACAGTCCTGTCATTAGTTGAAGACAGCCAATCCCATACAGTTCTAGATACAGTCCTGTCATTAGTTGAAGACAGCGAATCCAACATACAGTTCTAGATACAGTCCTGTCATTAGTTGAAGACAGCCAATCCCATACAGTTCTAGATACAGTCCTGTCATTAGTTGAAGACAGCCAATCCAACATACAGTTCTAGATACAGTCCTGTCATTAGTTGAAGACAGCCAATCCCATACAGTTCTAGATACAGTCCTGTCATTAGTTGAAGACAGCCAATCCAACATACAGTTCTAGATACAGCCCTGTCATTAGTTGAAGACAGCCAATCCCATACAGTTCTAGATACAGTCCTGTCATTAGTTGAAGACAGCCAATCCAACATACAGTTCTAGATACAGTCCTGTCATTAGTTGAAGACAGCCAATCCAACATACAGTTCTAGATACAGCCCTGTCATTAGTTGAAGACAGCCAATCCCATACAGTTCTAGATACAGTCCTGTCATTAGTTGAAGACAGCCAATCCAACATACAGTTCTAGATACAGTCCTGTCATTAGTTGAAGACAGCGAATCCCATACAGTTCTAGATACAGTCCTGTCATTAGTTGAAGATAGCCAATCCAACATACAGTTCTAGATACAGTCCTGTCATTAGTTGAAGACAGCCAATCCAACATACAGTTCTAGATACAGTCCTGTCATTAGTTGAAGACAGCCAATCCCATACAGTTCTAGATACAGTCCTGTCATTAGTTGAAGACAGCCAATCCCATACAGTTCTAGATACAGTCCTGTCATTAGTTGAAGACAGCCAATCCCATACAGTTCTAGATACAGCCCTGTCATTAGTTGAAGACAGCCAATCCCATACAGTTCTAGATACAGTCCTGTCATTAGTTGAAGACAGCCAATCCCATACAGTTCTAGATACAGTCCTGTCATTAGTTGAAGAGCCAATCCAATAGTTTCTGAAATGCTGTCACTTCCTGAGATCTGTATTCAAATAGTTTTTTTGAAGTTGTCCTTTTTTGAGGATCTGTTTTCAAGTAGTTGTAGTCACCTCCAAAGTAACTATTTGTTTCTCTGAAAGCAGCGTTAAAACTAGAGTTCTCTTAGGTCTGGACTGAACTCTGAAAGCAGCGTTAAAACTAGACTTCTCTTAGGTCTGGACTGAACTCTGAAAGCAGCGTTAAAACTAGAGTTCTCTTAGGTCTGGACTGAACTCTGAAAGCAGCGTTAAAACTAGAGTTCTCTTAGGTCTGGACTGAACTCTGAAAGCAGCGTTAAAACTAGAGTTCTCTTAGGTCTGGACTGAACTCTGAAAGCAGCGTTAAAACTAGACTTCTCTTAGGTCTGGACTGGATACTGTAGCTAGGTGAAGGGCTGACTAGACAAATGAGAACAAAAGTCATTTACAGCCTCTCGATATCTGTGGACTTAGTAAATATTGACTTTATGAGTCATACTAGATTTCTGTCTGTCCATTTCTGGTGAGTGAAGAGATTACTGCTTTTATTTACAGGTAAATCATTGATAGCACATTGTCTTTTACAATAATGAAATGGGTGTTCTCCCCCAACCTGCCTCTTCCAGGTGTTACAGGTATTGAGCCAGCTGCTTCCCCTGCCGTGCCCACCTGAAGAGCAGCCACACACTCTGACCGACGAGGCCCCAGCTCCCCCTGCCTCTCCTGCCCAGACGGGACATGGCCCCAGCTCCAACCCCAGCCCCAGTGTGCCTGTGGAGGATGATGAGCTGCACAGTTACCCCATTGAGAACCCACAGCCAGCTCCAGCCCAGGGAGGGCCCTGTGAGTGTAGCCAGTCAGAGGTCACCTATCTGGGCAGTGGGGAGCGGAGCAGCCACCTGTCACGGGAGGGGGCAGGGGAAAGAGCAGGACTAGGGGCTGATGAGGCTGACCAGAGCCTACAGACCAATGGAGAGCCAGTGGATCTTTACAGTAGCTGGCCAGTCCAGTGTAGCTGTTCAGCTGAGGTGGATGGACTGGGCTGTGAGGACTGTAGAGCCAATGGGTTTACTCCCTGCCCCTCAGACCTCCCTCAAGGCAAGTATTATGTTTGGGACCAGGAGTTATACCTCACCACCTTACATAACCAGGTTTAAGCCCAAGGCCCTACCTATGGAATGTAACTACCTATAGACTGTAACTATCTATAGACTGTAACTCCCTATAGACTGTAACTACCTATAGACTGTAACTACCTATAGACTGTAACTCCCTATAGACTGTAACTACCTATAGACTGTAACTACCTATAGACTGTAACTACCTATAGACTGTAACTCCCTATAGACTGTAACTCCCTATAGACTGTAACTACCTATAGACTGTAACTCCCTATAGACTGTAACTCCCTATAGACTGTAACTCCCTATAGACTGTAACTACCTATAGACTGTAACTACCTATAGACTGTAACTCCCTATAGACTGTAACTACCTATAGACTGTAACTCCCTATAGACTGTAACTACCTATAGACTGTAACTCCCTATAGACTGTAACTATCTATAGACTGTAACTATCTATAGACTGTAACTATCTATAGACTGTAACTACCTATAGACGGTAACTCCCTATAGACTGTAACTACCTATAGACTGTAACTCCCTATAGACTGTAACTACCTATAGACTGTAACTACCTATAGACTGTAACTACCTATAGACTGTAACTCCCTATAGACTGTAACTACCTATAGACTGTAACTACCTATAGACTGTAACTCCCTATAGACTGTAACTCCCTATAGACTGTAACTACCTATAGACTGTAACTCCCTATAGACTGTAACTATCTATAGACTGTAACTACCTATAGACTGTAACTCCCTATAGACTGTAACTACCTATAGACTGTAACTCCCTATAGACTGTAACTCCCTATAGACTGTAACTACCTATAGACTGTAACTACCTATAGACTGTAACTCCCTATAGACTGTAACTACCTATAGACTGTAACTACCTATAGACTGTAACTACCTATAGACTGTAACTCCCAATAGACTGTAACTATCTATAGACTGTAACTACCTATAGACTGTAACTACCTATAGACTGTAACTACCTATAGACTGTAACTACCTATAGACTGTAACTACCTATAGACTGTAACTCCCTATAGACTGTAACTACCTATAGACTGTAACTAGGACCTGGAGGTTATCCAGGTTGGGTCAAAGGGTCAAGGAAAAACTGTGTTTTAGCTATAGAACCTGGTTGTATAAAAATGAAGATTTCAGAGATAATTTCTTCTTTACCCAGCAGCCAATGTTGAGTCAGACTCACATACTGGAACCTTGGTTTAATTCTAATTGTTCTGTCTATGTTACAGGTGACCTCAGCTTCTCTTCCCTCAGTATAGTGGACAACCCTGCCAAGCAGAGAATGATGAATAAGATTGATCTGTACAACAGAGGCCTCCTCAGAACAGAGGAACTCCTCTCTGTCTCCATCACCACCCAGGAGTGAGAAAGCTGATCTAGGATCTGCTTGCCCTCCACGAATCCTAATCTTAACCATTAGAGGGTAAAAACACAAAACAGACCCCAGACCAGCATCGAGGACAACTTCACTACTTTGAATGACACATGCATACAGTACATGGCCTGCAGAGAGAGAGGGTTAACTTATCCATATATCTGACTTAGTCATTGCTGGCCCTGGTTAAATGGCCTGGCCCTGGTTAAATGGCCTGGCCCTGGTTAAATGTCCTGGCCCTGGTTAAATGACCTGGCCCTGGTTAAATGACCTGGCCCTGGTTAAATGACCTGGCCCTGATTAAATGACCTGGCCCTGGTTAAATGACCTGGCCCTGGTTAAATGACCTGGCCCTGGTTAAATGACCTGGCCCTGGTTAAATGACTTGGCCCTGGTTAAATTATTTGGCCCTGGTTAAATGACCTGGCCCTGGTTAAATGACCTGGCCCTGGTTAAATGACTTGGCCCTGGTTAAATTATTTGGCCCTGGTTAAATGACCTGGCCCTGGTTAAATGACCTGGCCCTGGTTAAATGACCTGGCCCTGGTTAAATGACCTGGCCCTGGTTAAATGACCTGGCCCTGGTTAAATGACCTGACCCTGGTTAAATGACCTGGCCCTGGTTAAATGACCTGGCCCTGGTTAAATGACCTGGCATGGCCACTCAGCCACAGGATACTGTAGATGGTGTCAAATCTCCCTTTCTCTAAATGACTGTACGGATCTGGGCTGGGTTTCCCAAAAAGCATCGTAGCACTATGATCATCTTTCGTCCATTTAGTTTCAATGGAATTAAGATGGTTAGTGCTACGATGCTTTTGGGAAATCCAGCCCTGGTAGGTGACAAGATGTGATGTTCATATGCTTGAATGATAGCAATCTATGTCCTTCATTGACAGTATATTATGCTAAAAATATATATTCTTGTAGAAAGATATTTATTATCTGCTGACAGATTCCATTTTATATTTGTTATTTATAAAATTAGGATATGATTTATACAGTACTTCTATAATAAAAACATTTTATAAAGATAATTTAAAATGAAAGTTCATGCTAAAACGTTAGCGTGTAGAAACAGTGCCAGGGAAACTAAACCAAAGCATGAATTGCTGTCATACCTTGTCCATAGACTACTTACAGGGTAAGGAAACCAATGTGTCATTTTGTAATTTGGGTCAACTATCCCTTTACTTATGTTTTGTAAGTTGACTTTACATTTTGTCATGCCTTTTATTAATAAAATAAGATTGACAATGTGGATGAATTCGTTTGAATTATTCGTAGGTAAAAAAAACGATATTCCGCTTTCACTGTAATACACAACTATAACTGCATTCATGACTTACAATAAGATGGTGTAGTATCTGGTAAGCCTAATGGTAAGCACAGGAATGAGACTCATCAAGCTGCACCTTACCCCCCAGGCCGGTCGGTGGCGCTTACCCGCTAGTTTTTAGCTTGTCTCGGAAAAAAATATAAAGCACTTCCGCTTTTCCACTTCCTATTTGTATATCAGCTGGCATATGAAATTACCGCGCGAAATAAGCAAAACAAAACAGAAATGTCTCAGTTGGGGTGTCCTCTTGGTGACAGAATCATAATAGGTTACATTTTACCCGAAAAGAAGGTTAAAAAGGCGGAAAATGACGATTCTGATTGGGAAGATGATGATGAGGAGGAGGAAGAGGCACAGCCGGAGTTTCTGGATATGAAAGAGATGGACAGCGTTAGCTCTGGAGGACACATGTTTAATTCCTCCATACCGGGCCGAAACGAAGGTGAGTGGTCGTTGACAGATCATCATAGCTTTGATAAATTCACATGTATAAGTTAGCCTAACTAGCTACTGCGGTTGTCACTTGCAACAAATGAGCTCTATTTATCTAGCTAACAAGTTACCAATCATTCAGCGTTAGGGACTGCAACAGTGTCACTCTTATCGACCGAGCTTGTATTGATTATAATGTCTCCTACTGTAATTATATCGTTTGTTTAATCTGGTTTATCTCTTGTTAGTACACTAATACAGCCACAAAAGGGTGGGTATCATGTGTGGAACATTCCAACAGGCATCTGTTACAAAAACTTCGTAAATAACAAGGTTTCCAACAAACAACGTATACAAAGTTGTATAGCGGCAGAATAAGATACCGGGTAGAGGGTGGGCTGTTTCATTAAGGTTTTCCACTCACCATGTTTATTCTGAAAAGTGTCTGTCCTCTCTGGTAGCCTATGGACAAACATTAAGAATAAACTACGTGGTGAGTTGATGCCTATTCGGCAGCTAGTCAACTAGGTGAATTGATCATACTACTTTGTATGTGTTGTTTGTTGGCATCCTTGTACTTTACCAACTTTTTGGAACAGATTCCTGTTGGACCGTTCCCACAAATGATACCCACCCCCCACAAAACACTACCATACAATCCACCACGATGAATGCATGCTGATGATCTAGCTAGATAACGTTAGTCAGCTAAATAACTAACTATGTTGTGTAATTGTTTCATTTTCTATCCCACGTCCATTCTAGTTGATTTCCTGGACAGTGTGTCTGGTAAGAGATGCAGAGTAATGGGCCGGTTCAGTCTGAAGGACCCATGGTGGGAGGCTACCTGCTCAGCCCGCGCAGCCAGGGGCAAGCTGGTGCTGCGGGGCTACCCTGCCTACCGCCTTCGCTCAGACCTCCAGGGAGACCAGGGTCGCTCCATCCTGTCTCTGTTCCTCACAGCCTGTGGCGTGGATGGACAGTTTGTCACCCCGTTCTTTGCTTGGCTGCCGATGGGAAGGAAGGTGGAGTTGGCTAACCTTCAGGAAGTTCTGGCTGAGTTTGAGGAAGGAGAGCAGCACAGAGCATTGGCACAGCAGATTAAAGCCTTGGTCTCTGTTTCAGGTAGGTGGACGTGAGGGAGAGATGCATCTTGACCCTGATCTATAGTGTTTTGGTAATATGAAGTGCTGTGAGTAAAGACCATAGCTGTGTTCGAATACTCATACTAACTATACCATACTATACTATACCATACTAACCATACTATATTAACCATATTAACCATACTAACCATTCTAACCATACTATACCATACTATATTAACCATATTAACCATACTATACCATACTATATTAACCATTCTAACCATACTATACCATACTATATTAACCATTCTAACCATACTATATTAACCATACTATACCATACTATATTAACCATTCTAACCATACTATACCATACTATATTAACCATTCTAACCATACTATACCATACTATATTAACCATTCTAACCATACTATACTAACCATACTAAGCATTCTAACCATACTATATTAACCATTCTAACCATACTATACTATACCATACTATATTAACCATTCTAACCATACTATACTAACCATTCTAACCATACTATACCATACTATATTAACCATTCTAACCATACTATACCATACTATATTAACCATACCATACCATACTAACCCATACTAGCAGGTATATCTCTCTGGTCACCCCCAAAGCCAATTCCTCCTTTGGTCGTCTCTCCTTCCAGTTCTCTGCTGCCAATGACTGGAACGAACTACAAAAATCTCTGAAACTGGAAACACTTATCTCCCTCACTAGCTTTAAGCACCAGCTGTCAGAGCAGCTCACAGATCACTGCACCTGTACATAGCCCATCTATAATTTAGCCCAAACAACTACCTCTTCCCCTACTGTATTTATTTATTTTGCTCCTTTACACCCCATTATTTCTACTTTGCACTTTCTTCTACTACAAATCTACCATTCCAGTGTTTTACTTGTATTTACTCTGCCACCATGGCCTTTTTTGCCTTTACCTCCCTTATCTCACCTCATTTGCTCACATTGTATATAGACTTATTTTTCTACTGTATGTTTGTTTTATTCCATGTGTAACTCTGTGTTGTTGTATGTTGTCGAACTGCTTTGCTTTATCTTGACCAGGTCGCAATTGTAAATGAGAACTTGTTCTCAACTTGCCTACCTGGTTAAATAAAGGTGAAATAAAAAAATAAAATAAAAATACTATACCATTTTAACTATATTAACCATACTATACATATACTATACCATACTATATTATACCATACTATACCATACTATACCATACTAACCATACTATTTGTGATGCAAATTGGGTATGTAGTATGCTTATTAGTCATAGGGTGCGTTTGTAAATTTGCTAAATATCTGATGAATTAACAAACGCTCAACACCCGTTGAATATGGCCGGTGTCGGTCAACGTCGGCACAGCAACACAGTTAGTTACCAAACGCTCAACACCCGTTGAATATGGCCGGTGTCGGTCAACGTCGGCACAGCAGCACAGTTAGTTACCAAACGCTCAACACCCGTTGAATATGGCCGGTGTCGGTCAACGTCGGCACAGCAGCACAGTTAGTTACCAAACGCTCAACACCCGTTGAATATGGCCGGTGTCGGTCAACGTCGGCAAGCAGCACAGTTAGTTACCAAACGCTCAACACCCTTTGAATATGGCCGGTGTCGGTCAACGTCGGCACAGCAGCACAGTTAGTTACCAAACGCTCAACACCCGTTGAATATGGCCGGTGTCGGTCAACGTCGGCAAGCAGCACAGTTAGTTACCAAACGCTCAACACCCGTTGAATATGGCCGGTGTCGGTCAACGTCGGCAAAAAAAAAACTATTTCAATTGTTGTCAGCAGCACAGTTAGTTACCAATGCTCAACACCCGTTGAATCTGACACCGCCCTGAATTTACAAACGCCCAGAGCGCACTCTGGCACTCCAGATTGAAGTTACAAACACACCCGAAGTCTAGCTAGTAATCTGTTACACTAACAAGCTAGCAATAGGTTGCATAGCAACAGCATCAACTTCCGGTAGATGGGTGAAGCTCTAGTACGCTGAACTGAAATGTTACCGTTGGTTTACAGTATACTAACATACAGTATGTTAGTATGGGTATTCCAACACAGCTCATGTCATCGGTATGTCTGTCAGTTGCAGGGATGCACGTGACAGCTGCCTCTCTGTACCCCAATGTGATGAGATACCTGCCTACCCTACTGCCAGGGCGCTTCACTGAGCTACTGGGCCAGGGAAAGAAAAGCCAGAAACATCCTGCTGCACAGGGTGCTACACATGTCACACAGATAGATGAAGAGGAGGAGGAAGAGGAGGATCTCAGTTTGCTGGCCAAAATAGAGGAGATTATCAAGACTGATGTGTGGAAGCTGGGCTTTAACTATGTAAGTGTAATCTCCTGGCTGGTCGGGGACTGTGGTTGGTTAACATACTGTCTCAACAGTTTCTGTAGACTTTGATCAGACCAATCCAGCAGTGACCTATCACAGAGCACCCCTCTAATCTGCCATGAACGCTTTGATCAGACCAATCCAGCAGTGAACTATCACAGAGCACCCCTCTAATCTGCTATGAACGCTTTGATCAGACATAATCAATTATTTTCTTATTTTAGTTTATCTTGAGTAATCGCTTCTCACTTTTCCTCTCTCTTCCCTCCCCCCTCCCCTACTCCCCCTCTCTCTAGGTTATATACAAGGAGTTGAAGGTGGTCCATTGCGAGGCTCAGCTGAGATCCTTCCATGAGTGTAAACTGTTCCAAGAGATCCCTCTGAAGCAGCGTAATGCCCTGCGAGTCTACGACTCTCTGAAGACCCACTGCTACAGGACGGGCAGTACCTACACGGAGCTCCCCACCCTGTGTGACGAGGTCAGGAGAGGATGTAACTCCGTGGTGGAGATGGAGGTACGAGGAACACAACACAAATACGTCTGTCCTCTTTGTGGTTTATGTATTGTCTGTTGGTTCGCTTGCTGAAGCAGCTCCATATGTATTTTTGTAAATTTCAAATTTAGTTAATTCGTTCGTTCGTTCTTTCATTCAGGTGTGGGACGCAGTCCACTTCCTCAAAGAGCTGGGTGTAGTGGTACGGGATCGCCAGAAGGTGGCGCTGCAGAACCTGCATTCTTATGAGACTGGGATAGCTGAGTGTCTTCGCTGTCTGATGCAGGGAGAGCGCTGGGTTATACCTCTGGATGTCAACGAGGTGCTGACTGCTTCAGCACTGGAGAGGCTGAGGAAGAAGGGAGGGGATGGAGGGAGTAGGGAGGGTCAAGGTGGAGGTGGAGGTGAAGTGGACTCTGACGCAGAACCAGCCCCTACAGATCAGGGCCCTCCAGTAGATTTAGACCCAGATCAGATACGTGCAGCGGAGATGATCTGTTCCAATCCGGTGACGGTGATCAGCGGTAAGGGGGGCTGTGGGAAGACCACGGTGGTGAGTCTGCTGTTCAAGGCAGCCTTGCAGCAGAGCCCAGAGGAGGAGGTCAGGAAGGTATGCTGGGACTTTGAGAATGACTCCTTGGGGTCCGAGGCGTGGGAGGAAGAAGCCCTGTCGCCCAGTCTCCTCTCTCAGTTAGAGGGGGAGGTAAAGGACGAGAGGAAGAAGTCGTTGTGGGTTTTACAGGGAGAGGACGAGGTGTTACTGACAGCGCCCACAGGGAGAGCTGCGTCTCTGCTCACCAAGAGGACCTGCCTCAAGGCCTACACCCTGCATCAGGTTGGTACAGGAGACAGTTCTGCTCTTAGGATGACTTCTAGAATGGTTCTGACTATGTTCTGTTAGCCAGGTACAGAACAGGTTTCTGAATGGTAAACATTAGCCTGGGTAAAGCTAGAAGTTACATGCTCTGTCCATGTAGGCTTTGTCTCTGTAATAGAAAGGTATTGGTGAGACCAAAATAAACAGCTGAAATGTTTTATCACTTAAATGATTTACAAAGGATTATTTGTTTAACTTGTAGGTCAAGTTTACCACTTGTTCACCGCCAGCGGCCATATTCACCGCCAGCGGCCATATTGTTCTAAATGAACCAGTTGAACATCAGTAGTCAGGTCCATGTGTTGTACACAGTGTCACTTCCAGAGGTCACAGATATCTAACCCCTCCTTCCTGTTCACCCCTCCCTCCTGTTCACCCCTCCTTCCTGTTCACTCTCCCTCCTGTTCACCCCTCCCTCCTGTTCACCCCTCCCTCCTGTTCACCCCTCCCTCCTGTTCACCCCTCCCTCCTGTTCACCCCTCCCTCCTGTTCACCCCTCCCTCCTGTTCACCCCTCCCTCCTGTAACCTCTCTCTCCTGTTCACCCCTCTCTGTCAGGTGCTGTGGAGTTTCATGCAGGCCAAGAGGGACCCCAACGGGGCTCCTGAGGAGTGGAAGTTTGCGTGTGTGCGTGTGTTGGTGGTGGACGAGGGCAGTCTGGTGTGTGTTCGGCTCCTCCACTCCGTCCTCACCATGCTCACCAAACACGCACAGCTCAGGAAGTTTGTCATCTTGGGTATGTTGGCTTTTAAGTTCAGGTTTAAGCTATACATGTTTCACATGTAAAATGTGATGCCAACACTTGGGGGGGGTGAAGGTGGAACAGAGTTAGGTAAGGATAAGACTTCCTGTCCTTTTTCAAGGGAAACACTATGTGGTCCACTAGACTGCTCAGAATCCCTGATCTACAAATCACCTTGTATCCCAATAAACTCCTCATTATCTGAATGACATTAGACAGCACTGCTTTATAACCCTATCCTGCTAGGACTTAAGGTTTAGGACTTACTGGCTGACTGAGTTTGTCTAGGGGATGTTGACCACTATCCAGCCAGCCAACTCCTTGTCAAATAAATCAAATCAAATTGTATTGGTCACATACACATGGTTAGCAGATGTTAATGCGAGTGTAGCGAAATGCTTGTGCTTCTAGTTCCGACAGTGCAGTAATATCAACATGTAATCTAACAATTCCCCAACAACAACCTAATATAACTACCTTTTGTAGGGATGGGATAACAATATGTACATATATGGATGAGCGATGACTGAGGAGCGTAGACGAGATGCAATGGATGGTATAAGATACAGTATATACAGTTGAAGTTTACATACACTAGGTTGGAGTCATTTAAAACTTGTTTTTCAACCACTTCACACATTTATTGTTAACAAACTATAGTTTTGGCAAGTCGGTAAGGACATCTACTTTGTGCATGACACAAGTAATTTTTCCAACAATTGTTTACAGGCAGATTATTTCACTTATAATTCACTGTATCACAATTCCAGTGGGTCAGAAGTTTACCTACACTAAGTTGACTGTGCCTTTAATTAAACAGCTTGGAAAAATCCAGAAAAGGATGTCTTGGCTGTAGAAGATTCTGATAATTTGAGTCAATTGGAGGTGTACCTGTGGATGTATTTCAAGGCCTACCTTCAAACTCAGTGCCTCTTTGCTTGACATCATGGGGAAATCAAAAGAAATCAGCCAAGACCTCAGAAAAAAAATTGTATACCTCCACAAGTCTGATTCATCCTTGGGAGCAATTTCCAAACACCTGAAGGTACCACGTTCATCTGTACAAACAATAGTATGCAAGTATAAATACCACAGGACCACCCAGCCGTCATACCGCTCAGGAAGGAGACGTGTTCTGTCTCCTAGAGATGAACGTACTTTGGTGCGAAAAGTGCAAATCAATCCCAGAACAACAGCAAAGGACCTTGTGAAGATGCTGGAGGAAACAGGTACAAAGTATCTATATCCATAGTAAAATGAGTCCTATATCGACATAACCTGAAAGGCCGATCAGCAAGGAAGAAGCCACTGCTCCAAAACCGCCATAAAAAAGCCAGACTACGGTTTGCAACTGCACATGGGGACAAAGATCGTACTTTTTGGAGAAATGTCCTCTGGTCTGATGGAACAAAAATAGAACTGTTTGGCCATAATGACCATTGTTATGTTTGGAGGAAAAAGGGGGAGGCTTGCAAGCCGAAGAACACCAGCCCAACGTGACGCATGGGGGTGGCAGCGTCATGTTGTGGGGGTGCTTTGCTGCAGGAGGGACTGGTGCACTTCACAAAATTGATGGCATCATGAGGAGGGAAAATGATGTGGCTATATTGAAGCAACATCTCAAGACATCCATCAGGAAGTTAAAGCTTGGTCACAAATGGGTCTTCCAAATGGACAATGACCCCAAGCATACTTCCAAAGTTGTGGCAAAATGGCTTAAGGACCACAAAGTCAAGGTATTGGAGTGACCATCAAAAAGCCTTGACATCAATCCCATAGAAAATATGTCGGCAGAACTGAAAAAGCGTGTGAACAAATAGGCCTACAAACCTGACTCAGTTACACCAGCTCTGTCAGGAGGAATGGGCGAAAATTCACCCAACTTATTGTGGGAAGCTTGTGGCAGGCTACCTGAAACGTTTGACCCAAGTTAAACAATTTTACAGGCAATGCTACCAAACACTCAATTAGTATATGTAAACTTCTGACCCACTGGGAATGTGATGAAATAAATAAAAGCTGAAATAAATCATTCTCTCTACTATTATTCTCACATTTTCACATTCTTAAAATGAAGTGTTGATCCTAACTGACCTAAGACAGGGAATTTTTACTAGGATTAAATGTCAGGAATTGTGAAAAACTGAGTTTAAATGTATTTGACTAAGGTGTATGTAAACTTCCGACTTCAACTGTACATATGAGATGAGTAATGTAAGATATGTAAACATTATTAAAGTGGCATTGTTTAAAGTGACTAGTGAGTCTCTATGTAGGCAGCAGCCTCTCTGAGTTATTGATGGCTGTTTAGCAGTCTGATGGCCTTGAGATAGAAGCTGTTTTTCAGTCTCTCGGTCCCAGCTTTGATGCACCTGTACTGACCTCACCTTCTGGATGGTAGCTGGGTGAACAGGCAGTGGCTCGGGTGGTTGTTGTCCTTGATTATCTTTTGGCCTTCCTGTAACATCGGGTGGTGTAGGTGTCATGGAGGGCAGGTAGTTTGACCCCGGTGATGCGTTGTGCAGACCGCACCACCCTCTGGAGAGCTTCTGGCTGAGGACGGTGCAGTTGCCATACCAGGCTATGATACAGCCCGACAGGATGCTCTCTATTGTGCATCATGTAAAAGTTTGTCAGGATTCTAGATGACAAGCCACATTTCTTCAGCCTGCTGAGGTTGAAGAGGCGCTGTTGTGCCTTCTTCACCACACTGTGTATGTGGGTGGACCATTTCAGTTTGTCCGTGATGTGTACGCCGAGGAACTTAAAACTCTCCACCTTCTCCACTACTGTCCCTTCAATGTGGATAGGGGGCTGCTCCCTCTGCTGTTTCTTGAAGTCCACCATCATCTCCTTTGTTTTGTTGACTTTGTGCGAGAGGTTATTTTCCTGACACCACACTCCGAGTGCCCTCACCTCCCTGTAGGCTGTCTCATCGTTGTTGGTAATCAAACCCACTACTGTTGTGTCGTCAGCAAACTTTATGATTGAGTTGGAGGCGTGCATGGCCACGCAGTCGTGGGTGAACAGGGAGTACAGGAGAGGGCTGAGAACACACCCTTGTGGGGCCCCAGTGTTGAGGGTCAGCGAAGTGGAAATGTTGTTTCCTACCTTCACCACCTGGGGGCAGCCCGTCAGGAAGTATGGCCTGTTCCATAGTCCGACTGACTGTTTGTCTACGTGATGTGCATCAGCTGCCCAGTATCCAGCCAGGAAACACCTTGTATGACCTGGTCTACAGTCTGACTGACTGTTTGTCTAGGTGATGTGCGTCAGCTGTCCAGTATCGAGCCAGGAAACACCTTGTATGACCTGTTCTACAGTCTGGGCCGAGCCCACTGGGCCATCGAGATGAGGACCAATCACAGAGCTGAGTCTCAACTCATCGTCAACAACGCCGGACTGTAAATACGACATTGGTTTTTGTCTTTTCCAACAAACATATAAATACCACAGTGACTCTGATAATATTAAAATAATTCCGTATGTAGATAACTTTGCAAATTCAGATATTTAATAAATACTTTTTTTAAATGGCAAATTCTGTAAGATTGTTTTTTGACAAATGTTTTTATCATCTGATGCCATGACTGACCATGAGAAAGGAGAAATCCTGCGTCTGTCCTTTTTTTAATCAGAATCGCAGAGATGGGGTTGACTCATACTTTCAGGCCGCTCCACTACGACGCCATCTTGGATCTGAATGGAAGTTACACCATGCCCTCTGAAGACAAGAGGTTCATCCTCATCCTGCTGCCCAACACCAGCGAGGACTCTGACTATGGTGAGTACACCATGGACTCCATCTTGCAGGTGCTGTGCGCTGAAAACCCGTAAAAGTGACAATATAATGCAACACAATTTGATGTTGTTTTTCAGACCTCCAGATGGCTATCGAACTATTATTGAAATCTGCTCCAGGACTGAAGAATGATGCCACGTCACAGTTCATTGCCTTCAGAAAGTAAGACATGCATAACACAGTAGTGATCCGATATGTAGAGGTTCTCTATACCATTGATACTATAGGACAGTAGAGGGATCAGATATGTAGAGGTTCTCTATACCATTGATACTATAGGACAGTAGATGGATCAGATATGTAGAGGTTCTCTATACCATTGATACTATAGGACAGTAGAGGGATCAGATATGTAGAGGTTCTCTATACCATTGATACTATAGGACAGTAGATGGATCAGATATGTAGAGGTTCTCTATACCATTGATACTATAGGACAGTAGATGGATCAGATATGTAGAGGTTCTCTATACCATTGATACTATAGGACAGTAGAGGGATCAGATATGTAGAGGTTCTCTATACCATTGATACTATAGGACAGTAGATGGATCAGATATGTAGAGGTTCTCTATACCATTGATACTATAGGACAGTAGATGGATCAGATATGTAGAGGTTCTCTATACCATTGATACTATAGGACAGTAGAGGGGTTCTCTGTACCATTGATACTATAGGACAGTAGATGGATCAGATATGTAGAGGTTCTCTATACCATTGATACTATAGGACAGTAGATGGATCAGATATGTAGAGGTTCTCTATACCATTGATACTATAGGACAGTAGATGGATCAGATATGTAGAGGTTCTCTATACCATTGATACTATAGGACAGTAGAGGGATCAGATATGTAGAGGTTCTCTATACCATTGATACTATAGGACAGTAGAGGGGTTCTCTGTACCATTGATACTATAGGACAGTAGAGGGATCAGATATGTAGAGGTTCTCTATACCATTGATACTATAGGACAGTAGAGGGATCAGATATATAGAGGGGTTCTCTATATTATTGTTTGCCCTGTATCTTAACTGTACCTCTTTGTTTTTCAGGAGGGAGTGTGCCTTGATCAATGAGCTTTGCTGCAAACATTACTGCAACCACTGCACCAAGTAAGATGCTGTTTCTACCGCTGTAGGAAGAGATGCTGTTTCTACCGCTGTAGGAAGAGATGCTGTTTCTACCGCTGTAGGAAGAGATGCTGTTTCTACCGCTGTAGGAAGAGATGCTGTTTCTACCGCTGTAGGAAGAGATGCTGTTTCTACCGCTGTAGGAAGAGATGCTGTTTCTACCGCTATAGGAAGAGATGCTGTTTCTACCGCTGTAGGAAGAGATGCTGTTTCTACCGCTGTAGGAAGAGATGCCGTTTCTACCGCTGTAGGAAGAGATGCCGTTTCTACCGCTGTAGGAAGAGATGCCGTTTCTACCGCTGTAGGAAGAGATGCTGTTTCTACCGCTGTAGGAAGAGATGCTGTTTCTACCGCTATAGGAAGAGATGCTGTTTCTACCGCTGTAGGAAGAGATGCCGTTTCTACCGCTATAGGAAGAGATGCCGTTTCTACCGCTGTAGGAAGAGATGCCGTTTCTACCGCTATAGGAAGAGATGCCGTTTCTACCGCTATAGGAAGAGATGCTGTTTCTACCGCTATAGGAAGAGATGCTGTTTCTACCGCTGTAGGGAGGGGAGACGCGGTTAGCAGTAGAAACAATATCTCTTCTGTGTAATGAGTGGACCACCAGATAGAGCTGTTGTAAAAAGGAAGAATGTGCAATGTGAGGAGACTTACCTCCATTCCTAGATCTTGTTTGTTTCTGTTAGAAATCCCAGCTGGTCTCCTTAGCTGTAGATGGATTCATCATTTGGGTTTGATATGTTGATCTTTTACCTCAGAAACAACAAGAACCGACTAGATTTCCAGCCGGGAGATAAAGTCTGCTGTACAAAGAACGGCTATGTCACAGACAGGAACAAGGAAGGGTCTCCTGAAGAAGAGGACTTGGAGAACAGCTATGTAGCTGACATGGCCAGGACCAAGCAGAGACTTCCTGGGCTGGATGGAGAGGAGAGTCGGAGAGGGAACGGGGCCACACAGAGAAATGGAAGTGGTGACAAAATGAAAAGCAAAGAGAAGAATAAAGACCGCCTGTGTAACGGAGAGATATTCTTTATTAAACATGTGAGAAATGAGAGGACCTTTCACTGAACCAATAGTTACATGTTTTTAGGCTATTCTGGAGTTGCTCAATTCTAATTGGCTAAGCCGTGCTCTTTGGTTGTGTCTCCTCCTATGACAGGACGTGACAGAGGAGGAGGCGGGCTCACAGCGGAGCAGGAAGCAGAGGTACTTGACTCTGGATGATCGTGACAGACGGATGCTGTCTGTTTCCTTTAGGGAGCTACAGAGAGAATGTAAACTGCAACATGCCTGGGCTAGGACCATACACACCTTCCAGGGGTGTGTGTGTGTGTGTGTGTGTGTGTGTGTGTGTGTGTGTGTGTGTGTGTGTGTGTGTGTGTGTGTGTGTGTGTGTGTGTGTGTGTGTGTGTGTGTGTGTGTGTGTGTGTGTGTGTGTGTGTGTGTGTGTGTGTGTGTGTGTGTGTGTTCTCTCTGTCTCCATTCATAAACTGATGAGAGAATGATTAAACTAAGCAGTTCAGTAGATTCTAACTAGTTAGACATTTTCTCTGATGGAGTCTTCAGTTGTACTGTACCTTCCTTCTCTGTGCTTCAGGGGTCGGAGACCGAGACGATTGTGTACGTGCTGGGTAATGGTAGCGTCCAGACGTGGAAACACGTGTACACGGCTGTGACACGGGGACAGAAGCGTGTATATGTCATAGCCAAGCAGGAGGGCATGGCCTCAGCCATCAAGAGACGCATCATCCCACGTAACACCCGGCTGGGAACCCTGGTCAAAGAGCTGCTGGTCCAGCCTGGGGCTGAGGGGCAGGACCAACCAGACCAGAACCAACCCCAGCCGGGCACACCTCGCAGGGCAGCCCCAGGCTTCGGGCCTACACAGACCACTCCTCTGGCCTCACAGACACCTAGCTGGTCTCTAAGGACCGCCTACAAAACCCCTATAGCAGCACCCAGACTCCTCTCTACACCCATCCTAGCAGTCCCACTTCAAGCCAATCGTGTCCAGTCCCACTCTACGTCAGTCCTACCCAGGCAGCTGTGGAGAAATGAGCCTCCAACAGCTCCTCAGGCAGATGCTACAGACACCTCTCTAATGGACGACATCACTTTCAGTCAGGCATATAGCTGGTCGCCTATGAACAGCAGCGCTGAGGACCCCTCCCAGGAGCAGCCTGGGTCGTGTGAGGGGGAGGAGGGGATGAAAATGGAGGCTAGCAGCAGCGCTGTAGGGGATGGACACATGGGGAAGGGTTCACATTTAGCTGCTCAGTCTGGGGTTGTGGGCACCCCTTCCAAGAGGACACTCGCTCCTGACAGTGGGGAACAGAATGTAACTCCTTCTAAACAGATCAAGGTAAGAGAAAGAGGACTTGGCGTCTAGTCAGGCAGATTTTCAGTTGTGCTTTTTGTGGTGGAAGCAGTACATTTTCACACATGACTAGGGCACGTCTGAACAAGTATTTGTGGTCTGGAGGGGGGGTTATTTTAGTAGAAGTGGAGGGGGGGTTATTTTAGTAGAAGTGGAGGGGGGGTTATTTTAGTAGAAGTGGAGGGGGGGTTATTTTAGTAGAAGTGGAGGGGGGGTTATTTTAGTAGAAGTGGAGGGGGGGTTAGGGTTAGTAGAAGTGGAGGGGGGTTATTTTAATAGAAGTGGTTGAGGTGTGGAGGAGGGGGGTTATTTTAATAGAAGTGGTGGAGGGGGGGTTATTTTAGTAGAAGTGGTTGAGGTGTGGAGGAAGTGGGGGTTATTTTAATGGAAGTGGTTGAGGTGTGGAGGAGGGGGGGGTATTTTAATAGAAGTGGTGGAGGAGGGGCGGTTATTTTAGTAGAAGTGGTTGAGGTGTGGAGGAAGTGGGGGTTATTTTAATGGAAGTGGTTGAGGTGTGGAGGAGGGGGGGGTTATTTTAATAGAAGTGGTTGAGGTGTGGAGGAGGGGGGGGTATTTTAATAGAAGTGGTGGAGGAGGGGGGGTTATTTTAGTAGAAGTGGTTGAGGTGTGGAGGAGGGGGGGGTTATTTTAATAGAAGTGGTTGAGGTGTGGAGGAGGGGGGGGTATTTTAATAGAAGTGGTGGAGGAGGGGGGGTTATTTTAGTAGAAGTGGTTGAGGTGTGGAGGAGGGGGGGGTTATTTTAATAGAAGTGGTTGAGGTGTGGAGGAGGGGGGGGTATTTTAATAGAAGTGGTGGAGGAGGGGGGGTTATTTTAGTAGAAGTGGTTGAGGTGTGGAGGAGGAGGGGGTTATTTTAATAGAAGTGGTTGAGGTGTGGAGGAGGGGGGTTATTTTAGTAGAAGTGGAGGGGGGTTATTGTAGTAGAAGTGGTTGAGGTGTGGAGGAGGGGGGGGGTTATTTTAGTAGAAGTGGTTGAGGTGTGGAGGAGGGGGGGTTATTTTAGTAGAAGTGGTTGAGGTGTGGAGGAGGAGGGGGGTTATTGTAGTAGAAGTGGTTGAGGTGTGGAGGAGGGGGGGTTATTTTAGTAAAAGTGGAGGAGGGGGGTTATTTTAGTAGAAGTGGTTGAGATGAGGAGGGGGGTTATTGTAGTAGAAGTAGAGGAGATGAGGAGGAGGGGGGGTTAGGGTTAGTAGAAGTGGAGGGGGGGTTATTTTAGTAGAAGTGGAGGGGGTGTGGAGGAGGGGGGGTTAGGGTTAGTAGAAGTGGAGGGGTGGTTATTTTAGTAGAAGTGGAGGGGGGGTTATTTTAGTAGAAGTGGAGGGGGGGTTAGGGTTAGTAGAAGTGGAGGGGGGGTTAGGGTTAGTAGAAGTGGAGGGGGGGTTAGGGTTAGTAGAAGTGGAGGGGAGGTTAGGGTTAGTAGAAGTGGAGGGGGGTTATTTTAGTAGAAGTGGTTGAGGTGTGGAGGAGGGGGGTTAGTGTTAGTAGAAGTGGAGGAGGGGGGTTATTTTAGTAGAAGTGGTTGAGGTGTGGAGGAGGGGGGGTTATTTTAGTAGAAGTGGAGGGGGGGTTATTTTAGTAGAAGTGGAGGGGGGGTTATTTTAGTAGAAGTGGTTGAGGTGTGGAGGAGGGGGGGTTAGGGTTAGTAGAAGTGGAGGGGGGGTTAGGGTTAGTAGAAGTGGAGGGGGGGTTAGGGTTAGTAGAAGTGGAGGGGGGGTTATTGTTAGTAGAAGTGGAGGGGGGGTTAGGGTTAGTAGAAGTGGAGGGGGGTTAGGGTTAGTAGAAGTGGAGGGGGGGTTAGGGTTAGTAGAAGTGGAGGGGAGGTTAGGGTTAGTAGAAGTGGAGGGGGGTTATTTTAGTAGAAGTGGTTGAGGTGTGGAGGAGGGGGGTTATTTTAGTAGAAGTGGAGGGGGGTTATTTTAGTAGAAGTGGAGGGGGGGTTATTTTAGTAGAAGTGGAGGGGGGGTTATTTTAGTAGAAGTGGAGGGGGGGTTATTTTAGTAGAAGTGGTTGAGGTGTGGAGGAGGGGGGGTTAGGGTTAGTAGAAGTGGAGGGGGGGTTAGGGTTAGTAGAAGTGGAGGGGGGGTTAGGGTTAGTAGAAGTGGAGGGGGGTTATTTTAGTAGATGGGTTTTAGTGGTTATTCTAAGAGTTAGTTGGGAAGAGTTGTCACTTTTCTCTGACTCCATCTTGTTGTCGTGTCATCTGTGTAGGTGGAGCTGTTCCAATCACCGCTGGGCTGTTCCAGCCTGCAGCAGCTCTCCCTCCGCACGCCCACTCACGGCAAACGGCTCTTCCAAGATCCACCCTCCGATCAGGACTGAACACCTTCTCTCCTTGACCCAGGAGACCAGGATATCTTATGATTGATGGCCACTACTGCATTGATACCAGGATATCTTATGATTGATGGCCACTACTGCATTGATACCAGGATATCTTATGATTGATGGCCACTACTGCATTGATACCAGGATATCTTATGATTGATGGCCACTACTGCATTGATACCAGGATATCTTATGATTGATGGCCACTACTGCATTGATACCAGGATATTTAAATCGAATCATATTTTATACGTCATATGCACGGAATACAACAGGTATTACCATGAAATGCTTTCTTACAAGCCCTTAACCAACAATGCAGTTTTATTAAAGTAAGAGTTGGGAAAGTCGAGGTAATTGAGGTAGGTAGGGGTAAAGTGACTGCATAGATAATAATGAAAAGAGAGTAGCAGTAGTGGGGGGGTCATTGTAAATAGTCTGGTGGCCATTTGATGAACTGTTCAGCACTCTTATGTCTTGGGGGTGGAAGCTATTAAGGAGCCTTTTGGACTTGGCGCTCTGGTACCGCTTCCCGTGCGGTAGCAGAGAGAACAGTCTATGACTTGGGTGGCTGGAGTCTGACAATTTTTAGGGCCTTCCTCTGTCACTGCCTGGTATAGAGTTCCTGGATGGTAGGAAGCTTGGTCCCAGTGATGTACCAGGCCATACACACTACCCTCTGTGGCGCCTTGCAGTCGGAATCCCCTCCGGCGCCATCATTAGAGAGTAAACTCTGCATTATTATCTGTTTATTTTAAAGTCATGTTTTAATTGCTATACATATGGGCTTGTATCATTTTATTGATCAAAGGTAAGTGCCTCAGATGAGATTGTCATCATTTCATCAGTTTGTTGCAGATTGAGAGAGGCTGAGATATTGACAGGAGAAAATCACCTCAACTATGTTGTTTTTTCCCACTCTGTAAATCGCCATGTTGTGTTTTTTCCCACTCTGTAAATCACCGCAGCCATGTTGTGTTTTTCCCACTCTGTAAATCACCTCAGCCATGATGTGTTTTTCCCACTCTGTAAATCACCTCAGCCATGTTGTGTTTTTCCCACTCTGTAAATCACCTCAGCCATGTTGTGTTTTTCCCACTCTGTAAATCACCTCAGCCATGTTGTTGTTTTCCCCACTCTGTAAATCACCTCAGCCATGTTGTGTTTTTCCCACTCTGTAAATCACCTCAGCCATGTTGTTGTTTTCCCCACTCTGTAAATCACCTCAGCCATGTTGTGTTTTTCCCACTCTGTAAATCACCTCAGCCATGTTGTGTTTTTCCCACTCTGTAAATCACCTCAGCCATGTTGTGTTTTTCCCACTCTGTAAATCACCTCAGCCATGTTGTGTTTTTCCCACTCTGTAAATCACCTCAGCCATGTTGTGTTTTTTCCACTCTGTAAATCACCTCAGCCATGTTGTGTTTTTTCCACTCTGTAAATCACCTCAGCCATGTTGTGTTTTTTCCACTCTGTAAATCACCTCAGCCATGTTGTGTTTTTTCCACTCTGTAAATCACCTCAGCCATGTTGTGTTTTTCCCACTCTGTAAATCACCTCAGCCATGTTGTGTTTTTCCCACTCTGTAAATCATTTTTTATTGTTTCTCTTCTCTCGGCCATACAAAGGTTTACAGCTGGAGGAATTCCCAAAGTTATACATAGACGATAAATATCATGCTACCAAAGTATTAAATTTGTACAAAAATACTTTACAGGTCATAATACCGGTCCATTAGAAATAAAAATACAATTTTTCAGGGACTTAAACAGTGAGTTTGATTCTTTAAATGTATCATACATTGAAAATGGTTGACCCCACTATGGTAATTGGCAGTGTATACTCCAGTATTAACAGAAAAATGACCACTCCACCTGAGCTTTTTTTTTTTTTAAACTCAAGGTTTCGTCTGCATAAGTCCAAAAGCTTGTTCTCTGTAACGTTGAGGTGAATTGTAAAGAAACTAAGGTGCAAATGTCTGCAATGAACTGTATCTGTGGTTAAATAAACCACTGTTTTTTTGACACAGCGATGGCTTGAGATTCAACTGAACTCTAAAAGACAACAATAGTAGCAGTGACTGAAGTAGTCAAATATTACTGTTGGGCTACTACGGTTGAACTGTGTGTAGTCATTTCAGTAGTTGAGATGTCAGCTATTTTCAGTAGCTGAGTATCCAGTGTATTTGATGTCAGCCATTTCAATATAGAGTGCATTTGATGTCAGCCATTTCAGTAGTTAAATATCCAGTGTATTGGGAGTTGTCAATGTATTAATACAGTACTTGACAGTGAACATTTGAGACGACATTGCTTTTCCAACGGTCTCTATGGCGTAAGTGAGAGATCGTTGCCTAAATGAGAGATTGAGTGGTTGGTTGTATAGTGGGACGGATAATGCTGTTGTACGTGAGCCATTTCTAAATAGTGAGACCATAGAAATAGAAATCCTAGAATGGGATTTCCCCATTTCAAGTCTGATCTAGTTCTATAAGCAAGAGACAGTGTTGTGTGAGCACTGAAGACAAAGGTGACATCACTCGTCAAAAAGCCACTAGTTTACATGAAGTACACGGTTGGGAATATCTGTTTTCTCACAGCCTGCTTTTGAACAGACCTCTGTTTTTTTCTGGTGTAATAGTTTCTTTTTTATGAAGTGAAAATCTACTGGAATTACACCTTGTTGCCTTACCTTGTTACCTTACCTTGTTGCCTTACCATTATAGGGTAAGACATTACACTGGACCCTTCAACATACACCTCTCATCATCATCATCATCAAACAAGTGTCATTTTCTATATTACAAATTCTTTGTTATTATTTGAAGCCTTTTGGGGGGCAAACCTCAGAAAAACAATGAACCATACAAAAACATACTTTAAACAACGCCAGTATCACACAGATTAGCATATTAGTTGATATTTACTCAGGTAGGGTACAGGGGTGGTGGGATACAAAATAGAAAAGCTGTTTTGAATTACTTGGGTTATTTTAGATTTTACCTCATGCTTTTTTCCCCCCCTCCCCTTAAATCAATGGGTCATTTTGATTGGATGGCAGAAATGAAATCAGTAACCTTACTATTCAGGGTGCGATATTAAGGTTGATTT
Organism: Salmo salar; assembly: GCF_965601325.2. Taxonomy (NCBI): domain Eukaryota; kingdom Metazoa; phylum Chordata; class Actinopteri; order Salmoniformes; family Salmonidae; genus Salmo; species Salmo salar. Next base: position 69,050,024 of record NC_138297.1, read on the forward strand.
GATATCTGGTTGGTTGTTCTTTTCAGAACGTCGTTTTAAAAGGATAAATGACTGCTATAACATGGAAGTAGTTTTTCTAAACCCAGTTTTATAGGTGCCGCTTCCTAAGTAGTAGTTCGTTTCAGGACCGATGAAACTACCTGCAATGTGCTGTCCAATGTTCTGAAGTAGTAGGACTTTTTCTCTGGGGCCTCCCGCGTGGCTCAGCGGTCTAAGGTACTGCATCGCAGGGCTCGAGGCGTCACTACAGCCCCGGGTTCCATCCCAGGATGTGTTACAGGCGGCCGTGACCGGGAGACCCATGAGACGGCACACAATTGGCCCAGCGTTGTCCGGGTTAGGGGAGGGTTTGGCCCGGCCGGGATTTCCTTGTCCCATTGCGCTCTAGCGACTCCTTGTGACGGGTTGGGCGTCTACAAGCTGACTTCGGTTGCCAGTTGCACGGTGTTTCCTCCCACACATTGGTGCGGCTGGCTTCGGGGTTAAGCGAGCAGTGTGTCAAGAAGCAGTGCGGCTTGCCAGGGTCGTGTTTCGGAGGACGCATGGCTCTCGACCTTCACCTCTCCCTGTACGGGAGTTGCAGCGATGGGGCAAGATTCTAACTACTAATTGGATGTCACAATTAATTTTTTTAAACTCTGTCTCTGGTTCCTGTAACAGCACAGTGTTAGCATACCTATTTCACACATACTGTATGCAAGCAAGTCAGACTCAGGACCACGAGTCAGTTCTTCCTCCTTGACTAGTGCAGCTGTAAGGAAGCACATTGCATATATTACCTCCTCGTATGGTAAAGAACCCCATCTCTTCTGCATCTATTTATGAAAATAGATCTATGTCCAAATGAAGGATAAGGTGCTTCAGTACCACCACCTTATTATAAGGGAAATGGTGATCCTGTATTCTAGGATTCAGAGAAGTCGCCATTTTGTTTGGGAATGGTATGATTGGTACCATTTTTGTTTCTTTCTAATTGTGTATAGCCTAGATAAAGCTGCTTCTTTATTCTCCTCCCCAAAGCAAAGCTTTTTAAATCCTTTTCTAAAGGGTTTCATATATTATGCTTCTAGGTCAAGCAGTGAGCTTGGTGACATGCATGGAGAGGAAACGTCACATCACGTCTTGTCTCGGCTGCCAAATGCATTGTGATGAAGCCTAAGGGGACGCCTGGCTGTCCTGGTTTCATTTCAACATCCTCCTCCTCAGTCTCGTCTACGAGAGGCAGGACTACAGTTCAGGTTTCAGAAAATAAAGGGGCTAACGTTTAAAATATTGTGCTATTTTTTTTCAAGTGAAATAGTGTACTTAAAAATCATTGGGGAGAAGTCAGACGCAGTACTGATATTTTCTCTGTAAAAACCCTTAGAAATCACTGGGGGAGGGACAGAGCTAGTGAGACCCAGGTATGACAGATGAAGGGGGACGAGGAGGACAGAGCGAAGCCAAGTGTGAGCGAGAGAGACAAAGAGAGCGAGGGAGGGAAGGAAGGACTCCCTATAATAACTAGATAGAGGGTATGTATTACTCTGGCCTTGTTTCCATCACGACGCGACACAGCAGTGGTGCGCGCACACAAACATACACATACAGAGTGGCCAGTCCAGCATCACATGTAAACGTTTCAGCAAATGTTATTGTGTTTTCTTTTTTGTTTTAAACAGAACTGTGTTACTGTCTTATTGTCCAGCTGCAGTAATAAAAAGGAGAGGATCGGTCCGATGGCACTATTGTTTCACTTCATCACTGTTATTATTTTTGTCTCAGGTATTTTCCAAGAGGTCAGTGTGGTCGATGTTGCCTCCATCTTTGTAGTTCTTTGTAGTCTTGGGGTAGAGGTGCGTACCGTACTCAATAGTCCCCAGTGTGAGGGAGGAAGAGGAGGAAACCTCTTGTGATTGTGGCTCATGCTCTGGCTCAGAGGAAGGAGTTTAGTTTTGTCAGTGCGCTTTGACTTAGCGGCCCCGGACCCCACTGTCCACCTAGGAACACTGTCTGTCTGTCTGTCTGTCTGTCTGTCTGTCTGTCTGTCTGTCTGTCTGTGTCCTAAATAGCACCCTATTCCCTAGGTAGTGCACTACTTTTAGCCAGAGCTGTGAGGGGTTAGCCTGCAAAGAGGTTATGGATAGAAGTAGTGCCCTACACATGCAATAGGGCTCCATTTTAGATTGACCCCTGTCTCATCAGAGTGGTTTTCTACAGTAGCACCAGGGGGAGGATAACTCAGAAGGGAAGGGGAGAGAGAGAGAGCCTTGGGCCTTCAGACCACCACTCTGATAGAAGGTCTTAGTGGGATAGACAGACAGACAGACAGAGAGAGCCTTGGGCCTTCAGACCTCCAGTCTGCTATAAGGTCTTAGTGGGACAGACAGACAGAGAGAGCCTTGGGCCTTCAGACCTCCAGTCTGCTATAAGGTCTTAGTGGGACAGACAGACAGAGAGCCTTGGGCCTTCAGACCTCCAGTCTGCTATAAGGTCTTAGTGGGACAGACAGACAGAGAGCCTTGGGCCTTCAGACCTCCAGTCTGCTATAAGGTCTTAGTGGGACAGACAGACAGAGAGAGCCTTGGGCCTTCAGACCTCCAGTCTGCTATAAGGTCTTAGTGGGACAGACAGACAGAGAGCCTTGGGCCTTCAGACCTGCTATAAGGTCTTAGTGGGACAGACAGACAGAGAGAGCCTTGGGCCTTCAGACCTCCAGTCTGCTATAAGGTCTTAGTGGGACAGACAGACAGAGAGCCTTGGGCCTTCAGACCTCCAGTCTGCTATAAGGTCTTAGTGGGACAGACAGACAGAGAGAGCCTTGGGCCTTCAGACCTCCAGTCTGCTATAAGGTCTTAGTGGGACAGACAGACAGAGAGAGCCTTGGGCCTTCAGACCTCCAGTCTGCTATAAGGTCTTAGTGGGACAGACAGACAGAGAGAGCCTTGGGCCTTCAGACCTCCAGTCTGCTATAAGGTCTTAGTGGGACAGACAGACAGAGAGAGCCTTGGGCCTTCAGACCTCCAGTCTGCTATAAGGTCTTAGTGGGACAGACAGACAGAGAGCCTTGGGCCTTCAGACCTCCAGTCTGCTATAAGGTCTTAGTGGGACAGACAGACAGAGAGCCTTGGGCCTTCAGACCTCCAGTCTGCTATAAGGTCTTAGTGGGACAGACAGACAGAGAGAGCCTTGGGCCTTCAGACCTCCAGTCTGCTATAAGGTCTTAGTGGGACAGACAGACAGAGAGAGCCTTGGGCCTTCAGACCTCCAGTCTGCTATAAGGTCTTAGTGGGACAGACAGACAGAGAGCCTTGGGCCTTCAGACCTCCAGTCTGCTATAAGGTCTTAGTGGGGTCTCTATCATCTAGCCCAGCCCCGGCCAGCGCCACCCCGATCCCAGTCACCCCGATTCCAGCAGCCATCCTGGATAAGGAATGGTGGTTCTGGGTCGGTGGAGGGCCAGAGAGGCTGTCTCCCGGCTCGGTCCAGTTGATGACAGGCTCCTCGGTGGGTAGCTGGTTCAGTTCTGACTGGGACCCGGTCCTGGAGGAAGCAGGGTTCCTGCTGATCACCAGGTCCAGTTTGTTGCCTGACTCGGCAATCAGAGGGACCACCAGACAGCAGTCGAAGTCTCTGGTCCTCACGTGGTTGATCTGAGAAATCGAAGACAAGGGAAAGAGTTATTTATATTTGGTTTAAAAGCTTTGAGGTCCATTGAATTAATGTTTCAACTCAGATGTTACAGAGGCAACAAAAGGAAATGACTTGAGTTAGGAGTTTCCAGCCAGCAAGCACAGATTGGAGGTCCGCGTGGCAAACGTCTGTTTGACCATCATCGGGTGAGCAGAGGTTTGCCACTATGCTGGTTTATATTTGGTTTAAAAGCTTTGGTTGAAAAGCAAAACAAACCAAAAAAGATGTAATATTTGTATTTCCTGAGACTGAAAGTTTAACTTCAGGCTTTGCCTCAGAGCGGTTTCCTTTCATTTCAGTTAGAAGCCTACAAGATCAATACATCTACTCTGTTCAAACCTTCAGGTAAACAGTTTGTAAACCCAGTCCTGTCCTTCAAACATGAAGACAGATCACTTAAGTTCTCTCCCTCTGCTCCTGTATACAGCTGATTCATATTTACTGATGTACCCTTAAATTACCCCACAATAAACATACAAGCTGAATAATCTATCATCTTGGCTATTGGAATAAACTGCAGTTCATTTGCTTGAGCATCTTGTGTTTGTGCTTTTAAAACAACATCGTCAGTGACTTGATCAAATAAAAGTTGAATAACGTCCCAGGATGACTTCCACCTGTCAGCAGAATGTTTGTGCTTTTAAAACAACAACAGTGACCTGAGGAAAGCTGATAAGGAAGGACAGTCTCTCTCTCTCTCTCTGAGCAGCGAATAATGAGAGAACCTTTCTTTTCATATGCTAATGGCACGTTCACTAGATAGCTTCCCTGGAGAGGGATTCATCTATCCATCACTATGAATATCTCTGCAAAGTCAGCCTCACTTAGACCAGCGGGAAATTAGGCCAATGGTGTGTATCAATTTGGGCCGCAGAAAAAAATACAAAAATCATTTGAGGTTTTATGAACTGTGTAGATATGCTCTACTTTAGGGAGATCTAACTGTAACACCCATATCTACTTCCTACCTTTAGCTACATGTAGGAAATACAAACTATTGGAAAGGTCAAATGATTTCTTATCTAAATGTTGAAAGTGCTTGTGGGTGACGGAGAGAAACAACATGGTGCAGTTTGAGGCCGTGTGGAGGAGAGTGATGCGGGCGCTGGAGATGGGGGGGTGAGCAGGTGGGTCTGGGCAGGGTGATGTTGTGGATGTGTGTGTTCTGCATGAGGAAGCATCTGTGCCCACGTGTGTGTGAGTACCTGTAGCAGCCTGTCGTAGGACTTCAGCCCCCCGACCTCTGCAGGTCCCCCTGGGAGGATGTTGTTGACATAGACACCTTTCTCCAGGAGGCCATCCGACACACTGAAGCCAAAGTCTTCAAGGTCCGACTCCTTCAACAGACTCACCTGCACAATCAATCAATAATGTCTTCAACTATCAATCAATCATTTAACCTGGTATAAATAATGCACTTCAATGATAGACTGGATGACAGGCTGTGTCTACTGACAGCATAACATGATTGATAGACTGGATGACAGGCTGTGTCTACTGACAGCATAACATGATTGATAGACTGGATGACAGGCTGTGTCTACTGACAGTCATAACATGATTGATAGACTGGATGACAGGCTGTGTCTACTGACAGTCATAACATGATTGATAGACTGGATGACAGGCTGTGTCTACTGACAGCATAACATGATTGACAGGCTGTGTCTACTGACAGCATAACATGATTGATAGACTGGATGTCAGGCTGTGTCTACTGACAGCATAACATGATTGATAAGTGATAGACTGGATGACAGGCTGTGTCTACTGACAGCATAACATGATTGATAGACTGGATGACAGGCTGTGTCTACTGACAGCATAACATTATTGATAAGTGATAGACTGGATGACAGGCTGTGTCTACTGACAGCATAACATGATTGATAGACTGGATGACAGGCTGTGTCTACTGACAGTCATAACATGATTGATAGACTGGATGACAGGCTGTGTCTACTGACAGTCATAACATGATTGATAGACTGGATGACAGGCTGTGTCTACTGACAGCATAACATGATTGATAGACTGGATGACAGGCTGTGTCTACTGACAGTCATAACATGATTGATAGACTGGATGACAGGCTGTGTCTACTGACAGTCATAACATGATTGATAGACTGGATGACAGGCTGTGTCTACTGACAGCATAACATGATTGACAGGCTGTGTCTACTGACAGCATAACATGATTGATAGACTGGATGACAGGCTGTGTCTACTGACAGCATAACATGATTGATAAGTGATAGACTGGATGACAGGCTGTGTCTACTGACAGCATAATATGATTGATAGACTGGATGACAGGCTGTGTCTACTGACAGCATAACATGATTGATAGACTGGATGACAGGCTGTGTCTGCTGACAGTCATAACATGATTGATAGACTGGATGACAGGCTGTCTACTGACAGCATAACATGATTGATAGACTGGATGACAGGCTGTGTCTACTGACAGTCATAACATGATTGATAGACTGGATGACAGGCTGTGTCTACTGACAGCATAACATGATTGACAGGCTGTGTCTACTGACAGCATAACATGATTGATAGACTGGATGACAGGCTGTGTCTACTGACAGCATAACATGATTGATAGACTGGATGACAGGCTGTGTCTACTGAGAGCATAACATGATTGATAGACTGGATGACAGGCTGTGTCTACTGACAGCATAACATGATTGATAGACTGGATGACTGGCTGTGTCTACTGACAGTCATAACATGATTGATAGACTGGATGACAGGCTGTGTCTACTGACAGCATAACATGATTGATAGATTGGATGACTGGCTGTGTCTACTGACAGTCATAACATGATTGATAGACTGGATGACTGGCTGTGTCTGCTGACAGCATAACATGATTGATAGACTGGATGACAGGCTGTGTCTACTGACAGTCATAATGTGATAGATAGACTGGATGACTGGCTGTGTCTACTGACAGCATAACATGATTGATAGACTGGATGACTGGCTGTGTCTACTGACAGCATAACATGATTGATAGACTGGATGACTGGCTGTGTCTACTGACAGCATAACATGATTGATAGACTGGATGACAGGCTGTGTCTACTGACAGCATAACATGATTGATAGACTGGATGACAGGCTGTGTCTGATGACAGCATAACATGATTGATAGACTGGATGACAGGCTGTGTCTGATGACAGTCATAACATGATTGATAGACTGGATGACAGGCTGTGTCTGATGACAATCATAACATGTCAGTACCAGAGCTTCATCATAAATGACGTTGTCAAAAAGCTCAAGTTGAAGACACACACACACGTAAGATGCGTCAGAACTTTCTTACCTTCTCAGGGATTTTAACCCCTCTGACGTTCCATGAAATGAAGTGATGTAAACAGTGTAAAGCAGCAGTACTCTGGCCCTGGAGGGGCTTGGTGGTGTTTTATCATCGTTACCTTGTGCAGCTCCACGGGGGTGGGCGACATAACGTCATTCATCTCCTGTTTCATCTTCCTCATGGCGAAGGCCTTGCGCCCCCCGTCGCTGGGCAGGGTGTTGGAGCGCGAGGACTGGTTGTACTGCGGCCGGGCTGCGCTGCGCTCCTGGAAGCTGGCCTGCCGACCCAGGTGGCTCCTCAGAGGAGCAGGGTCATGGTTCAGACTCAGACTGCTGCCTGACATAATGGTGGCCTGGAGGGGGAGGGGGGGGAGGAGACAACGGGGGAGGAGATGAGGGAGGGGACCGAGAGAAAAGAGAGAGGAGGAGAGGGGGGAGGGAGAGGGGGGAGATGGAGAGGAGGGAGGGAGGGAGAGAGAAGAGAGAGGGCGAGACGGAGGAGATGAAGGAGAGGGAGGAAAGGGGAAATGAGAGGAGAGAGAGGAGGGGGAGAGGGAAGGGGAGAGGCCAGAGAGGGAGAAAAGGGGTGATGAACTTCCAAAGTGAGATATGAAGTACAAGGTACGCTCATGGACATGAGAATTGTTCCAGGTGTAGAATGTGTTCAAGCAGTATGTCAAAGAGAAATGGTTTGATTGTAGAATAATAACATAGAAAGTTCCTGTTAGAGGAGATGGTTGGCTCATCATCATCACGACCCAATAAACAAACAAACAAAGACTGAAAAACTTCAAAACCCAAGACGCCTTGCAGCAACTGTCCCATCATGCTTTGCTCACACCGCCATGCCCATTGCCACATCATCATCATCACCACTCCTCCCTCTGATTGGACAGTAATGAGTGATGTCACTCAAACCACCAGACGTGGTAGTCTGATGTTTGTGACAAACAAGTGAAACTGAACACTGTTTCACCCAAGCTGATGCATAGAGGTGTTGCAGAAACAGAAAGAGTTTGGCAAACAACACACTGCCACAGTCTCCATGCACCAAGACACAAGGTACAGCGCTTTGACTCGAAATGGAAGATGTGTGATTCATTCCAACATACAATTTGCCAGTTTTCATGTTGACAAATGCAAAATGCTCTTCACTACTGACATGAATGAACAGACATGTTCATTTACAGCGAATGAGGAGCCACAGGGGATATCCAGTCCAAGTTGAGGTGACATTTAATTCAGTCAAGCCTCTTTGATTTAATGTCTCCAAACTGAAACCATAATTATTTCTCTTCATTCCAAACTAACCTCTGTGATTCACACGGTGTTACTTACTTCCTGCATTGACACTTCATTTCAAGGTTCATTTACAATGTATTGCTGAGCGTCAACACACCTCCAGGCAGCACTACGGATGCATGCCAAATGGCCCACTATTCCCTTCATAGCACAGGGCCCATGTAGTGTATAATATAGGGACTAGGACCCATGTAGTGGATAATATAGGGAATAGGGCCCACGTAGTGGATAATATAGGGAATAGGGCCCATGTAGTGTATAATATAGGGGATAGGGCCCATGTAGTGTATAATATAGGGAATAGGGCCCATGTAGTGTATAATATAGGGAATAGGGCTCATGTAGTGTATAATATAGGGAATAGGGCCCATGTAGTGTATAATATAGGGAATAGGGCCCATGTAGTGTATAATATAGGGAATAGGGCCCATGTAGTGTATAATATAGGGAATAGGGCCCATGTAGTGTATAATATAGGGAATAGGGCCCACGTAGTGTATAATATAGGGAATAGGGCCCATGTAGTGTATAATAAAGGGAATAGGGCCCATGTAGTGTATAATATAGGGAATATGGCCCATGTAGTGTATAATATAGGGAATAGGGCCCATGTAGTGTATAATATAGGGAATAGGGTGCCATGTAGTGGATAATATAGGGAATAGGGCCCATGTAGTGTATAATATATTGAATAGGGCGCCATGTAGTGGACAATATATTGAATAGGGCGCCATGTAGTGTATAATATATTGAATAGGGTGCCATGTAGTGTATAATATATTGAATAGGGTGCCATTTGGGACATATCCAATGAGTTTCAATATGCCAAACAACGTTTAAATGAGTAATGATCTCACCTTCATAAATGACAACATATGGTGTCATGTTGAGGTTTCGCTAGCGAGTCTGACTCACAATCAAGGATATTTCAACCTTGATAAATTCGTTTTACAAAGGGAAAAAATGTGTACGGTTGCCTCTACGTGAAAATGAACATTGTTTCCTAGTGGCGTGCCTTAAATACACAAGGATATATTTGCAGTTAGATTGTCCTATGTGTCCAGGCTTGCCTTGAGGACAGACCAGGGAGTGTTCAGCCTGTGGTTGGCCGTGGTTCTATAACCAGGGTAGATGGTCCTCTATGGATGTCCGACCATAGAGTCAGGGTTTGAATCTATAACCAGGGTAGATGGACCTCTATGGATGTCCGACCATAGAGTCAGGGTTTGAATCTATAACCAGGGTAGATGGACCTCTATGGATGTCCGACCATAGAGTCCGGGTTTGAATCTATAACCAGGGTAGATGGTCCTCTATGGATGTCCGACCATAGAGTCCGGGTTTGAATCTATAACCAGGGTAGATGGTCCTCTATGGATGTCCGACCATAGAGTCCGGGTTTGAATCTATAACCAGGGTAGATGGTCCTCTATGGATGTCCGACCATAGACACAGGGTTTGAATCTATAGCCAGGGTATGAATCTATAACCAGGGTAGATGGTCCTCTATGGATGTCGGACCATAGAGTCAGAGTTTGAATCTATAACCAGGGTAGATGGTCCTCTATGGATGTCCGACCATAGAGTCAGGGTTTGAATGCACCCCCAGGATCTGAGACAAGCTGCTGGTGATCATCAGAGGCTACACAACACCACCCGCAGCCCACTAGCATGAGAGAGAGAACAAGAGAGAGATAGAGAGAGACAGAGAGACAGAGAGAGAGAGAGAGAGAGAGAGAGAGAGAGAGAGAGAGAGAGAGAGAGAGAGAGAGAGAGAGGGGTGCCAGCAGTACAGGGACAGCACCAGGGTGCCACAGTGTCAGCTACAAGCAGAGAGGAAGCCCCAAAAAGGAAAAGGGTGTACCAAGTTTCTCTTATTCAGAAGCCTGTCTGGCTCGTCCTGGAAAGAGAAGGAGTGGTTACACACATCAACAGGAAGTGACATCATGCAATTGAAAAAAGAGAACTCCAAAACAGGAAGTGGAAGGGATGGGGATAGAAGAGGAGAAAGGTGAGAGTTGAGAGCTTTTCTTCACCAATATGTTACTGTATAAGTAAAGCCACTGGTCTAGAAGATACGTAGGTTTGTCAGTGTTGTGTTTGTATTGTGCTGTGATGAATGAAACTGTAGATGTCCTCAGCCATTTTAAATCTACTGTGATGAATGAAACTGTAGATGTCAGACTGGCCGCAAGTCTCCAGATCTTCCAGGGCCTGAGACCAGAAGTTATCTTCCTGGTCCGGCTCGGTTAGCATTGTACTGTGATGAATGAAACTGTACATGTATTCGGCCATTTTGGCTCCTTGTTACCTCCAGTTCCCTCAGGATGCCAGACTGGCCGCAGGTCTCTAGATCTTCCAGGGCCTGAGACCAGAAGTTCTCTTCCTGGTCCGGCTCGGTCCCGTCATGACCCACAGTGAACCTGGAGGGGGGAAAAGGTCAGAGGTTAACACCCCCAGTCAGCCAATCAGTGAGCAGTCAGGGCAGGCCACCACACTGATGAGGGCTGGTGACCACAACGTGTGGGCAGGGTGTCAATGGGCTGTGCAGGCAGAGCGAGTGGAGCAGTAAGTAGGTAGGTAGGTAGGTAGGGAGGTAGGTACATACAGTTGAAGTCAGAAGTTTACATACACTTAGGTTGGTCATTAAAAATCATTTTTCAACCACTCCACAAATTTCTTGTTAACAAACTATAGTTTTGGCAAGTTGGTTAGGACATCTACTTTGTGCATGACACAAGTCATTTTTCCAACAATTGTTTACAGACAGATTATTTCACTTATAATTCACTGTATCACAATTCCAGTGGGTCAGAAGTTTACATTCACTAAGTTGACTGTGCCAACTTGGAAAATTCTAGAAAATGATATCATGGCTTTAGAAGCTTTTGATAGGCTAATTGACAACATTTGAGTCAATTGTAGGTGTATTTGTGGATGTATTTCAAGTCCTACCTTCAAACCTTGCTTGACATCATGGGAAAATCAAAAGAAATCAGCCAAGACCTCAGAAAAAAAATATAGACCTCCCCAAGTCTGGTTCATCCTTGGGAGCAATTTCCAAACACCTGAAGGTACCACGTTCATCTGTACAAACAATAGTACGCAAGTATAAACATCACGGGACCAAGCAGCCATCATACCGCTCAGGAAGGAGACGCATTCTGTCTCCTAGAGATGAATGTACTTTGGTGCGAAAAGTGTGAATTAATCCCAGAACAACAGCAAAGGACCTTGTGAAGATGCTGGAGGAAACGGGTACAAAAGTATCTATATCCACAGTAAAACGAGTCCTATATCGACATAACCTGAAAGGCCGCTCAGCAAGGAAGAAGCTAGTGCTCCAAAACCGCCATAAAAAGCCAGACTACGGTTTGCAACTGCACATGGGGACAAAGATCATACTTTTCTGAGAAATGTCCTCTGGTCTGATGAAACAAAAATAGAACTGTTTGGCCATAATAAGCATCGTTATGTTTAGAGGAAAAAGGGGAATGCTTTCAAGCCGAAGAATACCATCCCAACCATGAAGCACGGTGGTGGCAGCATCATGTTGTGGGGGTGCTTTGCTGCAGGAGGGACTGGTGCACTTCATAAAATAGATGGCATCATGAGGCAAGAAAATTATGTATATTGAAGCAACATCTGAAGACATCAGTCAGGAAGTTAAAGCTTGGTCGCAAAGGGTCTTCCAAAAGGACAATGACCCCAAGCATACTTCCAAAGTTGTGGCAAAATGGCTTAAGGACAACAAAGTCAAGGTATTGGAGTGGCCATCACAAAGCCCTGACCTCAATCCTATAGAAAATTTGTGGGCAGAACTAAAAAAGTGTGTGCGAGCAAGGAGGCCTAAAAACCTGACTCAATTACACAAGCTCTGTCAGAAGGAATGGGCCAAAATTCACCCAACTTATTGTGGGAAGCTTGTGGAAGGCTACCTGAAACGTTTGACCCAAGTAAAACAATTTAAAGGCAATTTAACCAAATATTAATTGAGTGCATGTAAACTTCTGACCCACTGGGAATGTGATGAAATAAATAAGAGCTGAAATAAATAATTCTCTCTACTATTATTCTGACATTTCACAGTTGTCATGACGTTGGCCTCTTTTGGTACAGGGAGGACAGTTGACCCCTCCCTTTTGCACACAATCCACCCTGTGTGTAAAGGGTCGTAAAAACTCTAAAATTCCAGGAGAGTCTCTGGCCACATGGCCCATAGAGAGACACAGGAAATTCTTCCAACTCATAGAATTGGAGAGCCAAGCGACATTTTGTGTTCTGGAGAAGGTATGGAAGATTGGTGAAGAATCCAGCTACGAACTGATCCGCTTGGTACAATTTTGTGATACTCAGAAGAGACAATATAGCCATATTACCATAAAACTGTTTATATAATAGACTCAGTTTAAGACTTGCATCATATGGGTGGATGAAATGTATTAATAAGGATAAAGCTTTTGTAAGACATTGAGATGCTATGTACTGATGTAATGTGATAGAATTGTATTTCTGTAACCAAATCTAACTCAGTCATAGGCACGCCCCCAGGGACCCATACAGGACCAGGCGTCATTTGACAAGCTGTTCTATGGGCACTATAAAACACCCCCGGATTTACATTTCTTCAGACCAGGCCTACACTCTATGGCCAGAGGTTTGACCATCCAAGTACTCTACTGAAAGTGAACTATACCACGTGGTTAACTTTTAGACTATTGATACCGACAGAATAAGAACAAGTCTTTGATATTAATTATTAGTCTGCAGCTAAGTAAATTATATCATCGAACGCGAAGACCAACGAAACAACCATTCGATGACGACATTAATGAATGTCGCTTTGAAAGATCCATTCTAACCGAGAGAGAGACTCTCCATCAGAACTACTCTCCAACAAGAATCAGAACGACCATGAGCGTAAATATATATTGATTGCAATTGTTCCCGAATGAGTGAGCCTTCAATTGTTAATATTAATGAACTCTGTGTAACTGCCACAGCTGACCTTTTATGATCCATTGTTCAACAGGCCGACCTGCCTGTTTAGCCCACAAGGGCACATTCCTATCCCAATCCTTTGTGACGATAATTACTGTTTGTATGTTTTTCTGTTAATTACTTAGTGTAGTAAATAAATGATTTTAAGACAATTGATGTATGGATGATTTTAGTAAAGACTGGGTTCGTGCAGATACAACAATTTACGACGTTTGGAATGAGACTGGACTAGAGGTAAATACACCATTGAAACTAGAAGATAATCGGCCTATACTGTAATAGAATATAATATTATAGTACAGGAAAGTTATATTAGGAAAATTATAGCTTTGTAATCTGAATATTCTCCTTGGTGCCCCGATCTCCTAGTTAATTACAATTAAACGATTAATCAGTTTAATCGCGTGATAATAATTCCAGGGAGCTAATTGATAAACATATCTTCCGTTTAATGGTACCCCCAAAGACACGACACAGTCTTAAAATAAAGTGGTGATTCTAACTGACCTAAAACAGGGAATTTTTACTAAGATTAAATGTCAGGAATTGTGAAAAGCTGAGTTTAAATGTATTTGGCTAAGGTGTATGTATACTTCCGACTTCAACTGTAGGTAGCTAGTTAGGTAGGTAGCTAGATTGGTAAGTAGGTAGATAGGTAGGTAGATAGCTAGGTATGTACATAGGTAGCTAGGTAGGTAGATAGGTAGGTATGTACATAGGTAGATAGGTAGGTAGATAGGTAGGTATGTACATAGGTAGCTAGGTAGCTAGGTAGGTAGGTAGATAGGTAGATAGGTAGGTAGGTAGGTAGGTAGGTAGGTACTGTATGTAGGAGGGTACTGTATGTAGGAGGGTAGGTAGGTAGGTAGGTAGGTAGGTAGGTAGGTAGGTAGGTAGGTAGGTAGGTAGGTAGGTAGGTAGGTAGGTAGGTAGGTAGGTAGGTAGGTAGGTAGGTAGGTAGGTAGGTAGGTAGGTAGGTATGTGGCCAGGTAGCTAGGTACGTACATAGGTGGGTGGGTAGGTAGGTAGGTAGGTAGGTAGGTAGGTAGGTAGGTAGGTAGGTAGGTAGGTAGGTAGGTAGGTAGGTAGGTAGGTAGGTAGGTAGGTAGGTAGGTAGGTAGGTCGGTCGGTCGGTAGGTAGGTAGGAAGCAAGCTCGGTAGGTAGGTAGGTAGGTAGGTAGGTAGGTAGGTAGGTAGGTAGGTAGGTAGGTAGGTAGGTAGGTAGGTAGGTAGGTAGGTAGGTAGGTAGGTAGGTAGGTACTGTATGTAGGAGGGTACTGTATGTAGGAGGGTAGGTAGGTAGCTAGGTAGGTAGGTAGAGTAGGTAGGTAGGTAGGTAGGTAGGTAGGTAGGTAGGTAGGTAGGTAGGTAGGTAGGTAGGTATGTGGCCAGGTAGCTAGGTACGTACATAGGTGGGTGGGTGGGTGGGTAGGTAGGTAGGTAGGTAGGTAGGTAGGTAGGTAGGTAGGTAGGTAGGTAGGTAGGTAGGTAGGTAGGTAGGTAGGTAGGTAGGTAGGTAGGTAGGTAGGTAGGTAGGCGGTCGGTCGGTCGGTCGGTCGGTAGGAAGCAAGCTCCGTAGGTAGGTAGGTAGGTAGGTAGGTAGGTAGGTAGGAAGCAAGCTAGGTAGGTAGGTAGGTAGGTAGGTAGGTAGGTAGGTAGGTAGGTAGGTAGGTAGGTAGGTACTGTATGTAGGAGGGTACTGTATGTAGGAGGGTAGGTAGGTAGGTAGGTAGGTAGGTAGGTAGGTAGGTAGGTAGGTAGGTAGGTAGGTAGGTAGGTAGGTAGGTAGGTAGGTAGGTAGGTAGGTAGGTAGGTAGGTAGGTAGGTAGGTAGGTAGGTAGGTAGGTAGGTACTGTATGTAGGTAGGTAGGTTCTGTATGTAGGTAGGTAGGTTCTGTACGTAAGTAGGTAGGTAGGAGAGGGCTGAGATATAGACACAAACAGAGAGGAGATAACACACCCCCATACAGTTTGGACACAAGGAGACGGATGTGCCATGCTGGACCAAGGGCACGGAGATCCAGCTGAGAGGTGTGTTTCAGAGACAGTTTGTTGAGGCTAAGGGGAGCGACCAGTAGGGGGTTAGGATTTCAGTTGGTTTGGGTTGAGAACGTTAGTGGTGGGAGGGAACAGCCCTGCCTTGTGCCATTCAGGTGAAGGTGGGATCGGGTGTTGGGGTACAGGTGAGTGTGTGTTGTGTTGAGGTTAGGAGAGAGACAAGGTGGCTTGCTTGGTTTAAGTGGGAGACTGGGAGGTTTCAGTGAGAGGATTGGGTTTGGGTTGGTTTGAGAACATTAGCGGTGTGAGGGTACATTCTTGCCCTGTGCCACCCAGGTTAGGGTTAGGTGAGGTTAGGGTTGGGTTGGTTTGAGAACTAAAGGGGTGTAAGGACACAGCCCTGCCGTGTGCCTCACCTGCTGTCAGTGATTAGGCCGGTAGGCAGAGTAGAAGCTCTGTCAAACGTTAAGGAAGAGAGATACTTCAATCAACAATATTTCAAGAACACCAAGACACCAATTTGATTCCGTTTGAAACCCTTTTCTGATGACGGTTAATTGATGAATAATTCTGGTGAATCTCTGTACCTCCTTGATGATCATCTTTGAGCAATAGAGGAGAACCCCCCTCAATAGAGGAGAACCCCCCCCCCCCCTCAATAGAGGAACCCCCCCCCCCCCTCAATAGAGGAGACCCCCCCTCAATAGAGGAGAATCCCCCCCCCCCCCCCCCCAATAGAGGAGAATCCCCCCCCCCCAATAAAGGAGAACCCCCCCCTCAATAGAGGAGAATCTCCCCCCCCCAGAGATACACACTAGTTATGAACCAGGAACATGTATCTATTAACACACTAGTTATGAACCAGGAACATGTATATATTAACACACTAGTTATGAACCAGGAACAAGTATCCATTAACACACTAGTTATGAACCAGGAACATGTATCTATTAACACACTAGTTATGAACCAGGAACATGTATCTATTAACACACTAGTTATGAACCAGGAACATGTATCTATTAACACACTAGTTATGAACCAGGAACATGTATCTATTAACACACTAGTTATGAACCAGGAACATGTATCTATTAACACACTAGTTATGAACCAGGAACATGTATATATTAACACACTAGTTATGAACCAGGAACATGTATCTATTAACACACTAGTTATGAACCAGGAACATGTATATATTAACACACTAGTTATGAACCAGGAACATGTATCTATTAACACACTAGTTATGAACCAGGAACATGTATATATTAACACACTAGTTATGAACCAGGAACATGTATATATTAACACACTAGTTATGAACCAGGAACATGTATCTATTAACACACTAGTTATGAACCAGGAACATGTATATATTAACACACTAGTTATGAACCAGGAACATGTATATATTAACACACTAGTTATGAACCAGGAACACGTATCTATTAACACACTAGTTATGAACCAGGAACATGTATATATTAACACACTAGTTATGAACCAGGAACACGTATCTATTAACACACTAGTTATGAACCAGGAACATGTATATATTAACACACTAGTTATGAACCAGGAACATGTATATATGAACACACTAGTTATGAACCAGGAACATGTATATAGTTATGAACCAGGAACATGTATATAGTTATGAACCAGGAACATGTATATAGTTATGAACCAGGAACATGTATATAGTTATGAACCAGGAACATGTATCTATTAACACACTAGTTATGAACCAGGAACATGTATATATTAACACACTAGTTATGAACCAGGAACACGTATCTATTAACACACTAGTTATGAACCAGGAACATGTATATATTAACACACTAGTTATGAACCAGGAACACGTATCTATTAACACACTAGTTATGAACCAGGAACATGTATATATTAACACACTAGTTATGAACCAGGAACATGTACTAGTTATGAACCAGGAACATGTATATAGTTATGAACCAGGAACATGTATATAGTTATGAACCAGGAACATGTATATAGTTATGAACCAGGAACATGTATATAGTTATGAACCAGGAACATGTATCCTTTAGGTCATGTGAGGAGTTATTCTGTCCTATTCCTTGTGGAATGTCTGTTGTTGTTTTTGTTGATGTGATTCTTCAGCAAAACCAATAACCCCCCTTAGGGATCAATACACTATTCTACCACGAGACCTATTTGACCAGGGCTCAAAGAGAATTCTGTAAGGGCGCTTTGCTTTCATTTACACTTGAATCTCTTTGAAGATTTCAATACTGCCTAAAGTGATAGTTTTTCCACTGTGCTGAGTCACATCCTCAGCTATGATTATTCTCCATTGGATACCAAGCTATCACTTTAGCCCTGATATGTTCCATAAAGAACTAGATTAACTGAGGGAACATCTGAGGCCAGAGGGGAAACTATAAACAGGAACAGAGAACAGCTTTGATAGTACAGAAACTTTGATAAGCTTTGATATCAGTCCACAGGAAGAAGAACAAATCTGTGTTCTGTACTTCCTGTCCCCTTTTGTACTTTATTCATAAGCTTCTAAAAGGGATTTATGATAGAAGATATGCTAATGACTGAATTATAAAGAGCTTCTTTATCAAACACAAACAGCTGTTAGCCAAGGTCAAGTTCAAATAGCAGCTGTATTATCAGTAGTATGTACACATACTAGTAATATTTCACTAATAGTACTTTAAAGTTGTAGTGTTTCTGGGCTGCCATTGTGTACGGTGTGTGTGTGTATGTTTAGCGGCAGGGAATTCAGAACAATCACTGAAATATGACTGAGGTGTTTGACAGTGGGTTGCAAGATAAAGGGCCAGTGGTGGTGTTGCTGAGAGGTCAAGGGTTAGAGGTTCAGAGGTTAAAGGTGAGAACAGGGTTGAATGTACCCGCCGGCGGTGGGTCTGTCCCATTCGTCATCGCTGAGGCCGAGGTCTGCCAGGATGTTGTGTCTCTGGCGGGTGCTGACAGGGGACAGGCTGCCCTGGCTGGGCTTGGCGTTCCTCCACTCATGGCTGTGGAAGCTGTAGCCAGACGCCTGGAAACCTGGGGCTGGGACGGGATACATACACACACGACAAGACGATGTTAGCCCACTGAGCTAAAGTCTTTAGCTAACACAGTCTTTCAGGTATCAGAAGTTTCCTCCTCACATGAGCATAGTTCAGTCAAAACCCTCCATTACATCTCCACTGTATGTACCTGTCGTGCTACAGCCACTCACTGGTGATCATGTAATACAACACCTTGGTGAATGGATCTTCCAGTCATTGAACGGTTTTCCTGTAGAACTAGTTGGTCCATATGAATTGAGTGTTAGAGCGTGTGTGGAATTCTGTGAAATTCTCTCAAACTGTCTCTCTGTCTCTCTCTCTCTCTCTCTCTGTCTCTCTCTCTCTCTCTCTCTCTCTCTCTCTCTCTCTCTCTCTCTCTCTCTCTCTCTCTCTCTCTCTCTCTCTCTCTCTCTCTCTCTCTCGCTCTCTCTCAATTCAATTCAATTCAATTGACTTTATTGACATGGCAAGTTCATTATTACTTACATTGTCAAAGTATACATATTGAAAAATTAAAATAAAATAAAAATATATATTTATATATATATAAAATATATATATATTTATATATAAATAAATGGTGGGACCAACATCAATAATAGTGGACATGGGATTACCATTAACAACAATTACAACAACAATATTACAACAACAATATTAATGAGAACAACAATACATTAAAGTGATGGTAGTAGACCAGTGTCAACATGACTGAGAAGACACATGACCTGGTATGAAAGACAAAACAAAACATGATGGGAAATATTATCCACATTACATTGCACTTTTCACTAGCTGTCCCTCAAGTTGTGGCAGGAGGACACATATTTGGCTGACAAAACTGCACATTTTGGCTTTTTCACCCAATAAATATTAGATTTTGTCTTCATCTTTTATAGTTTCAAATTCTTTGTATTGAATTAACATTTTGGGAAATAAATATTATCTTATTTCTGAGTATTTGTCACAGTGTAATAGGAAATGCAGCTCTGTCTCTACCTCTCCCCTGGAGCAGACGACCGGTGACGACCGGTCTCTATAGCCAGACTGTCCTCTCTGGGCAGCCAGGTTTGTCTGTGACGACCTGTCTCTATAGCCAGACTGTCCTCTCTGGGCAGCCAGGTTTGTCTGTGACGACCGGTCTCTATAGCCAGACTGTCCTCTCTGGGCAGCCAGGTTTGTCTGTGACGACCTGTCTCTATAGCCAGACTGTCCTCTCTGGGCAGCCAGGTTTGTCTGTGACGACCTGTCTCTATAGCCAGACTGTCCTCTCTGGGCAGCCAGGTTTGTCTGTGACGACCGGTCTCTATAGCCAGACTGTCCTCTCTGGGCAGCCAGGTTTGTCTGTGACGACCGGTCTCTATAGCCAGACTGTGCTCTCTGGACAGCCAGGTTTGTCTGTGACGACCGGTCTCTATAGCCAGACTGTCCTCTCTGGGCAGCCAGGTTTGTCTGTGACGACCTGTCTCTATAGCCAGACTGTCCTCTCTGGGCAGCCAGGTTTGTCTGTGACGACCGGTCTCTATAGCCAGACTGTCCTCTCTGGGCAGCCAGGTTTGTCTGTGACGACCTGTCTCTATAGCCAGACTGTCCTCTCTGGGCAGCCAGGTTTGTCTGTGACGACCTGTCTCTATAGCCAGCCTGTCCTCTCTGGGCAGCCAGGTTTGTCTGTGACGACCAGTCTCTATAGCCAGACTGTGCTCACTGAGTCTGTACCTAGTCAGTGTTTTCCTCAGTTTTCTATCAGTCACAGTGGTCAGATAGTCTGCCATCATGTACTGTCTGTTTAGAGCCAAATAGCATTGAAGTTTACTTAGATTTTTTGTGGTGTCTTTCCAATTTGTGGTGTCTTTGCAATGGTGTGTTCTAATAGAACTGTGTCCAAATAGAATTTATATTTGTCATCCTGATTTCCAGACCTTTTTTGGAATATCATTATATTTGGTTTTTTTAGGTAAACGGTCAGAGCCCAGGTCTGACAGAACCTGTGGTTAACGGTCAGAGCCCAGGTCTGACAGAACCTGTGGTTAATGGTCAGAGCCCAGGTCTGACAGAACCTGTGATTAACGGTCAGAGCCCAGGTCTGACAGAACCTGTGGTTAATGGTCAGAACCCAGGACTGACAGAACCTGTGATTAACGGTCAGAGCCCAGGTCTGACAGAACCTGTGGTTAATGGTCAGAGCCCAGGACTGACAGAACCTGTGATTAACGGTCAGAGCCCAGGTCTGACAGAACCTGTGGTTAACGGTCAGAGCCCAGGTCTGACAGAACCTGTGGTTAACGGTCAGAGCCCAGGACTGACAGAACCTGTGATTAACGGTCAGAGCCCAGGTCTGACAGAACCTGTGGTTAACGGTCAGAGCCCAGGTCTGACAGAACCTGTGATTAACGGTCAGAGCCCAGGTCTGACAGAACCTGTGATTAACGGTCAGAGCCCAGGTCTGACAGAACCTGTGATTAACGGTCAGAGCCCAGGTCTGAAAGAACCTGTGGTTAACGGTCAGAGCCCAGGTCTGAAAGAACCTGTGATTAACGGTCAGAGCCCAGACAGAACCTGTGATGAACGGTCAGAGCCCAGGACTGACAGAACCTGTGGTTAACGGTCAGAGTCCAGGACTGACAGAACCTGTGGTTAACGGTCAGAGCCCAGGTCTGACAGAACCTGTGATGAACGGTCAGAGCCCAGGTCTGACAGAACCTGTGATGAACGGTCAGAGCCCAGGTCTAACAGAACCTGTGGTTAACGGTCAGAGCCCAGGTCTGACAGAACCTGTGATTAACGGTCAGAGCCCAGACAGAACCTGTGATTAATGGTCAGAGCCCAGGTCAGACAGAACCTGTGGTTAACGGTCAGAGCCCAGGTCTGACAGAACCTGTGGTTAACGGTCAGAGCCCAGACAGAACCTGTGGTTAACGGTCAGAGCCCAGGTCTGACAGAACCTGTGATTAACGGTCAGAGCCCAGGTCTGACAGAACCTGTGGTTAACGGTCAGAGCCCAGGTCTGACAGAACCTGTGATTAACGGTCAGAGCCCAGACAGAACCTGTGGTTAACGGTCAGAGCCCAGGTCTGACAGAACCTGTGATGAACGGTCAGAGCCCAGGTCTGACAGAACCTGTGATGAACGGTCAGAGCCCAGGTCTAACAGAACCTGTGGTTAACGGTCAGAGCCCAGGTCTGACAGAACCTGTGATGAACGGTCAGAGCCCAGGTCTGACAGAACCTGTGATGAACGGTCAGAGCCCAGGTCTGACAGAACCTGTGATTAACGGTCAGAGCCCAGACAGAACCTGTGATTAATGGTCAGAGCCCAGGTCAGACAGAACCTGTGGTTAACGGTCAGAGCCCAGGTCTGACAGAACCTGTGGTTAACGGTCAGAGCCCAGACAGAACCTGTGGTTAACGGTCAGAGCCCAGGTCTGACAGAACCTGTGATTAACGGTCAGAGCCCAGGTCTGACAGAACCTGTGGTTAACGGTCAGAGCCCAGGTCTGACAGAACCTGTGATTAACGGTCAGAGCCCAGACAGAACCTGTGGTTAACGGTCAGAGCCCAGGTCTGACAGAACCTATGGTTAACGGTCAGAGCCCAGGTCTGACAGAACCTGTGGTTAACGGTCAGAGCCCAGGTCTAACAGAACCTGTGGTTAACGGTCAGAGCCCAGGTCTGACAGAACCTGTGATTAACTGTCAGAGCCCAGACAGAACCTGTGATTAACGGTCAGAGCCCAGGACTGACAGAACCTGTGGTTAACGGTCAGAGTCCAGACAGAACAAGTGATTAACGGTCAGAGCCCAGGTCTGACAGAACCTGTGATTAACGGTCAGAGCCCAGGTCTGACAGAACCTGTGGTTAACGGTCAGAGCCCAGGTCTGACAGAACCTGTGATTAACGGTCAGAGCCCAGGTCTGACAGAACCTGTGGTTAACGGTCAGAGCCCAGGACTGACAGAACCTGTGATTAACGGTCAGAGCCCAGGTCTGACAGAACCTGTGGTTAACGGTCAGAGCCCAGGACTGACAGAACCTGTGGTTAACGGTCAGAGCCCAGGTCTGACAGAACCTGTGGTTAACGGTCAGAGCCCAGGTCTGACAGAACCTGTGGTTAACGGTCAGAGCCCAGGACTGACAGAACCTGTGGTTAACGGTCAGAGCCCAGGTCTGACAGAACCTGTGATTAACGGTCAGAGCCCAGGTCTGACAGAACCTGTGGTTAACGGTCAGAGCCCAGGTCTGACAGAACCTGTGATTAACGGTCAGAGCCCAGGACTGACAGAACCTGTGGTTAACGGTCAGAGCCCAGGTCTGACAGAACCTGTGATTAACGGTCAGAGCCCAGGTCTGACAGAACCTGTGATTAACGGTCAGAGCCCAGGACTGACAGAACCTGTGGTTAACGGTCAGAGCCCAGGTCTGACAGAACCTGTGGTTAACGGTCAGAGCCCAGGTCTGACAGAACCTGTGGTTAACGGTCAGAGCCCAGGTCTGACAGAACCTGTGATTAACGGTCAGAGCCCAGGTCTGACAGAACCTGTGATTAACGGTCAGAGCCCAGGTCTGACAGAACCTGTGATTAACGGTCAGAGCCCAGGACTGACAGAACCTGTGGTTAACGGTCAGAGTCCAGGACTGACAGAACCTGTGATTAACGGTCAGAGCCCAGGTCTGACAGAACCTGTGATTAACGGTCAGAGCCCAGGTCTGACAGAACCTGTGGTTAACGGTCAGAGCCCAGACAGAACCTGTGATGAACGGTCAGAGCCCAGGTCTGACAGAACCTGTGATTAACGGTCAGAGCCCAGACAGAACCTGTGATGAACGGTCAGAGCCCAGGTCTGACAGAACCTGTGATGAACGGTCAGAGCCCAGGTCTACAGAACCTGTGGTTAACGGTCAGAGCCCAGGTCTAACAGAACCTGTGGTTAACGGTCAGAGCCCAGGTCTGACAGAACCTGTGATTAACGGTCAGAGCCCAGACAGAACCTGTGATTAATGGTCAGAGCCCAGGTCAGACAGAACCTGTGGTTAACGGTCAGAGCCCAGGTCTGACAGAACCTGTGGTTAACGGTCAGAGCCCAGACAGAACCTGTGGTTAACGGTCAGAGCCCAGGTCTGACAGAACCTGTGATTAACGGTCAGAGCCCAGGTCTGACAGAACCTGTGGTTAACGGTCAGAGCCCAGGTCTGACAGAACCTGTGATTAACGGTCAGAGCCCAGACAGAACCTGTGGTTAACGGTCAGAGCCCAGGTCTGACAGAACCTATGGTTAACGGTCAGAGCCCAGGTCTGACAGAACCTGTGGTTAACGGTCAGAGCCCAGGTCTAACAGAACCTGTGGTTAACGGTCAGAGCCCAGGTCTGACAGAACCTGTGATTAACTGTCAGAGCCCAGACAGAACCTGTGATTAACGGTCAGAGCCCAGGACTGACAGAACCTGTGGTTAACGGTCAGAGTCCAGACAGAACCTGTGGTTAACGGTCAGAGCCCAGACAGAACCTGTGATTAACGGTCAGAGCCCAGGTCTGACAGAACATGTGATTAACGGTCAGAGCCCAGACAGAACAAGTGATTAACGGTCAGAGCCCAGGTCTGACAGAACCTGTGGTTAACGGTCAGAGCCCAGGTCTGACAGAACCTGTGATTAACGGTCAGAGCCCAGGTCTGACAGAACCTGTGGTTAACGGTCAGAGCCCAGGACTGACAGAACCTGTGATTAACGGTCAGAGCCCAGGTCTGACAGAACCTGTGGTTAACGGTCAGAGCCCAGGACTGACAGAACCTGTGATTAACGGTCAGAGCCCAGGTCTGACAGAACCTGTGGTTAACGGTCAGAGCCCAGGTCTGACAGAACCTGTGGTTAACGGTCAGAGGCCAGGTCTGACAGAACCTGTGATTAACGGTCAGAGCCCAGGTCTGACAGAACCTGTGATTAACGGTCAGAGCCCAGGTCTGACAGAACCTGTGATTAACGGTCAGAGCCCAGGTCTGACAGAACCTGTGGTTAACGGTCAGAGCCCAGGTCTGACAGAACCTGTGATTAACGGTCAGAGCCCAGGACTGACAGAACCTGTGGTTAACGGTCAGAGCCCAGGTCTGACAGAACCTGTGATTAACGGTCAGAGCCCAGGTCTGACAGAACCTGTGATTAACGGTCAGAGCCCAGGACTGACAGAACCTGTGGTTAACGGTCAGAGCCCAGGTCTGACAGAACCTGTGGTTAACGGTCAGAGCCCAGGTCTGACAGAACCTGTGCTTAACGGTCAGAGCCCAGGTCTGACAGAACCTGTGATTAACGGTCAGAGCCCAGGTCTGACAGAACCTGTGATTAACGGTCAGAGCCCAGGTCTGACAGAACCTGTGATTAACGGTCAGAGCCCAGGACTGACAGAACCTGTGGTTAACGGTCAGAGCCCAGGTCTGACAGAACCTGTGGTTAACGGTCAGAGCCCAGGTCTGACAGAACCTGTGGTTAACGGTCAGAGCCCAGGTCTGACAGAACCTGTGATTAACGGTCAGAGCCCAGACAGAACCTGTGGTTAACGGTCAGAGCCACAGGTCTGACAGAACCTGTGATTAACGGTCAGAGCCCATGACAGAACCTGTGATTAATGGTCAGAGCCCAGGTCGACAGAACCTGTGATTAACGGTCAGAGCCCAGGTCTGACAGAACCTGTGGTTAACGGTCAGAGTTCAGACAGAACCTGTGGTTAACGGTCAGAGCCCAGACAGAACCTGTGGTTAACGGTCAGAGCCCAGGTCTGACAGAACCTGTGATTAACAGTCAGAGCCCAGGTCTAACAGAACCTGTGATTAACGGTCAGAGCCCAGACAGAACCTGTGATTAACGGTCAGAGCCCAGGTCTAGACAGAACCTGTGGTTAACGGTCAGAGCCCAGGTCTGACAGAACCTGTGGTTAACGGTCAGAGTTCAGACAGAACCTGTGGTTAACGGTCAGAGCCCAGACAGAACCTGTGGTTAACGGTCAGAGCCCAGGTCTGACAGAACAAGTGATTAACGGTCAGAGGCCAGGTCTGACAGAAACTGTGATTAACGGTCAGAGCCCAGACAGAACCTGTGATTAACGGTCAGAGCCCAGGTCTAACAGAACCTGTGGTTAACGGTCAGAGTCCAGGACTGACAGAACCTGTGATTAACGGTCAGAGCCCAGGTCTGACAGAACCTGTGGTTAACGGTCAGAGCCCAGGTCTGACAGAACCTGTGATTAACGGTCAGAGCCCAGGTCTGACAGAACCTGTGGTTAACGGTCAGAGCCCAGGACTGACAGAACCTGTGATTAACGGTCAGAGCCCAGGTCTGACAGAACCTGTGGTTAACGGTCAGAGCCCAGGACTGACAGAACCTGTGGTTAACGGTCAGAGCCCAGGTCTGACAGAACCTGTGATTAACGGTCAGAGCCCAGGTCTGACAGAACCTGTGGTTAACGGTCAGAGGCCAGGTCTGACAGAACCTGTGATTAACGGTCAGAGCCCAGGTCTGACAGAACCTGTGATTAACGGTCAGAGCCCAGGTCTGACAGAACCTGTGATTAACGGTCAGAGCCCAGGACTGACAGAACCTGTGGTTAACGGTCAGAGCCCAGGTCTGACAGAACCTGTGGTTAACGGTCAGAGCCCAGGTCTGACAGAACCTGTGGTTAACGGTCAGAGCCCAGGTCTGACAGAACCTGTGATTAACGGTCAGAGGCCAGGTCTGACAGAACCTGTGATGAACGGTCAGAGCCCAGGACTGACAGAACCTGTGATTAACGGTCAGAGCCCAGGTCTGACAGAACCTGTGGTTAACGGTCAGAGGCCAGGTCTGACAGAACCTGTGATGAACGGTCAGAGCCCAGGACTGACAGAACCTGTGATTAACGGTCAGAGCCCAGGTCTGACAGAACCTGTGGTTAACGGTCAGAGCCCAGGACTGACAGAACCTGTGGTTAACGGACAGGAGCCCAGGTCTGACAGAACCTGTGATTAACGGTCAGAGCCCAGGTCTGACAGAACCTGTGATTAACGGTCAGAGCCCAGGACTGACAGAACCTGTGGTTAACGGTCAGAGCCCAGGTCTGACAGAACCTGTGGTTAACGGTCAGAGCCCAGGTCTGACAGAACCTGTGGTTAACGGTCAGAGTCCAGGTCTGACAGAACCTGTGATGAACGGTCAGAGCCCAGGTCTGACAGAACCTGTGATTAACGGTCAGAGCCCAGGTCTGACAGAACCTGTGATTAACGGTCAGAGCCCAGGACTGACAGAACCTGTGATTAACGGTCAGAGCCCAGACAGAACCTGTGATTAATGGTCAGAGCCCAGGTCAGACAGAACCTGTGGTTAACGGTCAGAGCCCAGGTCTGACAGAACCTGTGGTTAACGGTCAGAGCCCAGACAGAACCTGTGGTTAACGGTCAGAGCCCAGGTCTGACAGAACCTGTGATTAACGGTCAGAGCCCAGGTCTGACAGAACCTGTGGTTAACGGTCAGAGCCCAGGTCTGACAGAACCTGTGATTAACGGTCAGAGCCCAGACAGAACCTGTGGTTAACGGTCAGAGCCCAGGTCTGACAGAACCTATGGTTAACGGTCAGAGCCCAGGTCTGACAGAACCTGTGGTTAACGGTCAGAGCCCAGGTCTAACAGAACCTGTGGTTAACGGTCAGAGCCCAGGTCAGACAGAACCTGTGGTTAACGGTCAGAGCCCAGGTCTGACAGAACCTGTGATTAACTGTCAGAGCCCAGACAGAACCTGTGATTAACGGTCAGAGCCCAGGACTGACACAACCTGTGGTTAACGGTCAGAGTCCAGACAGAACCTGTGGTTAACGGTCAGAGCCCAGACAGAACATGTGATTAACGGTCAGAGCCCAGACAGAACCTGTGATTAACGGTCAGAGCCCAGGTCTGACAGAACCTGTGGTTAACGGTCAGAGCCCAGGTCTGACAGAACCTGTGATTAACGGTCAGAGCCCAGGTCTGACAGAACCTGGAATTAACGGTCAGAGCCCAGACAGAACCTGTGGTTAACGGTCAGAGCCCAGACAGAACCTGTGATGAACGGTCAGAGCCCAGGTCAGACAGAACCTGTGATGAACGGTCAGAGCCCAGGTCTAACAGAACCTGTGGTTAACGGTCAGAGCCCAGGTCTGACAGAACCTGTGATTAACGGTCAGAGCCCAGACAGAACCTGTGATTAATGGTCAGAGCCCAGGTCAGACAGAACCTGTGGTTAACGGTCAGAGCCCAGGTCTGACAGAACCTGTGGTTAACGGTCAGAGTTCAGACAGAACCTGTGGTTAACGGTCAGAGCCCAGACAGAACCTGTGGTTAACGGTCAGAGCCCAGGTCTGACAGAAACTGTGATTAACGGTCAGAGCCCAGACAGAACCTGTGATTAACGGTCAGAGCCCAGGTCTAACAGAACCTGTGGTTAACGGTCAGAGCCCAGGTCTGACAGAACCTGTGGTTAACGGTCAGAGCCCAGGTCTGACAGAACCTGTGGTTAACGGTCAGAGCCCAGGTCTAACAGAACCTGTGGTTAACGGTCAGAGCCCAGGTCAGACAGAACCTGTGGTTAACGGTCAGAGCCCAGGTCTGACAGAACCTGTGATTAACTGTCAGAGCCCAGACAGAACCTGTGATTAACGGTCAGAGCCCAGGACTGACAGAACCTGTGGTTAACGGTCAGAGTCCAGACAGAACCTGTGGTTAACGGTCAGAGCCCAGACAGAACCTGTGATTAACGGTCAGAGCCCAGGTCTGACAGAACCTGTGATTAACGGTCAGAGCCCAGACAGAACAAGTGATTAACGATCAGAGCCCAGGTCTGACAGAACCTGTGATTAACGGTCAGAGCCCAGACAGAACCTGTGATTAACGGTCAGAGCCCAGGTCTAACAGAACCTGTGGTTAACGGTCAGAGCCCAGGACTGACAGAACCTGTGGTTAACGGTCAGAGCCCAGGTCTGACAGAACCTGTGATTAACTGTCAGAGCCCAGACAGAACCTGTGATTAACGGTCAGAGCCCAGGTCTAACAGAACCTGTGGTTAACGGTCAGAGCCCAGGTCTAACAGAACCTGTGGTTAACGGTCAGAGCCCAGACAGAACCTGTGATTAACGGTCAGAGCCCAGACAGAACCTGTGATTAACGGTCAGAGTCCAGACAGAACCTGTGGTTAACGGTCAGAGCCCAGGTCTGACAGAACCTGTGGTTAACGGTCAGAGCCCAGGTGTGACAGAACCTGTGATGAACGGTCAGAGCTCAGGACTGACAGAACCTGTGAAGACGATCTAGGTGCTGCTGTAACCCCTCTTTAGTGGGAGACAGCAGCACCAGGTCATCTGTCTACAGCAGACCCTCTTTAGTGGGAGACAGCAGCACCAGGTCATCTGTTTACAGCAGACCCTCTTTAGTGGGAGACAGCAGCACCAGGTCATCTGTCTACAGCAGACCCTCTTTAGTGGGAGACAGCAGCACCAGGTCATCTGTCTACAGCAGACCCTCTTTAGTGGGAGACAGCAGCACCAGGTCATCTGCATACAGCAGACACTTGATATCAGTGTTGTGCAGGGTGAGACCAGGTGCTGCCGATTCTTCTAATGTTTTTACCAAGTAATTAATGTAGATGTTAAATAGTGTTGGACTTATTGGACAGCCCTGTTTCACTCCCCGTCCCTGAGAGAAGAAGTCTGTTTGCTTGTTACCAATTTTAACAGCACATTTGTTTTTAGTGTACACTGATTTAATAACATCATATGTTTTCCCTCAAATACCACTTTCTATTAGTTTATTAAAAAAAGACCCTTGTGCCAAATTGAATCAAATGCTTTCTTGAAATCTACAAAACACGAGTAGATTTTGCCTTTGTTTTGGTTTACTTGTTTGTCAGAGTGTGGAGGGTGGAAATGTGGTCTGTTGTATGATCATTTTGTAGAAATCCAATCTGGCTTCTGCTCAGGACGTTGTGTTCGTCAAGGAAGTGATGCAGTCTGCTATTTATGATACTGCAGAGAATTTCCCCCAAGTTGCTGTTAACGCAAATTCCTCTGTAATTATTTGGGTCAAATTCGTCTCCATTTTTATAGATTGGGGTGATCAATCCCTGGTTCCAAATATCGGGGAAAATACCTGCAGTGAGGATAATGTCGAAGAGTTTGAGTATAGCCAATTTGAATTTGTGGTCTGTATATTTGATCATTTCATTTAAAATACCATCAGCACCACAGACCTTTTTGGGTTGGCGTGTGCATAGTTTTTCCAATAATTATTCTTCTGTAATTGGAGTATCCACATAATTCTGATAGTCTTTGACTGCTGATTTAAGGATTTGTAATTTTTCTTGTATATCTTTTTGTTCTGGGCTCTTTGCTATAAAGCTGTAGAGGTTTGCAAAGTGATTTCTCCACATATCTCCATTTTGGAGAGCCAATTCCTCCTGATGAGGTTTGTTTAATTTATTCCAATTCTCCCAGAAGTGGTTTGATTCTATGGATTCCTCAGTTCCATCCAGCTGATTTCTAATGTGCTGTTCCTTTTTGGTTCTTAGGGTGTGTTTGTATTGCTTCAGTGTTTCCCCATATTGAAGGTGTATATTTTTATTGTCTGGTTCTCTGTGTTTTTGATTAGATATATCCCTCAATGACTTTCTTAGATTTTTGCAATCATTATCAAACCATTTTTCATTATCTGTTATTTCTGTTTTGCTCTTATGCTTCTTTAGATTAGCCAAGGAGACTAATTTGTCAAATATGAAGTTTATGTTCCAAACGGCCAAATTTACACCTTCATTGCTGAAGGAGAATGTTGCTGTTTGCTCTCCCTGAGCAGGACCACCTCCCCCTCCAGTCTGGTGAACTCATCCCTCATGGTATCCATGGTGGTGAGGAGGACCACCTCCCCCTCCAGTCTGGTGAACTCATCCCTCATGGTATCCATGGTGGTGAGGAGGGCCACCTCCCCCCTCCAGTCTGGTGAACTCATCCCTCATGGTATCCATGGTGGTGAGGAGGACCACCTCCCCCTCCAGTCTGGTGAACTCATCCCTCATGGTATCCATGGTGGTGAGGAGGACCACCTCCCCCTCCAGTCTGGTGAACTCATCCCTCATGGTATCCATGGTGGTGAGGAGGACCACCTCCCCCCTCCAGTCTGGTGAACTCATCCCTCATGGTATCCATGGTGGTGAGGAGGACCACCTCCCCCTCCAGTCTGGTGAACTCATCCCTCATGGTATCCATGGTGGTGAGGAGGACCACCTCCCCCTCCAGTCTGGTGAACTCATCCCTCATGGTATCCATGGTGGTGAGGAGGACCACCTCCCCCCTCCAGTCTGGTGAACTCATCCCTCATGGTATCCATGGTGGTGAGGGCCCCCCCCCCCAGCGGGCCACCCCGGACCGGTGGGGGGGCCCCCCCCCTCCAGTCTGGTGAACTCATCCCTCATGGTATCCATGGTGGTGAGGAGGACCACCTCCCCCCTCCAGTCTGGTGAACTCATCCCTCATGGTATCCATGGTGGTGAGGAGGACCACCTCCCCCTTCCAGTCTGGGGAACTCATCCCTCATGGTATCCATGGTGGTGAGGAGGACCACCTCCCCCTCCAGTCTGGTGAACTCATCCCTCATGGTATCCATGGCAGCTTGTTAGTCTGCTGGCTAGTTCTTTGTTGTGTAGCTAGCTAGCTAGAGTCAAAGCTTCTTAACTTGAGGTGCAAAGTTACTTTTTCTATTCTGAATGAATAGAGTTGTTGTTCATCACTTGTCTGGAATTCTTTTTCGATTAGAGTGTTTATCTCATTCTAAAAACCAAAAAATATGAATATATCAGGAACTCATGTTGAGCATGACTCTCTCTCTCTCTCTCTCAATTTCAATTTCAATTTCAATTCAATTCAATTTTCTTTATTGGCATGACGTAACAATGCACATGTTGCCAAAGCTTATTTTGGATATTTACAATATGAAAATAATGAGAATCAAAATTGTCAACGGGACAACAGTAACAACAATAACCAAGGGTCAGAATAACCACATTCAACAATAACAATAAGCATACAGTAGAGTACATGTGCAGGTTGATTGGTCTGTCAGACACTGTCCCTCATCTTATGGCAGGCAGCAATGTAGTGCGCTGCCAACCCACAGCTCTCTGCATCCTCCCCCAACAGGACGGGTAGCCTATCCTCATCAGAGAGATCTTTGAAACCTTGAATAAGGGTTTCAAATTTGGGGAAATGACACTCTCTAATTGTTTTATATTTTTGACATTTTGTCAGGAAATGCAGCTCCGTCTCAGGTTCTGCTGTTGTGCAGTGGTTGCACAGCCTTTCCTCTACAGGGAGCCAGGTTTTCCTGTGTCTACCCTTCTCAATGGCAAGGCTGTGCTCACTAGTGCCTGTACATTGTCAAGGTTTTTCTAAGGTTTTGATCAGTAACCATGGTCAAATATTTAGCCACGGTGTACTGTGGATTTAGGGCCAGATAGCACTGCATTTTGCCTTGTGCTTGTGTTTTCCAGTAAACAATGTAGTTTTGTTTTGACTGTGTTGTAATTTGGTTTATTCTGATTGATTGGATGTTCTGGTCCTGAGGCTTCAGTGTGTTAGTAGAACAGGTTTGTGAACTCAGCCCCAGGACCAGCTGGATGAGGGGACTCTTTTCTTTGCTCAGCTCTTGGCATTGCAGGGCTTGGTAATGATATGAGAGGAGGTCACTGTATTTTAGATGCTTCCAAAACTTAATTGCTCTTTTTTGAGTTTTTATTATTAGTGGATCTCTCTCTCTCTCTCTCTCTCTTTCTCTCTCTCTCTCTCTCTCTCTCTCTCTCTCTCTCTCTCTCTCTCTCTCTCTCTCTCTCTTTCTCTCTCTCTCTCTCTCTCTTTCTCTCTCTCTCTCTCTCTGGTCTGATATTGAGATAAACAAAGGCATCTGACTGTTTGGCTGCTGCGGCTCTATTCTGCTGCTGTGTTTCATCAATAATGTAGAGCTGGTGGAGTTTCTATTCCCTGTGTGTGATCTAGCTCTACCTGTGTAAACATCTATGATTCATGCTAGAGCTGAGTCCACATGGTGCTACAAGGGGGCTACAAGGGGGCCACAAGGGAGCCACAAGGGAGCCGCAAGGGAGCCGCAAGGGAGCCGCAAGGGAGCCACAAGGGAGCCACAAGGGAGCCACAAGGGAGCCACAAGGGATATACAAGGGAGCTACAAGGGAGCCACAAGGGAGCCACACACACACAGACACACACAGACACATACACACCGGGGCAGCAACAACTCTAGACCTGCCAATGCCTTTCTTCTGGTTCTATAGGCCTTGGCACAGCAAAGCTCATTCCTCCTATGGGACATTAGATGGATGATCATTCCTCCTATGGGACATTAGATGGATGACATGATGATCATTCCTCCTATGGGACATTAGATGGATGATCATTCCTCCTATGGGACATTAGATGGATGATCATTCCTCCTACGGGACATTAGATGGATGATCATTCCTCCTATGGGACATTAGATGGATGATCATTCCTCCTATGGGACATTAGATGGATGATCATTCCTCCTACGGGACATCAGATGGATGACATGATGATCATTCCTCCTATGGGACATTAGATGGATGATCATTCCTCCTATGGGACATTAGATGGATGATCATTCCTCCTATGGGACATTAGATGGATGATCATTCCTCCTATGGGTCATTAGATGGATGATCATTCCTCCTATGGGACATTAGATGGATGATCATTCCTCCTATGGGACATTAGATGGATTATCATTCCTCCTATGGGTCATTAGATGGATGATCATTCCTCCTATGGGTCATTAGATGGATGATCATTCCTCCTATGGGACATTAGATGGATGATCATTCCTCCTATGGGACATCAGATGGATGACATGATGATCATTCCTCCTATGGGACATTAGATGGATGATCATTCCTCCTATGGGACATTAGATGGATGACATGATGATCATTCCTCCTATGGGACATTAGATGGATGAACATTCCTCCTATGGGACATTAGATGGATTATCATTCCTCCTATGGGACATTAGATGGATGAACATTCCTCCTATGGGACATTAGATGGATGATCATTCCTCCTCTGGGTCATTAGATGGATGATCATTCCTCCTATGGGACATTAGATGGATTATCATTCCTCCTATGGGACATTAGATGGATGATCATTCCTCCTATGGGACATTAGATGGATTATCATTCCTCCTATGGGACATTAGATGGATGATCATTCCTCCTATGGGACATTAGATGGATTATCATTCCTCCTATGGGACATTAGATGGATTATCATTCCTCCTATGGGTCATTAGATGGATGATCATTCCTCCTATGGGACATTAGATGGATGATCATTCCTCCTATGGGACATTAGATGGATGATCATTCCTCCTATGGGTCATTAGATGGATGATCATTCCTCCTATGGGACATTAGATGGATGACATGATAGCCATATGTGAAATACAAGTACAGCATACGGATGTATATATTGATTAACAATAAACAGATTCCTCGTCCTTCTGCCTTTCGATATAATGGATGGGATATAAAATAATACAATCACAATAGCTAGCGTATGGATTTTCTCCTCATAGTACATCTCCTAATAGGACCAGTATGGTTCTCCTCATAGTAAATATCCTAATAGGACCAGCATGGTTCTCCTCATAGTAAATCTCCTAATAGGACCAGCATGGTTCTCCTCATAGTACATCTCCTAATAGCACTGTTCTCCTCATAGTAAATCTCTGAATAGGACCAGTATGGTTCCTCTCATAGTAAATCTCCTAATAGGACCAGCATGGTTCTCCTCATAGTAAATCTCCTAATAGGACCAGTATGGTTCTCCTCATAGTAATAGGACCAGCATGGTTCTCCTCATAGTAAACCTCCTAAAATAGAACCAGTCTGGTTCTCCTCATAGTAAAAGGACCAGCATGGTTCTCCTCATAATAAATCTCCGAATAGGACCAGTATGGTTCTCCTCATAGTAAATATCCTAATAGGACCAGCATGGTTCTCCTCATAGTAAATCTCCTAATAGGACCAGCATGGTTCTCCTCATAGTAAAAGGACCAGTATGGTTCTCCTCATAGTAAATCTCCTAATAGGACCAGCATGGTTCTCCTCATAGTAAAAGGACCAGCATGGTTCCTCATTCATTCTAGCACATGTTGGATAATGTTTTGAATGCATCCCAAATGGCACCCTATTCCCTATATATTGCACTACATTCGACCAGAGCCGTATGTGTGTATGTTTTCGCTCATAGTGTGTATGTGTGTGTGTGTGTGTGTGTTTTCGCTCATAGTGTGTATGTGTGTGTGTTTTCGCTCGTAGTGTGTGTGTGTGTGTGTGTGTGTGTGTGTGTGTGTGTGTGTGTGTGTATGTGTGTGTGTGTGTGTGTGTGTGTGTTCTCTCCCTACTCAGGGTGATTATAGTTAACTAAGAGGCCTTACTGTGTTAGGAGGAGACTAATTGTAAATCCAGCACATCATTGCTGTGGGGACCATTCTACCATTATAATGGTTATGGGCATCCCTAGATCCATTAGCCAATTATTTCCTCTTCCAGCCAATCCGCACGTTGCCTCGCCCACAGCTGTATAATGCATAATGAATGCTCTGATATAAATTGCCCTCTAGGAATCAGGAAGGATGTACTGGCAACGTGAGCTGTATTCTCTAAAGTCTGTTGTTTTGGACAACTGCTGTGGATGTTGCTATGGTGATGGACAGTAATGGTTTGTTTTATTAGTGTTGTGTTTTTGGACACTGGTGTAGTAAAAAGATGTGAGCCTCCCATTCTGTCTGTCCCTCAA
This sequence comes from Salmo salar, assembly GCF_965601325.2. Classification (NCBI taxonomy): domain Eukaryota; kingdom Metazoa; phylum Chordata; class Actinopteri; order Salmoniformes; family Salmonidae; genus Salmo; species Salmo salar. The sequence continues at coordinate 69,085,272 of NC_138297.1, forward strand.
TGTCTGTAACTGTCAGGGACACACATGCCACATATGTGCACGCACGCACGCACGCACGCACGCACACACGCACACACACACACACACACACACACACACACACACACACACACACACACACACACACACACACACACACACACACACACACACACACACACACACACACACACACACACACACACACACACACACTCTCTCTCTCTTTCCTCTCACCCTGGGTGTTGAAGGTGGTGTCTATGGCCGAGCCGTCCCAGGACTCCACGGCTGAGTCCACAGAGGGGATGGTGGTGGAGTAGAGGTCAGAGAGCTTCCCAAGTTTCTGGCTCTCTGCCTGGCCTCCCAGCCCGCCTAACCCTGCCTCGTCCTCCACATCACTCAGCATCACATCACTGAGATGACCAGACACCGACGGCTGCTTGGGACTGGCCACTAGAGGAGGGAGGGAGAGAGAGGGGGAGAGAGAATATGAGAAAATGTGAAGGGAGAAAGTGTGAAACGAAGGGAAATGGTGAGGCGAGGGTCAGAGAGAGAGAGAGGCTCAGAGAAAGAGAGAGAGAGTCAGAGAGAGGGTCAGAGAGAGAGAGAGAGAGAGAGAGAGAGAGAGACAGAGAGAAAGAGGGTCAGAGAGAGAGAGAGAGAGAGAGAGAGAGAGAGAGGCTCAGAGAAAGAGAGAGAGTCAGAGAGAAAGAGGGTCAGAGAGAGAGAACGAGAGAGCGAGAGAGAGAGAGAATGGGAGGTGTAGTGTGAGGAGAAGAGCGAGAGAGAGAGAGAGAGAGAGAGAGAGAGAGAGAGAGAGAGAGAGAGAGAGAGAGAGAGAGAGAGAGAGAGAGAGAGAGAGAGAGAGCGAGAGAGAGAGGCTCAGAGAAAGAGAGAGAGTCAGAGAGAGAGAACGAGAGAGCGAGAGAGAGCGAGAGAGAGAGAGAATGGGAGGTGTAGTGTGAGGAGAAGAGCGAGAGAGAGAGAGAGAGAGAGAGAGAGAGAGAGAGAGAGAGAGAGCGAGAGAGAGAGAGAGAGAGAGAGAGAGAGAGAGAGAGAGAGAGAGAGCGAGAGAGAGAGAGAGAGAGAGAGAATGGGAGGTGTAGTGTGAGAAGAGCGAGAGAGAGAGAGAGAGAGAGCGAGAGAGAGAGCGAGAGAGAGAGAGAGAGAGAGAGAGAGAGAGACAAGCAGAGGAAGAAATGCTAATACAATCTGTTATTTTTCCCTCACAGCCGTTTCCAGACAACTTCTAAATCAATCTCACTGTAGTTCAGCAGAAATAAGCGCAGCTCAAGATAAGAACAAATTGTCTTCTGTAGTGGGACCATATCTTCTGTAAATTGTCTGCATTGAATCCATTTGGCAGCCTATACCAACACAACAAGTGATCTGGGAATAGTCTGACTGTGTTGAAATACTATTTCATCCACTGTGATGAGGTGTGTTGATATGGGTGATGTGTGTGTGCGTGTGGTACACAGTGTGTGTACATGGTAGAGTACAGCACAGCATAGATAACTAACATGTTGTGTGTAGATTGCATTGACAGGCCTATTAGGTTATAGTACGTTGTTATGTAGATGACCTAGAATGTACAACATGTTACCTGAACCTTGACCTCAATGAGTGCTCTGTTTGTACTATGTCATGTGTGACGGTCTTTAACACCAGTGAGTGCTCTGTTTGTACTATGTCATGTGTGATGGTATTTAACACCAGTGAGTGCTCTGTTTGTACTATGTAATGTGTACTGTGTGATGGTATTTAACACCAGTGAGTGCTCTGTTTGTACTATGTCATGTGTGATGGTCTTTAACACCAGTGAGTGCTCTGTTTGTACTATGTAATGTGTACTGTGTGATGGTATTTAACCCCAGTGAGTGCTCTGTTTGTACTATGTCATGTGTGATGGTCTTTAACACCAGTGAGTGCTCTGTTTGTACTATGTAATGTGTACTGTGTGATGGTATTTAACCCCAGTGAGTGCTCTGTTTGTACTATGTCATGTGTGATGGTCTTTAACACCAGTGAGTGCTCTGTTTGTACTATGTCATGTGTACTGTGTGATGGTATTTAACACCAGTGAGTGCTCTGTTTGTACTATGTAATGTGTACTGTGTGATGGTATTTAACACCAGTGAGTGCTCTGTTTGTACTATGTCATGTGTGATGGTATTTAACACCAGTGAGTGCTCTGTTTGTACTATGTAATGTGTGATGGTCTTTAACACCAGTGAGTGCTCTGTTTGTACTATGTACTGTGTGATGGTATTTAACACCAGTGAGTGCTCTGTTTGTACTATGTACTGTGTGATGGTATTTAACACCAGTGAGTGCTCTGTTTGTACTATGTACTGTGTGATGGTATTTAACACCAGTGAGTGCTCTGTTTGTACTATGTCATGTGTGATGGTATTTAACACCAGTGAGTGCTCTGTTTGTACTATGTCATGTGTGATGGTATTTAACACCAGTGAGTGCTCTGTTTGTACTATGTCATGTGTGATGGTATTTAACACCAGTGAGTGCTCTGTTTGTACTACATAATAGAGAGCAATAGTAACAGCATCTTTTTGTAGGTACTAACATGGCTCGTTGGATAAAGCCTATTGGGAAATGAATGTTTTTTAATGTTTTTTCGGGGGATAAACGTTGAAAATAAGGTCTGAGGGCAACACGGGTTTAGGAGATGTGGTATGTTTTGTTGTATGCGATAATCTTCATCAGCTAACGTCACTGTTTGGGAAGTTTTGAAGCATTTATGTAATCAGAACAAGCACATAAAGACTTCATCATTCATAAAGGTCATGTTACCTGACTGATATTATCTCACAGAACTCAACATGAAGACTTCATCATTCATAAAGGTCATGTTACCTGACTGATATTATCTCACAGAACTCAACATGAAGACTTCATCATTCATAAAGGTCATGTTACCTGACTGATATTATCTCACAGAACTCAACATGAAGACTTCATCATTCATAAAGGTCATGTTACCTGGCTGATATTATCTCACAGAACTCAACATGAAGACTTCATCATTCATAAAGGTCATGTTACCTGACTGATATTATCTCACAGAACTCAACATGAAGACTTCATCATTCATAAAGGTCATGTTACCTGGCTGATATTATCTCACAGAACTCAACCTATCACATCTCCTGAGTCTGTGATGACCTCAGACCTCATTTTCAGCGTTTATCCCAAACCCCCCACAGGAACGGCTGAACCAAACAGAGGAACGGCTGAACCAAACAGAGGAACGGCTGAACCAAACAGAGGAACGGCTGAACCAAACAGAGGAACGGCTGAACCAAACAGAGGAACGGCTGAACCAAACAGAGGAACGGCTGAACCAAACAGAGGTAGAAAATAATGACTCATTTCTGTTTTTTACGACTACAAGCTGGCGAGTTATATGTGTACGGTCCTTGGCCTCTGTGTGTGTGTGTGTGTGTGTGTGTGTGTGTGTGTGTGTGTGTGTGTGTGTGTGTGTGTGTGTGTGTGTGTGTGTGTGTGTGTGTGTGTGTGTGTGTGTGTGTGTGTGTGTGTGTGTCCTCTACTCACGTTCTCCCTGTTTCTTGATCTTCAGTGTGACAGACTCTCCAGCCATCTGCAACAGGTGAATGGCTTCACTCAGTGGTTTACCCTTCAGACTGTTACAGTTGATGGCTAGGATCCTGTCCCCGATGTGGATCGCTCCCGTCCTATACACAGAGAAACACCAGGGCTGTGTTCATTAGGGAGAAAACGCTATGAACCGGGGATGTACTACCAATAGGAAGTTGCACATTGTCTGGCTACAGTGTGTTCTGCTGAACATGACCCAGGAGAAGAGGCCTTAGGTCTGTGTGCAAAGAGAGTGTCAAAGAAATCTGTCAGATTAACACCCCCCAGAAACCTCAACTCTTCATCCTACTGAGCCAAACACATTTTCTGTCCTCAGACCAGCTGGTCTGGCGTCTGCCTGAGCTATCCAAGCCTCCCCAGGGTGTCAGTCAGTTCTACCCAGCGAGAGAGAGAGAGATCCCCTGTCTCTGCCAGCTACCCACACCCCATTCCCCTGTCCCCTGTCCCCTGTCTCTGCCAGCTACCCACACCCCATTCCCCTGTCCCCTGTCCCCTGTCTCTGCCAGCTACCCACACCCCATTCCCATGTCCCCTGTCCCCTGTCTCTGCCAGCTACCCACACCCCATTCCCCTGTCCCCTGTCTCTGCCAGCTACCCACACCCCATTCCCCTGTCCCCTGTCTCTGCCAGCTACCCACATCCCATTCCCCTGTCCCCTGTCTCTGCCAGCTACCCACACCCCATTCCCCTGTCCCCTGTCCCCTGTCTCTACCAGCTACCCACACCCCATTCCCCTGTCCCCTGTCCCCTGTCTCTGCCAGCTACCCACACCCCATTCCCCTGTCCCCTGTCCCCTGTCTCTGCCAGCTACCCACACCCCATTCCCCTAGCTCTCTCACCTCTCGGCCAGTCCTCCCTTGGTGAGGCTGGAGATGACGATGGGGTCAAAGGGCTCCTCTGTGCCTGAGATGGTGATCCCCAGCGGGCCTCCATATCTCTTCAGCTCCACCGTGTAGATGATGGATCCAGACAGCTCCTGTTCGTCTGGAACACAGGACAACAGCACAGTGTATACATCCGTCCCTTGGCTTTACAACTCTGTCCCCATGCTGGGACAAGCACAGCCCTGGTCAGGGTTAGGACCAGGGTTAGGACCAGGGTTAGGGCCAGGGTTAGGACCAGGGTTAGGACCAGGGTTAGGGCCAGGGTTAGGACCAGGGTTAGGGCCAGGGTTAGGGCCAGGGTTAGGACCAGGGTTAGGGCCAGGGTTAGGACCAGGGTTAGGACCAGGGTTAGGACCAGGGTTAGGACCAGGGTTAGGGCCAGGGTTAGGGCCAGGGTTAGGACCAGGGTTAGGGCCAGGGTTAGGGCCAGGGTTAGGGTCAGGGTTAGGGCCAGGGTTAGGGTCAGGTTTAGGGCCAGGGTTAGGGCCAGGGTTAGGGTCAGGGTTAGGACCAGGGTTAGGGCCAGGGCCAGGGTTAGGACCAGGGTTAGGGCCAGGGTTAGGACCAGGGTTAGGACCAGGGTTAGGGTCAGGGTTAGGACCAGGGTTAGGACCAGGGTTAGGGCCAAGGTTAGGACCAGGGTTAGGGTCAGGGTTAGGGCCAGGGTTAAGGTCAGGGTTAGGACCAGGGTTAGGAGCATTAAAATGCAAATCAATTTATAACATTTTTGACATGCGTTTTTCTGGAGTGAGAAACTCATTCAACCTCAGAGTCATTGTATCATTTCATATACAAAGTGCTGGAGTACAGAGCCAGAACAACAACTAAGGTCCTCTTGGAGCTCACTGTACGACAGCGTGGAGCTAGATAAGTCATTCAGACAAATAATAACATTAACTGTTACTTCCTGATAGTGTATAGCAAGATATAGCCCACGGTTCAATGTATGGAGAGACAGAGAGGGAGGGATGGAGGGAGAGAGAGGGAGGACCTAGAGAGAGGAAGGACCTAGAGAGAGGACCTAGAGAGAGAGGGAGTGGAGAATTATCTCTCCGTGTTAAGAGGGCATACCACTTTAGACAGAGTGCAGCCCACCTGTGAGTTCCTCTCCATCAGACGATGGAAAAGAGAAACCCTGCTCATTATAAACTACTGAGAGCTGGAGACTCTTTGAAGAAGAAGAACCGGCTGAGCATCTGAATAAAGTAGAACAAATCTACCATCCCTACTTGGTTTAACTACTTCATGTTTTTCAATGCATTACATTTACATTTTAGTCATTTAGCAGACGCTCTTATCCAGAGCGACTTACAAATTGGTGCATTCACCTATAATATCCAGTGGAACAACCACTTTACAATAGTGCATCTAAATCTTTTAAGGGGGGGGTTAGAAGGATTACTTTATCCTATCCCAGGTATTCCTTGAAGAGGTGGGGTTTCAGGTGTCTCCGGAAGGTGGTGATTGACTCCGCTGTCCTGGCGTCGTGAGGGAGCTTGTTCCACCATTGGGGTGCCAGAGCAGCGAACAGTTTTGACTGGGCTGAGCGGGAACTGTGCTTCCTCAGAGGTAGGGAGGCGAGCAGGCCAGAGGTGGATGAACGGAGTGCCCTTGTTTGGGTGTAGGGCCTGATCAGAGCCTGAAGGTACGGAGGTGCCGTTCCCCTCACAGCTCCGTAGGCAAGCACCATGGTCTTGTAGCGGATGCGAGCTTCGACTGGAAGCCAGTGGAGAGAGCGGAGGAGCGGGGTGACGTGAGAGAACTTGGGAAGGTTGAACACCAGACGGGCTGCGGCGTTCTGGATGAGTTGTAGGGGTTTAATGGCACAGGCAGGGAGCCCAGCCAACAGCGAGTTGCAATAATCCAGACGGGAGATGACAAGTGCCTGGATTAGGACCTGCGCCGCTTCCTGTGTGAGGCAGGGTCGTACTCTGCGAATGTTGTAGAGCATGAACCTACAGGATCAATGCTACTTAGAGAGTTGAATATTGGTTAATATAACACATGAAGATGTTTTTTCCTCTGCTGAAAGCTGACTAGGCCTGTTTCCTCAAAGCATCTCAGAGTACAAGTGCTGAACTAGGATCTGGTCCTCCCTCATATTCATTATGATTTATTATGATTTAATTTGTATTTTTTATTTAACTAGGCAAGTCAGTTAAGAACAAGTTCTTATTTACAATGACATCCTACACCGGTAGTGACGCCTCAAGCACTGAGATGCAGTGCCTTAGACCGCTGCGCCAGTCGGGAGCCTTTTTAAAAGGCTAAACTGATCCTAGATTAGCATTCCTACTCTGAGACACTTTGTGAATATGGGTAAGAGCCCAGGAGTTGACAGGAGAGAACCTCCCCCTCTCTCTATTTCTCTCTCTCTCTATTTCTCTCTCTCTCTATTTCTCTCTCTCTCTATTTCTCTCTCTATATATTTCTCTCTCTCTCTATTTCTCTCTCTCTCTATTTCTCTATCTCTATTTCTCTGTCTCTCTCTCTATCTATGTCTCTCTCTATTTTTCTCTCTCTATTTCTCTCTCTCTAATTCTCTCTCTCTCTCTCTCTCCACAGTGACATGATCCTCTATCCTCTACCACAGTACCACTGGAGATCTAAGATGGAAAACAAGACTGGTCAAATGGCAACTGTGTCTTCCAGGTAAGCAGTGAGAGAGGAATAAAGAGGAGGCGGAGGAGGAGAAGGAGGGAGGGATGCTCTTTCTTAACTGGATTCTAGGAAGATGAGGGAAGAGATTGTCTGATAGGAACATCAGTAGGTAGAGATGGTAGAGAGAGAGATGGTCTGATAAGAACATCAGTAGGTAGAGATGGTAGAGAGAGAGATTTTCTGATAGGAACATCAGTAGGTAGAGATGGTAGAGAGAGAGATTGTCTGATAGGAACATCAGAAGGTAGAGATGGTAGAGAGAGAGATTGTCTGATAGGAACATCAGAAGGTAGAGATGGTAGAGAGAGAGATTGTCTGATAGGAACATCAGTAGGTAGAGATGGTAGAGAGAGAGATTGTCTGATAGGAACATCAGTAGGTAGAGATGGTAGAGAGAGAGATTGTCTGATAGGAACATCAGAAGGTAGAGATGGTAGAGAGAGAGATTGTCTGATAGGAACATCAGTAGGTAGAGATGGTAGAGAGAGAGATTGTCTGATAGGAACATCAGTAGGTAGAGATGGTAGAGAGAGAGATTGTCTGATAGGAACATCAGAAGGTAGAGATGGTAGAGAGAGAGATTGTCTGATAGGAACATCAGAGGTAGAGATGGTAGAGAGAGAGATTGTCTGATAGGAACATCAGAAGGTAGAGATGGTAGAGAGAGAGATTGTCTGCCACCAGAGAAAGACCTAGCAGTCCCTACAGTGGGTGAGCTAGGATAACACAGTTCTCAGAACAGATGGACTGACTCTTGTTCACTCTAGTTCATTAACACTTGACTTAACTCTCCTCCCAGTGACTATGGGTGGTGTTGGGAGCCAGGAGGAGAAACCCTTAACTCTCCTCCCAGTGACTATGGGTGGTGAGAGGAGCCAGGAGGACAAACCCTTAACTCTCCTCCCAGTCACTATGGGTGGTGTGGGGAGCCAGGAGGAGAAACCCTTAACTCTCCTCCCAGTGACTATGGGTGGTGAGAGGAGCCAGGAGGAGAAACCCTTAACTCTCCTCCCAGTGACTATGGGTGGTGTGGGGAGCCAGGAGGAGAAACCCTTAACTCTCCTCCCAGTGACTATGGGTGGTGTGGGGAGCCAGGAGGAGAAACCCTTAACTCTCCTCCCAGTGACTATGGGTGGTGAGGGGAGCCAGGAGGAGAAACCCTTAACTCTCCTCCCAGTGACTATGGGTGGTGTGGGGAGCCAGGAGGAGAAACCCTTAACTCTCCTCCCAGTGACTATGGGTGGTGTGAGGAGCCAGGAGGAGAAACCCTTAACTCTCCTCCCAGTGACTATGGGTGGTGTGGGGAGCCAGGAGGAGAAACCCTTAACTCTCCTCCCAGTGACTATGGGTGGTGAGAGGAGCCAGGAGGAGAAACCCTTAACTCTCCTCCCAGTCACTATGGGTGGTGTGGGGAGCCAGGAGGAGAAACCCTTAACTCTCCTCCCAGTCACTATGGGTGGTGAGAGGAGCCAGGAGGACAAACCCTTAACTCTCCTCCCAGTGACTATGGGTGGTGTGGGGAGCCAGGAGGAGAAACCCTTAACTCTCCTCCCAGTGACTATGGGTGGTGAGAGGAGCCAGGAGGACAAACCCTTAACTCTCCTCCCAGTGACTATGGGTGGTGAGAGGAGCCAGGAGGACAAACCCTTAACTCTCCTCCCAGTGACTATGGGTGGTGTGAGGAGCCAGGAGGAGAAACCCTTAACTCTCCTCCTAGTGACTATGGGTGGTGGTGGGAGCCAGGAGACATATAGCTAAAGTGACAGATACATTAATATGGAAATTCTTGTGTGTGTGTGTGTGTGTGTGTGTGTGTGTGTGTGTGTGTGTGTGTGTGTGTGTGTGTGTGTGTGTGTGTGTGTGTGTGTGTGTGTGTGTGTGTGTGTGTGTGTGTGTGTGTGTGTGTTGTTTAAACACTCTGACTGCATTAGTAATAACAGTGAAGTGAGATCTGTAACCTGATTATCTCTGTTCCATTACAACTTCAATTATAAATATTTAGTTCTGCGTTCAAACAAATAACTAAAAGAACAAAACACACACTAGACACATAGAGCGCATCCCAAATTACACCCTTTTCCCCTTTATAGTGCACTACCTTTGACCAGGGCCTATAGGGCCACTCTAAAGGGAATAGGGTGCCATTTGAGAGACATGGAAATAGATGAATCAATAAACATGGATGTCAGTTTGATTCTGCCCCCCTCTGTGAGCCGATTGGTTCATCACGTCCCCGGTGGTGAGGGGGGGATTTGGTGCGTTGGTTGTTAGTGGTCTGATTGAACAAACAGAGCGTTTCATTTGTTCCAATTAAACTAATCTAAGCCTAATATGCATACAGAGTAATAGCTCTGTGATGATTGGCCGTGGGGTCTCCTGCTGCATTGCAACAGTTTAAGGGGGTAAACTGAGAAGACTCTTTCAGGAAACGGGATGGTGGGAAGGACTGTGTTCTCTCTAATTGGCTGGGTTTACACAGGAAGCACAATTCTTTTGGAAGGCCCGTCTTTTGACCAATCCCATCAGATCTTTTCACATCAAATCATTTTTCAGCGCTGGTCTGATTGGTGAAAAGACAAATTAGTGAGAAGAAAAAAAAGCCAGTGTAAACCCAGCCATTCTGTTGTAGATCTAATTCTACAGTTAAAGTTCTACTCATTCTTAATTAGTATCAGTCAAGCCTTTAGGGTCTTGGCTCTGTCTCCACCTGCTGTTCTGTCAGACTTCATATTGACTTCATCAACTCCATCATTCAGTCAGTGAGACTGGGAGGAATGAATCATCCACCTGCTGTTCTGTCAGACTTCATATTGACTTCATCAACTCCATCATTCAGTCAGTGAGACTGGGAGGAATGAATCATCCACCTGCTGTTCTGTCAGACTTCATATTGACTTCATCAACTCCATCATTCAGTCAGTGAGACTGGGAGGAATGAATCATCCACCTGCTGTTCTGTCAGACTTCATATTGACTTCATCAACTCCATCATTCAGTCAGTGAGACTGGGAGGAATGAATCATCCACCTGCTGTTCTGTCAGACTTCATATTGACTTCATCAACTCCATCATTCAGTCAGTGAGACTGGGAGGAATGAATCATTGAATACGACTCACAATTGAAGCTGATTTATTTGTATTTTTTTCTGTTGCTATTTTTGATAAATGATTCATGTATTCCATTTCCTGGAAATGGAAGGAACATGTGTATGGGTAATTAGATCCTAGGGCTGTAGAGATGGGTTGGAGTGAGTGCTAACTCACACATGTTTTGTTTTAGGTATGACAGTCCTGGTCAGGTGAATTATATCTAACAAGGACTGTGGTTTTGACTAACAGAGAGGTTGGGTCAGTGGTTTTGACTAGCAGAGAGGTTGGGTCAGTGGTTTTGACTAACATAGAGGTTGGTTCAGTGGTTTTGACTAACAGAGAGGTTGGTTCAGTGGTTTTGACTAACAGAGAGGTTGGTTCAGTGGTTTTGTCTAGCAGAGAGGTTGGGTCAGTGGTTTTGACTAACATAGAGGTTGGGTTCAGTGGTTTTGACTAACAGAGAGGTTGGTACAGTGGTTTTGACTAGCAGAGAGGTTGGTACAGTGGTTTTGACTAGCAGAGAGGTTGGTACAGTGGTTTTGACTAGCAGAGAGGTTGGTACAGTGGTTTTGTCTAACAGAGAGATTGGTTCAGTGGTTTTGACTAACAGAGAGGTGGTGTTCAGTGGTTTTGACTAACAGAGAGGTTGGTACAGTGGTTTTGACTAGCAGAGAGGTTGGTACAGTGGTTTTGACTAACAGAGAGGTTGGGTCAGTGGTTTTGACTAACAGAGAGGTTGGTTCAGTGGTTTTGACTAACAGAGAGGTTGGTTCAGGGGTTTTTACTAACAGATAGGTTGGTTCAGTGGTTTTGACTAACAGAGAGGTTGGTTCAGTGGTTTTGACTAGCAGAGAGGTTGGTTCGGTGGTTTTGACTAACAGAGAGGTTGGTTCAGTGGTTTTGACTAACAGAGAGGTTGGTTCAGTGGTTTTGACTAACAGAGAGGTTGGTTCAGGGGTTTTTACTAACAGAGAGGTTGGTTCAGTGGTTTTGACTAACAGAGAGGTTGGTTCAGTGGTTTTGACTAACAGAGAGGTTGGTTCAGGGTTTTTTACTAACAGAGAGGTTGGTTCAGTGGTTTTGACTAACAGAGAGGTTGGTTCAGTGGTTTTGACTAACAGAGAGGTTGTGTGTGTGATCTGAACTGAACTGGGCTGCAGACCCATCTGTATGTGTACTGGTGGAAGACCCACTGCTGCCACCAGGGAGATACACACCGCTAATGATGTGTGTGTGTTGATGAGTGAGTCTGTGTGTGTGTGTGTGTGTGTGTGTGTGTGCGTGTGTGTGTGTGTGTGTGTCCAGTGTGTGTCCAGTGTTTGTGTGCCCAGTGTGTGTGTGTGTGTATGTGTGTGTGTGTGTGTGTGTGTGTGTGTGTGTGTGTGTGTGTGTGTGTGTCCAGTGTGTGTGTGTGCGTGTGTGTATGTGTGTGTGTGTCCAGTGTGTGTCCAGTGTTTGTGTGTGTGTGTCCTGTGTGTGTGTGTGTGTCCAGTGTGTGTATGTGTGTGTGTGTGTCCAGTGTGTGTGTGTGTGTGTGTGTGTGTCCAGTGTGTGTGGTGTGTGTGTGTGTGTGTCTAGTGTGTGTGTGTGTGTGTGTGTGTCCAGTGTGTGTGTGTGTGTGTGTGTGTGTGTGTGTGTGTGTGTGTGTGTGTGTCCAGTGTGTGTGTGTGTGTGTGTGTGTGTGTGTGTGTGTGTGTGTGTGTGTGTGTGTGTGTGTGTGTGTGTGTGTCCAGTGTGTGAGTGTGTGTGTGTGTGTCCAGTGTGTGTGTGTGTGTGTGTGTGTGTGTGTGTGTGTGTGTGTGTGTGTGTGTGTGTGTGTGTGTGTGTGTGTGTGTGTGTGTGTGTGTGTGTGTGTCCAGTGTGTACGCACTACCTGAGTTGTCCTCGTCCTTGCGTATCTTGAGCTTGACCAGTTCTTCACACTGCTGGAGAATCTGAACAGCGTCTTCCATGGAACAGTTGTCCAGGCGGATGTTATCGATGGCCAGCAGCTTGTCCCCCAGCTCCAGAGTACCAGTCCTGGGGAGAGAAACACACAGACCAGCGTTTACAGGTGGACGGGACGGGCTTCAAACATATATTCTACAGTGTGGACTATTATATGTGTAAATGTGTATTCATATAGTACATTGGTTACAACACCACTTCAGTGTTGCTAACATGCTGTTCTTTCACACCATAAACCCTGATCTGAATGATCATGTGTGGAAACATCCATTATTCTTCATGTCCACATACTGAACACAGTCCATAGTTCTCACCAACACACAGACAGAATCCTAACCCCCCCCCATAGACAGATATGCAGATGTAATGCATGTTTAACTCTGTCAGAGACTCAAACAGAGACAAGCTGCTGAAATGAGACTCACAGAGACCTGTTAACAGGAGCCCTGACAGAGACAAGCTGCTGAAATGAGACTCACAGAGTCCTGTTAACAGGAACCCTGACAGAGACAAGCTGCTGAAACGAGACTCACAGAGACCTGTTAACAGGAGCCCTGACAGAGACAAGCTGCTGAAACGAGACTCACAGAGACCTGTTAACAGGAGCCCTGACAGAGACAAGCTGCTGAAACGAGACTCACAGAGACCTGTTAACAGGAGCCCTGACAGAGACAAGCTGCTGAAATGAGACTCACAGAGACCTGTTAACAGGACTCCTGACAGAGACAAGCTGCTGAAATGAGACTCACAGAGACCTGTTAACAGGAGCCCTGACAGAGACAAGCTGCTGAAATGAGACTCACAGAGACCTGTTAACAGGAGCCCTGACAGAGACAAGCTGCTGAAATGAGACTCACAGAGACCTGTTAACAGGACTCCTGACAGAGACAAGCTGCTGAAATGAGACTCACAGAGACCTGTTAACAGGAGCCCTGACAGAGACAAGCTGCTGAAATGAGACTCACAGAGACCTGTTAACAGGAGCCCTGACAGAGACAAGCTGCTGAAATGAGACTCACAGAGACCTGTTAACAGGACTCCTGACAGAGACAAGCTGCTGAAATGAGACTCACAGAGACCTGTTAACAGGAGCCCTGACAGAGACAAGCTGCTGAAATGAGACTCACAGAGACCTGTTAACAGGAGCCCTGACAGAGACAAGCTGCTGAAATGAGACTCACAGAGACCTGTTAACAGGAGCCCTGACAGAGACAAGCTGCTGAAATGAGACTCACAGAGACCTGTTAACAGGAGCCCTGACAGAGACAAGCTGCTGAAATGAGACTCACAGAGACCTGTTAACAGGAGCCCTGACAGAGACAAGCTGCTGAAACGAGACTCACAGAGACCTGTTAACAGGAGCCCTGACAGACACAAGCTGCTGAAACGAGACTCACAGAGACCTGTTAACAGGAGCCCTGACAGAGACAAGCTGCTGAAACGAGACTCACAGAGACCTGTTAACAGGAGCCCTGACAGAGACAAGCTGCTGAAACGAGACTCACAGAGACCTGTTAACAGGAACCCTGACAGAGACAAGCTGCTGAAACGAGACTCACAGAGACCTGTTAACAGGAACCCTGACAGAGACAAGCTGCTGAAATGAGACTCACAGAGACCTGTTAACAGGAGCCCTGACAGAGACAAGCTGCTGAAATGAGACTCACAGAGACCTGTTAACAGGAGCCCTGACAGAGACAAGCTGCTGAAATGAGACTCACAGAGACCTGTTAACAGGAGCCCTGACAGAGACAAGCTGCTGAAATGAGACTCACAGAGACCTGTTAACAGGAGCCCTGACAGAGACAAGCTGCTGAAATGAGACTCACAGAGACCTGTTAACAGGAGCCCTGACAGAGACAAGCTGCTGAAATGAGACTCACAGAGACCTGTTAACAGGAGCCCTGACAGAGACAAGCTGCTGAAATGAGACTCACAGAGACCTGTTAACAGGAGCCCTGACAGAGACAAGCTGCTGAAATGAGACTCACAGAGACCTGTTAACAGGAGCCCTGACAGAGACAAGCTGCTGAAATGAGACTCACAGAGACCTGTTAACAGGAGCCCTGACAGAGACAAGCTGCTGAAACGAGACTCACAGAGACCTGTTAACAGGAGCCCTGACAGACACAAGCTGCTGAAACGAGACTCACAGAGACCTGTTAACAGGAGCCCTGACAGAGACAAGCTGCTGAAACGAGACTCACAGAGACCTGTTAACAGGAGCCCTGACAGAGACAAGCTGCTGAAACGAGACTCACAGAGACCTGTTAACAGGAACCCTGACAGAGACAAGCTGCTGAAACGAGACTCACAGAGACCTGTTAACAGGAACCCTGACAGAGACAAGCTGCTGAAACGAGACTCACAGAGACCTGTTAACAGGAGCCCTGACAGAGACAAGCTGCTGAAATGAGACTCACAGAGACCTGTTAACAGGAGCCCTGACAGAGACAAGCTGCTGAAATGAGACTCACAGAGACCTGTTAACAGGAGCCCTGACAGAGACAAGCTGGTGAAATGAGACTCACAGAGACCTGTTAACAGGAGCCCTGACAGAGACAAGCTGCTGAAACGAGACTCACAGAGACCTGTTAACAGGAACCCTGACAGAGACAAGCTGCTGAAACGAGACTCACAGAGACCTGTTAACAGGAACCCTGACAGAGACAAGCTGCTGAAATGAGACTCACAGAGACCTGTTAACAGGAGCCCTGACAGAGACAAGCTGCTGAAATGAGACTCACAGAGACCTGTTAACAGGAGCCCTGACAGAGACAAGCTGCTGAAATGAGACTCACAGAGACCTGTTAACAGGAGCCCTGACAGAGACAAGCTGCTGAAATGAGACTCACAGAGACCTGTTAACAGGAGCCCTGACAGAGACAAGCTGCTGAAATGAGACTCACAGAGACCTGTTAACAGGAGCCCTGACAGAGACAAGCTGCTGAAATGAGACTCACAGAGACCTGTTAACAGGAGCCCTGACAGAGACAAGCTGCTGAAACGAGACTCACAGAGACCTGTTAACAGGAGCCCTGACAGAGACAAGCTGCTGAAATGAGACTCACAGAGACCTGTTAACAGGAGCCCTGACAGAGACAAGCTGCTGAAATGAGACTCACAGAGACCTGTTAACAGGAACCCTGACAAGCTGCTAAAATGGGCCAAATGCAGTGAGGTGAATGTAGAGCATCAATAACAAGAACTACATCCCAAATGGCACCCTATTCCCTATGTAGTGCACTACTGTTGACCAGGGAACATAGAGTTTTGATCAAACATAGTGTACTACATAGGGAATAGGGTGCCATTTGGAATGCAGTACAAGCAATCATCAGTTGGCTCCCTTCCCTCCATTCACTATGACAACACAGAGGCAGAATACAGAATACTGTTCAGTTGTCCTCATTCCTCATTCTGGAACAACATTCATATTCCAACGTAATCCAGAGAAAGAAACTCATTATTAAAATGACCAATAATCTCTGTTTTTTTTTTTTACTAATGTCCAAAATGTCTAAATCCTGAAAGGTATAAGGGACAACACCTGCCCAATTTACCTGAAAGCTAGGTCATCGTTACGGTAAATACCCTAGTACCAGAGCATAGAAAAAGGTTGATTAACGTAAATTCTCTATTATAGCAGCAGAATGTAAACTAGAATCACATCATAACTCCCCAGTGCTTTCCTCTGGCTCCTTGACAGGGGTAACTAATACCTAGATAGAACAGGACTGGGTGCCTTTCCTCTGGCTCCTTGACAGGGGTAACTAATACCTAGATAGAACAGGACTGGGTGCCTTTCCTCTGTCTCCTTGACAGGGGTAACTAATACCTAGATAGAACAGGACTGGGTGCCTTTCCTCTGTCTCCTTGACAGGGGTAACTAATACCTAGATAGAACAGGACTGGGTGCCTTTCCTCTGTCTCCTTGACAGGGGTAACTAATACCTAGATAGAACAGGACTGGGTGCCTTTCCTCTGTCTCCTTGACAGGGTAACTAATACCTAGATAGAACAGGACTGGGTGCCTTTCCTCTGTCTCCTTGACAGGGGTAACTAATACCTAGATAGAACAGGACTGGGTGCCTTTCCTCTGTCTCCTTGACAGGGGTAACTAATACCTAGATAGAACAGGACTGGGTGCCTTTCCTCTGCCTCCTTGACAGGGGTAACTAATACCTAGATAGAACAGGACTGGGTGCCTTTCCTCTGTCTCCTTGACAGGGTAACTAATACCTAGATAGAACAGGACTGGGTGCCTTTCCTCTGTCTCCTTGACAGGGGTAACTAATACCTAGATAGAACAGGACTGGGTGCCTTTCCTCTGTCTCCTTGACAGGGGTAACTAATACCTAGATAGAACAGGACTGGGTGCCTTTCCTCTGTCTCCTTGACAGGGGTAACTAATACCTAGATAGAACAGGACTGGGTGCCTTTCCTCTGCCTCCTTGACAGGGGTAACTAATACCTAGATAGAACAGGACTGGGTGCCTTTCCTCTGGCTCCTTGACAGGGGTAACTAATACCTAGATAGAACAGGACTGGGTGCCTTTCCTCTGTCTCCTTGACAGGGGTAACTAATACCTAGATAGAACAGGACTGGGTGCCTTTCCTCTGTCTCCTTGACAGGGGTAACTAATACCTAGATAGAACAGGACTGGGTGCCTTTCCTCTGTCTCCTTGACAGGGTAACTAATACCTAGATAGAACAGGACTGGGTGCCTTTCCTCTGTCTCCTTGACAGGGGTAACTAATACCTAGATAGAACAGGACTGGGTGCCTTTCCTCTGTCTCCTTGACAGGGTAACTAATACCTAGATAGAACAGGACTGGGTGCCTTTCCTCTGGCTCCTTGACAGGGGTAACTAATACCTAGATAGAACAGGACTGGGTGCCTTTCCTCTGTCTCCTTGACAGGGGTAACTAATACCTAGATAGAACAGGACTGGGTGCCTTTCCTCTGTCTCCTTGACAGCGGTAACTAATACCTAGATAGAACAGGACTGGGTGCCTTTCCTCTGTCTCCTTGACAGCGGTAACTAATACCTAGATAGAACAGGACTGGGTGCCTTTCCTCTGTCTCCTTGACAGGGGTAACTAATACCTAGATAGAACAGGACTGGGTGCCTTTCCTCTGTCTCCTTGACAGGGGTAACTAATACCTAGATAGAACAGGACTGGGTACCTTTCCTCTGTCTCCTTGACAGGGGTAACTAATACCTAGATAGAACAGGACTGGGTGCCTTTCCTCTGGCTCCTTGACAGGGGTAACTAATACCTAGATAGAACAGGACTGGGTGCCTTTCCTCTGTCTCCTTGACAGGGTAACTAATACCTAGATAGAACAGGACTGGGTGCCTTTCCTCTGGCTCCTTGACAGGGGTAACTAATACCTAGATAGAACAGGACTGGGTGCCTTTCCTCTGTCTCCTTGACAGGGGTAACTAATACCTAGATAGAACAGGACTGGGTGCCTTTCCTCTGTCTCCTTGACAGGGGTAACTAATACCTAGATAGAACAGGACTGGGTGCCTTTCCTCTGTCTCCTTGACAGGGGTAACTAATACCTAGATAGAACAGGACTGGGTGCCTTTCCTCTGTCTCCTTGACAGGGTAACTAATACCTAGATAGAACAGGACTGGGTGCCTTTCCTCTGTCTCCTTGACAGGGGTAACTAATACCTAGATAGAACAGGACTGGGTGCCTTTCCTCTGGCTCCTTGACAGGGGTAACTAATACCTAGATAGAACAGGACTGGGTGCCTTTCCTCTGTCTCCTTGACAGGGGTAACTAATACCTAGATAGAACAGGACTGGGTGCCTTTCCTCTGCCTCCTTGACAGGGGTAACTAATACCTAGATAGAACAGGACTGGGTGCCTTTCCTCTGTCTCCTTGACAGGGTAACTAATACCTAGATAGAACAGGACTGGGTGCCTTTCCTCTGTCTCCTTGACAGGGGTAACTAATACCTAGATAGAACAGGACTGGGTGCCTTTCCTCTGTCTCCTTGACAGGGGTAACTAATACCTAGATAGAACAGGACTGGGTGCCTTTCCTCTGTCTCCTTGACAGGGGTAACTAATACCTAGATAGAACAGGACTGGGTGCCTTTCCTCTGCCTCCTTGACAGGGGTAACTAATACCTAGATAGAACAGGACTGGGTGCCTTTCCTCTGGCTCCTTGACAGGGGTAACTAATACCTAGATAGAACAGGACTGGGTGCCTTTCCTCTGTCTCCTTGACAGGGGTAACTAATACCTAGATAGAACAGGACTGGGTGCCTTTCCTCTGTCTCCTTGACAGGGGTAACTAATACCTAGATAGAACAGGACTGGGTGCCTTTCCTCTGTCTCCTTGACAGGGTAACTAATACCTAGATAGAACAGGACTGGGTGCCTTTCCTCTGTCTCCTTGACAGGGGTAACTAATACCTAGATAGAACAGGACTGGGTGCCTTTCCTCTGTCTCCTTGACAGGGTAACTAATACCTAGATAGAACAGGACTGGGTGCCTTTCCTCTGGCTCCTTGACAGGGGTAACTAATACCTAGATAGAACAGGACTGGGTGCCTTTCCTCTGTCTCCTTGACAGGGGTAACTAATACCTAGATAGAACAGGACTGGGTGCCTTTCCTCTGTCTCCTTGACAGCGGTAACTAATACCTAGATAGAACAGGACTGGGTGCCTTTCCTCTGTCTCCTTGACAGCGGTAACTAATACCTAGATAGAACAGGACTGGGTGCCTTTCCTCTGTCTCCTTGACAGGGTAACTAATACCTAGATAGAACAGGACTGGGTGCCTTTCCTCTGTCTCCTTGACAGGGGTAACTAATACCTAGATAGAACAGGACTGGGTGCCTTTCCTCTGGCTCCTTGACAGGGGTAACTAATACCTAGATAGAACAGGACTGGGTGCCTTTCCTCTGTCTCCTTGACAGGGGTAACTAATACCTAGATAGAACAGGACTGGGTGCCTTTCCTCTGCCTCCTTGACAGGGGTAACTAATACCTAGATAGAACAGGACTGGGTGCCTTTCCTCTGTCTCCTTGACAGGGTAACTAATACCTAGATAGAACAGGACTGGGTGCCTTTCCTCTGCCTCCTTGACAGGGGTAACTAATACCTAGATAGAACAGGACTGGGTGCCTTTCCTCTGTCTCCTTGACAGGGGTAACTAATACCTAGATAGAACAGGACTGGGTGCCTTTCCTCTGTCTCCTTGACAGGGGTAACTAATACCTAGATAGAACAGGACTGGGTGCCTTTCCTCTGCCTCCTTGACAGGGGTAACTAATACCTAGATAGAACAGGACTGGGTGCCTTTCCTCTGGCTCCTTGACAGGGGTAACTAATACCTAGATAGAACAGGACTGGGTGCCTTTCCTCTGTCTCCTTGACAGGGGTAACTAATACCTAGATAGAACAGGACTGGGTGCCTTTCCTCTGTCTCCTTGACAGGGGTAACTAATACCTAGATAGAACAGGACTGGGTGCCTTTCCTCTGTCTCCTTGACAGGGTAACTAATACCTAGATAGAACAGGACTGGGTGCCTTTCCTCTGTCTCCTTGACAGGGGTAACTAATACCTAGATAGAACAGGACTGGGTGCCTTTCCTCTGTCTCCTTGACAGGGGTAACTAATACCTAGATAGAACAGGACTGGGTGCCTTTCCTCTGTCTCCTTGACAGGGGTAACTAATACCTAGATAGAACAGGACTGGGTGCCTTTCCTCTGTCTCCTTGACAGCGGTAACTAATACCTAGATAGAACAGGACTGGGTGCCTTTCCTCTGTCTCCTTGACAGCGGTAACTAATACCTAGATAGAACAGGACTGGGTGCCTTTCCTCTGTCTCCTTGACAGGGGTAACTAATACCTAGATAGAACAGGACTGGGTGCCTTTCCTCTGTCTCCTTGACAGGGGTAACTAATACCTAGATAGAACAGGACTGGGTGCCTTTCCTCTGTCTCCTTGACAGCGGTAACTAATACCTAGATAGAACAGGACTGGGTGCCTTTCCTCTGGCTCCTTGACAGGGGTAACTAATACCTAGATAGAACAGGACTGGGTGCCTTTCCTCTGTCTCCTTGACAGGGTAACTAATACCTAGATAGAACAGGACTGGGTGCCTTTCCTCTGGCTCCTTGACAGGGGTAACTAATACCTAGATAGAACAGGACTGGGTGCCTTTCCTCTGTCTCCTTGACAGGGGTAACTAATACCTAGATAGAACAGGACTGGGTGCCTTTCCTCTGTCTCCTTGACAGGGGTAACTAATACCTAGATAG
Source organism: Salmo salar (assembly GCF_965601325.2). Classification (NCBI taxonomy): domain Eukaryota; kingdom Metazoa; phylum Chordata; class Actinopteri; order Salmoniformes; family Salmonidae; genus Salmo; species Salmo salar. The sequence goes on from NC_138297.1 coordinate 69,105,771, forward strand.
AACAGGACTGGGTGCCTTTCCTCTGTCTCCTTGACAGGGGTAACTAATACCTAGATAGAACAGGACTGGGTGCCTTTCCTCTGTCTCCTTGACAGCGGTAACTAATACCTAGATAGAACAGGACTGGGTGCCTTTCCTCTGTCTCCTTGACAGGGGTAACTAATACCTAGATAGAACAGGACTGGGTGCCTTTCCTCTGGCTCCTTGACAGGGGTAACTAATACCTAGATAGAACAGGACTGGGTGCCTTTCCTCTGGCTCCTTGACAGGGGTAACTAATACCTAGATAGAACAGGACTGGGTGCCTTTCCTCTGTCTCCTTGACAGCGGTAACTAATACCTAGATAGAACAGGACTGGGTGCCTTTCCTCTGTCTCCTTGACAGGGGTAACTAATACCTAGATAGAACAGGACTGGGTGCCTTTCCTCTGTCTCCTTGACAGGGGTAACTAATACCTAGATAGAACAGGACTGGGTGCCTTTCCTCTGTCTCCTTGACAGGGGTAACTAATACCTAGATAGAACAGGACTGGGTGCCTTTCCTCTGGCTCCTTGACAGGGGTAACTAATACCTAGATAGAACAGGACTGGGTGCCTTTCCTCTGTCTCCTTGACAGGGTAACTAATACCTAGATAGAACAGGACTGGGTGCCTTTCCTCTGGCTCCTTGACAGGGGTAACTAATACCTAGATAGAACAGGACTGGGTGCCTTTCCTCTGTCTCCTTGACAGGGGTAACTAATACCTAGATAGAACAGGACTGGGTGCCTTTCCTCTGTCTCCTTGACAGGGGTAACTAATACCTAGATAGAACAGGACTGGGTGCCTTTCCTCTGTCTCCTTGACAGGGGTAACTAATACCTAGATAGAACAGGACTGGGTGCCTTTCCTCTGTCTCCTTGACAGGGTAACTAATACCTAGATAGAACAGGACTGGGTGCCTTTCCTCTGTCTCCTTGACAGGGGTAACTAATACCTAGATAGAACAGGACTGGGTGCCTTTCCTCTGGCTCCTTGACAGGGGTAACTAATACCTAGATAGAACAGGACTGGGTGCCTTTCCTCTGGCTCCTTGACAGGGGTAACTAATACCTAGATAGAACAGGACTGGGTGCCTTTCCTCTGTCTCCTTGACAGGGGTAACTAATACCTAGATAGAACAGGACTGGGTGCCTTTCCTCTGTCTCCTTGACAGGGTAACTAATACCTAGATAGAACAGGACTGGGTGCCTTTCCTCTGTCTCCTTGACAGGGGTAACTAATACCTAGATAGAACAGGACTGGGTGCCTTTCCTCTGTCTCCTTGACAGGGTAACTAATACCTAGATAGAACAGGACTGGGTGCCTTTCCTCTGGCTCCTTGACAGGGGTAACTAATACCTAGATAGAACAGGACTGGGTGCCTTTCCTCTGTCTCCTTGACAGGGGTAACTAATACCTAGATAGAACAGGACTGGGTGCCTTTCCTCTGTCTCCTTGACAGCGGTAACTAATACCTAGATAGAACAGGACTGGGTGCCTTTCCTCTGGCTCCTTGACAGGGGTAACTAATACCTAGATAGAACAGGACTGGGTGCCTTTCCTCTGGCTCCTTGACAGCGGTAACTAATACCTAGATAGAACAGGACTGGGTGCCTTTCCTCTGTCTCCTTGACAGGGGTAACTAATACCTAGATAGAACAGGACTGGGTGCCTTTCCTCTGTCTCCTTGACAGGGGTAACTAATACCTAGATAGAACAGGACTGGGTGCCTTTCCTCTGTCTCCTTGACAGGGGTAACTAATACCTAGATAGAACAGGACTGGGTGCCTTTCCTCTGTCTCCTTGACAGGGGTAACTAATACCTAGATAGAACAGGACTGGGTGCCTTTCCTCTGTCTCCTTGACAGGGGTAACTAATACCTAGATAGAACAGGACTGGGTGCCTTTCCTCTGTCTCCTTGACAGGGGTAACTAATACCTAGATAGAACAGGACTGGGTGCCTTTCCTCTGTCTCCTTGACAGCGGTAACTAATACCTAGATAGAACAGGACTGGGTGCCTTTCCTCTGGCTCCTTGACAGGGGTAACTAATACCTAGATAGAACAGGACTGGGTGCTTTGGGGAGAGAATCATAATCACTGATTAGTGCATAACCCAATTCCTATCATCTTCCTCTCAGCATAATTACCAGAACTGTGTCCCAAATGGAACCCTATTCTCTATATAGTGCACTAGTTTTGACCAGGGCCCATAGGGAATAGGTGCCAATTGGGCCGCAAACAAGGTAAACATATGTGTTGGTTGCGTAAAGCCTGGCAAAACGAGGGCAGAGACAGAATGTGGGCTAATTAGTTAGAGCCCTGGTGGTAAACAGAATGCTGCGTCGCCTTGGTAACGGGTCTGGATGTAAACACAGAGACCATCCAGTCCAGTTACTGTACTCCAGAAGGAGGAGGGGTTTAAACTAAATCTCTGTCTGTAGTGTGTGTGTGTGTGTGTGTGTGTGTGCGTGTGCGTGTGCGTGTGTGTGTGTGTGTGTGTGTGTGTGTGTGCGTGTGTGTGTGTGCGCGTGTGTGTGTATTTGTGTGCTCCTCTACCCACCTACCCCCCCTTCCTCAGCTGAGAATTCCCTCTCTCTGTGTGAAGTAGTGAACAGACATTTCACGATCCGTTTCCACTTTGGGGTATTTAATTAATTGTCCGCTGCCTCCCACAACGAGAATAACATCCGTTAGTAGGCTAGCGACTCAGTCGTCAAGCTGGCCCACTTCAGTTGGGAGGTACAGTCAGAGTTTTAAACGTGTGTCCTAACCATTGTGTTTGTTGTCTCATGGTGTTTTTATTATGTGGGGTAATGGCCCCCTGGGGGTCGTACCACAGAGCAGGGAGCCTGAACCCTGAACATCGTACCACAGAGCAGGGAGCCTGAACCCTGAACATCGTACCACGGAATACGGAGCCTGGCCACTGAACATCGTACCACAGAGCAGGGAGCCTGGCCACTGAACATCGTACCACAGAGCAGGGAGCCTGGCCACTGAACATCGTACCACGGAATACGGAGCCTGGCCACTGAACATCGTACCACGGAATACGGAGCCTGGCCACTGAACATCGTACCACAGAGCAGGGAGCCTGAACCCTGAACATCGTACCACGGAATACGGAGCCTGGCCACTGAACATCGTACCACGGAATACGGAGCCTGGCCCCTGAACATCGTACCACAGAGCAGGGAGCCTGGACCCTGAACATCGTACCACGGAATACGGAGCCTGGCCACTGAACATCGTACCACGGAGCAGGGAGCCTGGCCCCTGAACATCGTACCACAGAGCAGGGAGCCTGGCCACTGAACATCGTACCACAGAGCAGGGAGCCTGAACAATACATTATCTGTTTTGATCTAGAAAATTGGAATTATGCAGATGAGCTCATGCCCGGTCCCAGCCCAGAGCTGAGTGACCACAGAGCCTGGTCATAGACCACTGATTAATATCCACTGCATCAAACACAATATACTATACTGCAGAAATACATCTATTTATATGTGACTCTGCCATAGTGGAGTTTAGTGGAGTGGTGTGCAGAGCAACATTCATAGTGTAGTTTAGTAGAGTGGTGTGCAGAGCAAAATTCATAGTGTGGTTTAGTAGAGTGGTGTGCAGATCAACATTCATAGTGTAGTTTAGTGGAGTGGTGTGGAGAGCAACATTGATAGTGTGGTTTAGTAGAGTGGTGTGCAGAGCAACATTCATAGTGTGGTTTAGTAGAGTGGTGTGCAGATCAACATTCATAGTGTAGTTTAGTGGAGTGGTGTGGAGAGCAACATTCATAGTGAGGTTTAGTAGAGTGGTGTGCAGAGCAACATTCATAGTGTGGTTTAGTAGAGTGGTGTGCAGATCAACATTCATAGTGTAGTTTAGTGGAGTGGTGTGCAGAGCAACATTCATAGTGTAGTTTAGTGGAGTGGTGTGCAGAGCAACATACATAGTGTAGTTTAGTGGAGTGGTGTGGAGAACAACATTCATAGTGTAGTTTAGTAGAGTGGTGTGCAGATCAACATTCATAGTGTAGTTTAGTAGAGTGGTGTGGAGAGCAACATTCATAGTGTAGTTTAGTAGAGTGGTGTGGAGAGCAACATTCATAGTGTAGTTTAGTGGAGTGGTGTGCAGAGCAACATTCATAGTGTAGTTTAGTGGAGTGGTGTGGAGAGCAACATTCATAGTGTAGTTTAGTAGAGTGGTGTGCAGATCAACATTCATAGTGTAGTTTAGTGGAGTGGTGTGGAGAGCAATATTCATAGTGTAGTTTAGTGGAGTGGTGTGGAGAGCAACATTCATAGTGTAGTTTAGTGGAGTGGTGTGCAGAGCAACATTCATAGTGTAGTTTAGTGGAGTGGTGTGGAGAGCAACATTCATAGTGTAGTTTAGTAGAGTGGTGTGCAGAGCAACATTCATAGTGTAGTTTAGTGGAGTGGTGTGCAGAGCAACATTCATAGTGTAGTTTAGTAGAGTGGTGTGCAGAGCAACATTCATAGTGTAGTTTAGTGGAGTGGTGTGCAGAGCAACATTCATAGTGTAGTTTAGTAGAGTGGTGTGGAGAGCAACATTCATAGTGTAGTTTAGTGGAGTGGTGTGGAGAACAACATTCATAGTGTAGTTTAGTAGAGTGGTGTGGAGAGCAACATTCATAGTGTAGTTTAGTGGAGTGGTGTGGAGAACAACATTCATAGTGTGGTTTAGTAGAGTGGTGTGGAGAGCAACATTCATAGTGTAGTTTAGTGGAGTGGTGTGGAGAACAACATTCATAGTGTGGTTTAGTAGAGTGGTGTGGAGAGCAACATTCATAGTGTAGTTTAGTAGAGTGGTGTGGAGAGCAACATTCATAGTGTAGTTTAGTGGAGTGGTGTGGAGAACAACATTCATAGTGTGGTTTAGTAGAGTGGTGTGGAGAGCAACATTCATAGTGTAGTTTAGTAGAGTGGTGTGGAGAGCAACATTCATAGTGTAGTTTAGTAGAGTGGTGTGCAGAGCAACATTCATAGTGTAGTTTAGTAGAGTGGTGTGGAGAGCAACATTCATAGTGTAGTTTAGTGGAGTGGTGTGGAGAGCAACATTCATAGTGTAGTTTAGTAGAGTGGTGTGGAGAGCAACATTCATAGTGTGGTTTAGTAGAGTGGTGTGGAGAGCAACATTCATAGTGTGGTTTAGTAGAGTGGTGTGCAGATCAACATTCATAGTGTAGTTTAGTGGAGTGGTGTGCAGAGCAACATTCATAGTGTAGTTTAGTGGAGTGGTGTGGAGAACAACATTCATAGTGTAGTTTAGTAGAGTGGTGTGGAGAGCAACATTCATAGTGTAGTTTAGTGGAGTGGTGTGGAGAACAACATTCATAGTGTGGTTTAGTAGAGTGGTGTGCAGAGCAACATTCATAGTGTAGTTTAGTAGAGTGGTGTGGAGAGCAACATTCATAGTGTAGTTTAGTGGAGTGGTGTGGAGAGCAACATTCATAGTGTAGTTTAGTAGAGTGGTGTGGAGAGCAACATTCATAGTGTAGTTTAGTAGAGTGGTGTGCAGATCAACATTCATAGTGTAGTTTAGTGGAGTGGTGTGGAGAGCAACATTCATAGTGTAGTTTAGTGGAGTGGTGTGCAGAGCAACATTCATAGTGTAGTTTAGTGGAGTGGTGTGGAGAGCAACATTCATAGTGTAGTTTAGTGGAGTGGTGTGCAGAGCAACATTCATAGTGTAGTTTAGTGGAGTGGTGTGGAGAGCAACATTCATAGTGTAGTTTAGTGGAGTGGTGTGCAGAGCAACATTCATAGTGTAGTTTAGTGGAGTGGTGTGCAGAGCAACACTGAGACAATAGTGTTGATGTGGTTGGTGCATGTTGTATGTTTCAAATAATTACCTGTGAGCAGGTTGATTGGTTGATTGATGTATTTACCTGTGAGCAGGTTGATTGGTTGATTGATGTATTTACCTGTGAGCAGGTTAATTGGTTGATTGATGTATTGATGTATTTACCTGTGAGCAGGTTGATTGGTTGATTGATGTATTTACCTGTGAGCAGGTTAATTGTTTGATTGATGTATTGATGTATTTACCTGTGAGCAGGTTGATTGGTTGATTGATATATTTACCTGTGAGCAGGTTAATTGGTTGATTGATGTATTTACCTGTGAGCAGGTTGATTGGTTGATTGATATATTTACCTGTGAGCAGGTTGATTGGTTGATTGATGTATTTACCTGTGAGCAGGCTGATTGGTTGATTGATGTATTCACCTGTGAGCAGGTTGATTGGTTGATTGATGTATTTACCTGTGAGCAGGTTGATTGGTTGATTGATGTATTTACCTGTGAGCAGGTTGATTGGTTGATTGATGTATTTACCTGTGAGCAGGTTGATTGGTTGATTGATGTATTTACCTGTGAGAAGGTTGATTGGTTGATTGATGTATTTACCTGTGAGCAGGTTAATTGGTTGATTGATGTATTTACCTGTGAGCAGGTTGATTGGTTGATTGATATATTTACCTGTGAGCAGGCTGATTGGTTGATTGATGTATTCACCTGTGAGCAGGTTGATTGGTTGATTGATGTATTTACCTGTGAGCAGGTTGATTGATATATTTACCTGTGAGCAGGTTGATTGGTTGATTGATGTATTTACCTGTGAGCAGGTTGATTGGTTGATTGATGTATTTACCTGTGAGCAGGTTAATTGGTTGATTGATATATTTACCTGTGAGCAGGTTGATTGGTTGATTGATATATTTACCTGTGAGCAGGTTGATTGGTTGATTGATGTATTTACCTGTGAGCAGGTTAATTGGTTGATTGATATATTTACCTGTGAGCAGGTTGATTGGTTGATTGATGTATTTACCTGTGAGCAGGTTGATTGGTTGATTGATGTATTTACCTGTGAGCAGGTTAATTGGTTGATTGATATATTTACCTGTGAGCAGGTTAATTGGTTGATTGATGTATTTACCTGTGAGCAGGTTAATTGGTTGATTGATATATTTACCTGTGAGCAGGTTGATTGGTTGATTGATGTATTTACCTGTGAGCAGGTTGATTGGTTGATTGATGTATTTACCTGTGAGCAGGTTGATTGGTTGATTGATGTATTTACCTGTGAGCAGGTTAATTGGTTGATTGATATATTTACATGTGAGCAGGTTAATTGGTTGTTTGATGTATTTACCTGTGAGCAGGTTGATTGGTTGATTGATGTATTTACCTGTGAGCAGATTGATTGGTTGATTGATGTATTTACCTGTGAGCAGGTTGATTGGTTGATTGATGTATTTACCTGTGAGCCACGCTGCCCTTCTTGATGTCGGAGATGATGAGAGCGTCCCCAGGTTTCCTACTGGACGGAGCTAGGAGCAGAGAAGGAAAGGATGGGCGTATGAGAGAGAGAGCAACTAAACCACAGGCTTATATCATTAACAAAACCACAGGCTTAAATCATTAACAAAACCACAGGCTTATATCATTAACAAAACCACAGGCTGATATCATTAACTAAACCACAGGCTTATATCATTAACAAAACCACAGGCTTATATCATTAACAAAACCACAGGCTTATATAATTAACTAAAACCACAGGCTTAAATCATTAACAAAACCACAGTCTTATATCATTAGCAAAACCACAGGCTTATATCATTAACTAAACCACAGGCTTATATCATTAACAAAACCACAGGCTTATATCATTAACTAAACCACAGGCTTATATCATTAACAAAACCACAGGCTTATATCATTAACAAAACCACAGGCTTATATCATTAACTAAACCATAGGCTTATATCATTAACAAAACCACAGGCTTATATCATTAACTAAAACCACAGGCTTATATCATTAACAAAACCACAGGCTTATATCATTAACAAAACCACCGGCTTATATCATTAACAAAACCACAGGCTTATATCATTAACTAAAACCACAGGCTTATATCATTAACTAAAACCACAGGCTTATATCATTAACTAAAACCACAGGCTTATATCATTAACAAAAACCACAGGCTTATATCATTAACAAAACCACAGGCTTATATCATTAACTAAACCACAGGCTTATATCATTAACTAAACCACAGGCTTATATCATTAACTAAACCACAGGCTTATATCATTAACTAAACCACAGGCTTATATCATTAACAAAACCACAGGCTTATATCATTAACTAAACCACAGGCTTATATCATTAACAAACCACAGCTTATATCATTAACAAAACCACAGGCTTATATCATTAACTAAACCACAGGCTTATATCATTAACAAACCACAGGCTTATTCATTAACTAAAACCACAGGCTTAATCATTAACAAAACCACAGCTTATATCATTAACAAAACCACAGGCTTATATCATTAACTAAACCACAGCTTATATCATTAACTAAACCACAGACTTATATCATTAACAAAACCACAGGCTTATATCATTAACTAAAACCACAGGCTTATATCATTAACTAAAACCACAGGCTTATATCATTAACTAAACCACAGGCTTATGTCATTAACTAAAACCACAGGCTTAAATCATTAACAAAACCAATTTATGAAAATGGCGTCTCATTCATTTCTTTGGTTGCATTTACACAGGCATCCCAATTCTGATATTTTTCAGATCAGCTCTGAAATAGAGATCTGATGTGATTGGTCAAAAGAGCAATTAGAAGAAAAAAAATCTCAGAATTGGGCTGCCTGTGTAAATGCAGCCTTTAAAGTTGATGAAAGCGTATCAGCCTAAAACATGGTTGGGCTGAGTGCCTTACAGGAAGGGAGGAAGGGTATCTGTTTTGAGTAAACAACTTCCCTCCCCTCTTCTCTAACCCATCATACTCCCTGCAGTCCTACTCCTCCGCTTCCCTCCCTTATACTCCCCTCCCTCCCATCTCCTCCCTCCCTCCCATCTCTTCCCCTCTGCTCTCCTTCCCCTCTCTTTCCCTCCCCTCTCCTCCTCTCTTTCCCTCCCCTCTCCTCCTCTATTTCCCTCCCCTCTCCTCCTCTCCTCTCCTCCCATGTACTCCACTCCCCTTTATATTCCCTCCCACTCCTCCCTTCTGCTCTCTTTCCCCTCTCCTCTCCTCTTTCCTTCCCCTCTCCTCCTTTCCCCTCTGCTCTCCTTCCCCTCTCCAGCCCTCTCCTCCCCTCCCCTCTCCTCCCCTCCTCTCCTCTCCTTCTCTTCTCTTCCCTCTCCTCCCCTCCCTTCTCCTCCCTTATCCTCCCCTCTCCTCCCCCTCCTCTTCTCTTCTCTTCCCTCTCCTCCCCTCCTCTCCTTCTCTTCTCTTCTCTTCCCTCTCCTCCCCTCCTCTCCTTCTCTTCTCTTCTCTTCCCTCTCCTTCCCTCCCCTCCCCTCCCTTCTCCTTCCCTCCCCTCCCTTCTCCTCCCTTATCCTCCCCTCTCCTCCCCTACTCTCCTTCTCTTCTCCTCCCCTCTCCTCTCCTCCCTTCTCCTTCCCTCCCTTGTACTTCCCTCTATATTGTAGTCTGCTGAACAGTTTCTGTCCACTTCCCTCCATAAACAACCACACATGAATGACCTCCTCATCTCAGCTGACAAAACCACAACGCTGCCTGTCATTACTGCAGCTCTTTACCTGGCCTGTCAAATTGCCAACTCAGTCCTGTTGTAATTCTGCAGGTGCTTCCTGTGTCTATCTATATGTCAGAGGAGAGAGGAGAGACAGGAGAGATGTCCTTTCTACCTGCTCTGAAAGAGACACATCTCTGTGGCCCGGCTGTGTTGTGAATGTTAATGTGTGGAAGCTGTGGAAGCCAGGGACTGCTTGGTGTGATGTGGAGACGTCAGTGCTGTTGATGGGGTTAACAGTGGAGGGGATAGAGGCATTCTGCAGGGAGTCCACTATTTTAACTGGAGGCACTAGAGTAAGACGGTTACTTGTCCAATGAGCGAGCAGGGAGGTAAAGGTGAGGGGGGCATCTACAGAACACTAGAGACATCATGTGAGGTTTACACTAAATTAACTAGTGGCACTACACCAACAAAGTTACTGCCATTTTGATACTGCTGCGTGTATAGTTTCCTAAGAGAAACCGTGATGTCGACAGTGGTGGAAAATCCTGCAGGCAAGGCTGCAGAATGAATTCTATTTATATGGCTGTAGAAGGAATTATATTTATATGGCTGCAGAATGAATTATATTTATATGGCTGCAGAATGAATTCTATTTCTATGGCTGTAGAATGCAATTGGCGGGTATTTATATGGCTGTAGAATGTAAGGCTGTGGGACTATTTATATGGCTGTAGAATGCAAGGCTGTGATGATTCTAAATGGCTGTAGAATGAATTATATTTGGCGGGTATGGCTGTAGAATGAATTATATTTATATGGCTGTAGAATGAATTATATTTCTATGGCTGCAGAAGGAATTATATTTATATGGCTGCAGAAGGAATTATATTTATATGGCTGCAGAAGGAATTATATTTATATGGCTGCAGAAGGAATTATATTTATATGGCTGCAGAAGGAATTATATTTATATGGCTGTAGAATGAATTATATTTATATGGCTGCAGAATGAATTATATTTATATGGCTGCAGAATGAATTATATTTATATGGCTGAAGAATGAATTATATTTATATGGCTGCAGAATGAATTATATTTATATGGCTGCAGAATGAATTATATTTATATGGCTGTAGAATGAATTATATTCATATGGCTGCAGAAGAAATTATATTTATATGGCTGAAGAATGAAATATATTTATATGGCTGCAGAATGAATTATATTTATATGGCTGCAGAATGAATTATATTTATATGGCTGCAGAATGAATTATATTTATATGGCTGCAGAATGAATTATATTTATATGGCTGAAGAATGAATTATATTTATATGGCTGCAGAAGGAATTATATTTATATGGCTGAAGAATGAATTATATTTCTATGGCTGCAGAATGAATTATATTTCTATGGCTGCAGAATGAATTATATTTATATGGCTGCAGAATGAATTATATTTATATGGCTGTAGAATGAATTATATTTATATGGCTGCAGAATGAATAATATTTATATGGCTGAAGAATGAAATATATTTATATGGCTGCAGAAGGAATTATATTTCTATGGCTGCAGAATGAATTATACACTGCTCAAAAAAATAAAGGGAACACTTAAACAACACAATGTAACTCCAAGTCAATCACTGTTCTGTGAAATCAAACTGTCCACTTAGGAAGCAACACTGATTGACAATAAATTTCACATGCTGTTGTGCAAATGGAATAGACAACAGGTGAAAATTATAGGCAATTAGCAAGACACCCCCAATAAAGGAGTGGTTCGGCAGGTGGTGACCACAGACCACTTCTCAGTTCTTATGCTTCCTGGCTGATGTTTTGGTCACTTTTGAATGCTGGCGGTGCTTTCACTCTAGTGGTAGCATGAGACGGAGTCTACAACCCACACAAGTGGCTCAGGTAGTACAGCTCATCCAGGATGGCACATCAATGCGAGCTGTGGCAAGAAGGTTTGCTGTGTCTGTCAGCGTAGTGTCCAGAGCATGGAGGCGCTTCCAGGAGACAGGCCAGTACAACAGGAGACGTGGAGGAGGCCGTAGGAGGGCAACAACCCAGCAGCAGGACCGCTACCTCCGCCTTTGTGCAAGGAGGAGCAGGAGGAGCACTGCCAGAGCCCTGCAAAATGACCTCCAGCAGGCCACAAATGTGCATGTGTCTGCTCAAACGGTCAGAAACAGACTCCTTGAGGGTGGTATGAGGGCCCGACGTCCACAGGTGGGGGTTGTGCTTACAGCCCAACACACGTTTGGCATTTGCCAGAAAACACCAAGATTGGCAAATTCGCCACTGGCGCCCTGTGCTCTTCACAGATGAAGCAGGTTCACACTGAGCACATGTGACAGAGCCTGGAGACGCCGTGGAGAACGTTCTGCTGCCTGCAACATCCTCCAGCATGACCGGTTTGGCGGTGGGTCAGTCATGGTGTGGGGTGGCATTTCTTTGGGGGGCCGCACAGCCCTCCATGTGCTCACCAGAGGTAGCCTGACTGCCATTAGGTACCGAGATGAGATCCTCAGACCCCTTGTGAGACCATATGCTGGTGCGGTTGGCCCTGGGTTCCTCCTAATGCAAGACAATGCTAGACCTCATGTGGCTGGAGTGTGTCAGCAGTTCCTGCAAGAGGAAGGCATTTATGCTATGGACTGGCCCGCCCGTTCCCCAGACCTGAATCCAATTGAGCACATCTGGGACATCATGTCTCGCTCCATCCACCAAGGCCACGTTGCACCACAGACTGTCCAGGAGTTGGCGGATGCTTTAGTCCAGGTCTGTGAGGAGATCCCTCAGGAGACCATCCGCCACCTCATCAGGAGCATGCCCAGGCGTTGTAGGGAGGTCATACAGGCGCGTGGAGGCCACACACACTACTGAGCCTCATTTTGACTTGTTTTAAGGACATTACATCAAAGTTGGATCAGCCTGTAGTGTGGTTTTCCACTTGAATTTTGAGTGTGACTCCAAATCCAGACCTCCATGGGTTGATAAATTGGATTTCCATTGATTATTTTTGTGTGATTTTGTTGTCAGCACATTAAACTATGTAAAGAAAAAAGTATTTAATAAGATTATTTCATTCATTCAGATCTAGGATGTGTTATTTTAGTGTTCCCTTTATTTTTTTGAGCAGTATATTTATATGGCTGTAGAATGAATTATATTTATATGGCTGTAGAATGAATTATATTTATATGGCTGCAGAATGAATTATATTTATATGGCTGAAGAATGAAATATATTTATATGGCTGCAGAAGGAATTATATTTCTATGGCTGCAGAATGAATTATATTTATATGGATGCAGAATGAATTATATTTCCACGGCTGCAGAATGAAATATATTTATATGGCTGCAGAATGAAATATATTTCTACGGCTGCATTGCAGAAACTTCTTTCCTCCCTGTGGAGAGTTGGTTAGCTGACTCTGCTGAAACCCGAATTAGACCCCTTTCCTCAGCCTCGAGCCTACAGGAAACAATGGGTTCTGGTGGTGGTGGTTGGACCAAACAGAACACACACACACACACACACACACACACACACACACACACACACACACACACACACACACACACACACACACACACACACACACACACACACACACACACACACACACACACACACACACACACACACACACACAGAGGAAATGACCTCAGGGTACCGTTAGCCATCATTGTCATCGTTGAGCCACTGGTCTATCTGACAATTAAACCTCAACAAATACTATTCCACTGTCTCCTAAAGACACAGTATGGTCTGAGTGACTGACTGACTCTATTCCACTGTCTCCTAAAGACACAGTATGGTCTGAGTGACTGACTCTATTCCACTGTCTCCTAAAGACACAGTATGGTCTGAGTGACTGACTCTATTCCACTGTCTCCTAAAGACACAGTATGGTCTGAGTGACTGACTGACTCTATTCCACTGTCTCCTAAAGAAACAGTATGGTCTGAGTGACTGACTGACTCTATTCCACTGTCTCCTAAAGACACAGTATGGTCTGAGTGACTGACTCTATTCCACTGTCTCCTAAAGACACAGTATGGTCTGAGTGACTGACTGACTCTATTCCACTGTCTCCTAAAGACACAGTATGGTCTGAGTGACTGACTCTATTCCACTGTCTCCTAAAGACACAGTATGGTCTGAGTGACTGACTCTATTCCACTGTCTCCTAAAGACACAGTATGGTCTGAGTGACTGACTCTATTACACTGTCTCCTAAAGACACAGTATGGTCTGAGTGACTGACTCTATTCCACTGTCTCCTAAAGACACAGTATGGTCTGAGTGACTGACTGACTCTATTCCACTGTCTCCTAAAGACACAGTATGGTCTGAGTGACTGACTGACTCTATTCCACTGTCTCCTAAAGACACAGTATGGTCTGAGTGACTGACTCTATTCCACTGTCTCCTAAAGACACAGTATGGTCTGAGTGACTGACTGACTCTATTCCACTGTCTCCTAAAGACACAGTTTTGTCTGAGTGACTGACTCTATTCCACTGTCTCCTAAAGTCACAGTGTGGTCTGAGTGACTGACTGACTCTATTCCACTGTCTCCTAAAGACACAGTATGGTCTGAGTGACTGACTCTATTCCACTGTCTCCTAAAGACACAGTATGGTCTGAGTGACTGACTCTATTACACTGTCTCCTAAAGTCACAGTGTGGTCTGAGTGACTGACTGACTCTATTCCACTGTCTCCTAAAGACACAGTATGGTCTGAGTGACTGACTCTATTCCACTGGCTCCTAAAGACACAGTATGGTCTGAGTGACTGACTCTATTCCACTGTCTCCTAAAGACACAGTATGGTCTGAGTGACTGACTGACTCTATTCCACTGTCTCCTAAAGACACAGTATGGTCTGAGTGACTGACTCTATTCCACTGTCTCCTAAAGACACAGTATGGTCTGAGTGACTGACTGACTCTATTCCACTGTCTCCTAAAGACACAGTATGGTCTGAGTGACTGACTGACTCTATTCCACTGTCTCCTAAAGACACAGTATGGTCTGAGTGACTGACTCTATTCCACTGTCTCCTAAAGACACAGTATGGTCTGAGTGACTGACTGACTCTATTCCACTGTCTCCTAAAGACACAGTTTTGTCTGAGTGACTGACTCTATTCCACTGTCTCCTAAAGACACAGTATGGTCTGAGTGACTGACTGACTCTATTCCACTGTCTCCTAAAGACACAGTATGGTCTGAGTGACTGACTCTATTCCACTGTCTCCTAAAGACACAGTATGGTCTGAGTGACTGACTCTATTACACTGTCTCCTAAAGTCACAGTGTGGTCTGAGTGACTGACTGACTCTATTCCACTGTCTCCTAAAGACACAGTATGGTCTGAGTGACTGACTCTATTACACTGTCTCCTAAAGTCACAGTGTGGTCTGAGTGACTGACTGACTCTATACCACTGTCTCCTAAAGACACAGTATGGTCTGAGTGACTGACTCTATTACACTGTCTCCTAAAGTCACAGTGTGGTCTGAGTGACTGACTGACTATATTCCACTGTCTCCTAAAGACACAGTATGGTCTGAGTGACTGACTCTATTCCACTGTCTCCTAAAGACACAGTATGGTCTGAGTGACTGACTCTATTCCACTGTCTCCTAAAGACACAGTATGGTCTGAGTGACTGACTGACTCTATTCCACTGTCTCCTAAAGAAACAGTATGGTCTGAGTGACTGACTCTATTCCACTGTCTCCTAAAGACACAGTATGGTCTGAGTGACTGACTCTATTCCACTGTCTCCTAAAGACACAGTATGGTCTGAGTGACTCTAGTCCTGCAGGAGCCAGCCACCAGCCCTCTAGTCCTGCAGGAACCAGCCACCAGCCCTCCAGCCCTGCAGGAACCAGCCACAAGCCCTCCAGCCTTGCAGGAACCAGCCACCAGCCCTCTAGTCCTGCAGGAACCAGCCACGAGCCCTCCAGCCCTGCAGGAACCAGCCACCAGCCCTCTAGTCCTGCAGGAGCCAGCCACCAGCCCTCTAGTCCTGCAGGAACCAGCCACCAGCCCTATAGTCCTGCAGGAGCCAGCCACTAGCCCTCTAGTCCTGCAGGAACCAGCCACCAGCCCTCCAGCCCTGCAGGAACCAGCCACCAGCCCTCTAGTCCTGCAGGAACCAGCCACCAGCCCTATAGTCCTGCAGGAGCCAGCCACTAGCCCTCTAGTCCTGCAGGAACCAGCCACCAGCCGTCTAGTCCTGCAGGAGCCAGCCACCAGCCCTCCAGCCCTGCAGGAACCAGCCACCAGCCCTATAGTCCTGCAGGAGCCAGCCACTAGCCCTCTAGTCCTGCAGGAACCAGCCACCAGCCCTCTAGTCCTGCAGGAACCAGCCACGAGCCCTCCAGCCCTGCAGGAACCAGCCACCAGCCCTCTAGTCCTGCAGGAGCCAGCCACCAGCCCTCTAGTCCTGCAGGAACCAGCCACCAGCCCTATAGTCCTGCAGGAGCCAGCCACTAGCCCTCTAGTCCTGCAGGAACCAGCCACCAGCCGTCTAGTCCTGCAGGAGCCAGCCACCAGCCCTCCAGCCCTGCAGGAACCAGCCATCAGCCGTCTAGTCCTGCAGGAGCCAGCCACCAGCCCTCCAGCCCTGCAGGTCTCTTCAGTGTAGCACTGGTATGTCTACACCGTAGAAGCACTGAGGCCAAATGGCATCACTGGGAGTTCACACCATCCCACTTCTGGCATCATATCAGCCACTAAAGAGGAATTCGGTATGTTAGATGTGTTCAGATTGTCCATAATATTGTTTGTGTGAACATTTAAATATTCCAAAACAGCAGCATAACTGAATGTTCCAAAATCAAAAAAATCTAAGTTAATTTTGAATCATTTCTACTGCTCTGACAAAAAGAAAGTCTAAACACAAGCCTTTAAAAAGTCTTATCTCTGACCTCCCTGCCTCTATAGAGACTATAATCTGTCCAATGTCCAAGTGAAGAGGAGTTGAACAAGACAAGATGTGTAGAGAGCTGCTGAGCCCAGCTAGCCTTTACAGCCTCCTTCAATAGATCAACCATCCACTACACAGAGATACAGCCACAGCAGTACAACTCTTAGAGAAGCCATGAAGGCTCCAGGCTGTGTCCTATCCCCCATTTAGTTAACTCCTTTTAACCCTCTGCTCTGCAGTCCCCTATTTTGGGAGTAGGGTGTTATTTGGGGGACACACCCAGAGTTCCAGCAAAACAAATCTCACATAAAGAAGCTGACACCCCAGAGAGTTGTGGAGCCTTCAGAGAGCCTTTGTAGATCCTCAGAGCGCGGTTCAGTTCGCAGGATGCTGTTTCCGTGTTCTCAGCAGAGCATCCCCAGCCTCCTTCCTCCATTTCCCTTTTATCTCTCTCTCTCTCTCTTTCTCTCTCTCTCTCCCTCCTCCATCTCTCTCTCTCTCTCCCTCCTCCATCTCTCTCTCTCTCTCCCTCCTCCATCTGTCTCTCTCTCGCTCTCTCTCTCTCACTCCTCCATCTCTCTCTCTCTCCCTCCATCTCTCTCTCTCTCCCTCCTCCATCTCTCTCTCTCTCTCTCCATCTCTCTCTCTCTCTCCCTCCTCCATCTCTCTCTCTCTCTCCCTCCATCTCTCTCTCTCTCCCTCCTCCATCTCTCTCTCTCCTCCATCTCTCTCTCTCTCCCTCCTCCATCTCTCTCTCTCTCTCCCCCATCTCTCACTCTCTCTCCCTCCTCCATCTGTCTCTCTCTCGCTCTCTCTCTCTCACTCCTCCATCTCTCTCTCTCTCTCTCCCTCCTCCATCTCTCTCTCTCTCCCTCCTCCATCTCTCTCTCTCTTTCCCTCCTCCATCTCTCTCTCTCTCTCTCTCCTCTCTCCCTCTCTGTTACGGAGTGGTGAAGACGCCTTGGACAGCCAGCTGGCCTCACACCAGCCTGTGGAGAGACACAGAGGACACGCCATTGCGAAATGCAGAGACAGACACAGCACCGTTTGGCATGAGATGGCTTCTCTTCTGGAGTAACACAGTTCTCCTTTGATATAGCAGCATGATGGACTTTCTTACAGAAGTAACAGTCTATCCTCTTAAATCCTGTCTTTATGATTCCGGCTGCCTTCAGTACCTCTCACAGACACCCAGTAAAATCTCTCTGATTCTCCTGCTAAACTTTTCCTTTTGAGAACAATCACGTCAAATTTATAAAATTATAGAAGTCCGTTTTGGGGTCAAATCCCTTGCAGAGCCCTGAGGAATGGTAATGGGGTTTATTTCTTTTCAAAGAGCTTGGGATTTTAGAAACAAGTGGAGGTTTTAGATAGAGACTTACAGAGAAACTGGACAAGTTGCAGTGAAACTATTGGGGAAGAAAGCAGAAAATATTATCTGGAGAAAATGTCAGCCTGACTGAGGGTACGCCCAGCGTCGTCCGGGTTTGACCGGGGTAGGCCTAACCCTAACCCTAACCCTAACCCATCATTGTAAATAAGAATTTGTTCTTAACTGACTTGACTAGTGAAATACAGGTTACATTTTTTTTTTAAGTAAGTAATTGAAAAAATTGTGTGTCAGTTTGATACCAGCAGAGCCCCTCTATGGCAAGGTGTCTGGAAAAGCTGAGCCAGCAAAATCCTCCTTCCTCAAAGTTAACAAAACACAAACATTGTCCAATTTGCCGAGTCAGAGCAAACAGGAAACTTCATAGAAGATAAGCGGGCGAGCACTTCAAAAGATAAATAATTACACGCTTTCTAAACCCTCTAAATGTGTCTCCTCTCTCCCGGAATCTAACCTCTCTGTTTGTCAAGCAAACAAAACTCCAGAAGAGAGAAAGGTTTCAACTTTACCGACTAATTCTCCAACGTTGAAGACAAATGAACGTGAGAAGAATGAGTGTGTTGTGTCCCAAGAGGAACCTATGGGCCCTGTACTATATAGTGAAGAGATCGCCATTTGGGATGCAACCCTACACTTGTTGAAAAGGAGACAGTGATTCATGTTGTTATGACAACGCAGTCGAGCGCTGCTTTGATGGAGCATCTGGCTAAACGTGCACATCCATCGCCGTGGTGACCGAGGAGAGCGTGGATGTGGGGACCTCCACAGGCAGGCAGCTTCTTGATTGCAGGTTGGAAAAACAAATGGAGTTTTAAACACTTTCGTCTCTACTGACCTTCTGAAAAGTCAAACGACTGTAAACAAATTAAAAGATGCCGGGAGAGGAGAGGAGACAGAGTAGGTGGGTGTGTGTGTGTGTGTGTGTGTGTGTGTGTGTGTATGTGTGTGTGTGTGTGTGTGTGTGTGTGTGTGTGTGTGTGTGTGTGTGTGTGTGTGTGTGTGTGTGTGTGTGTGTGTGTGTGTGTGTGTGTGTGTGTGTGTGTGTGAGCGGTTTATGGTGTCCTCTGGGTGGCTGGGCTGAGCTGGTATCTATGACTACAGAGAGTACATTTTACCAAGCCCATCTCTCTCTCTCTCTCTCTCTCTCTCTCTCTCTCTCTCTCTCTCTCTCTCTCTCTCTTCCCCTCTCTATCCCCCTCTCTCTCCTTTTCTCTCTCTCCTTTTCTCTCTAATCCTCTCTCACCCTCTCTCTCTCTTTCTCTCTCTCACACACTCTCTCTCTCTCATCCTCTCTCTCCTTTTCTCTCTCATCCTCTCTCTCACCCTCTCTCGCTCTCTCACATCCACTCTATCCCCCTCTCTCTCCTTTTCTCTCTCATCCTCTCTCTCATCCTCTCTCACCCTCTCTCTCTCTCTCTCTCTCTCTATGAGATCCAGAGAAATGTCCATCTGTGACCGATGATCAGACATTTATAGCAGCTGTAAAAAAAAAGATTAGCATGTGGGGAAATCATTATAGGAGATGAAATACTGTCAAATAGATGACAAAATGATCTGCAAGAATGAAGACTAAAAAGATACTATTCATAACAGAACAGGTGTATAAGAACATGTTTTCAGTTGAACCATACCAGGAGGATTTCCAAAGGAGAAATATCTATCATAAAACTCTGAACTATGAACTGCCTCAAACTGGACGCCTTCTTCTCAGTTTTAATAACTGAATCCAGTGGAAATGTATGTGGAGAAATGTAGAGAGAAACAACTGGTTAAAACATCCCCGAAGGCAAGTCTGGAGGGACAATGGGGGGACTGGAGGCTGTGTTCAGAGTCAAGCTGGCCCAGTTAAGGGCTCCCATCCTGGGTATGCGGTCAGAGGTATTCCCCCTGCTGGTTCTGTTCATCCAGACGCCCTGGAAGTCTGTGATGGTGAGAGACTCTCAATTAAAACCTCAAAGGAACTCTAACTAAAACAGTAGAGTTACATAAGATCTGGACTATCTCTTTAACTATAAGAGTAGTGTTACGTCAGACCTGAACTATCTCTTTAACTATAAGAGTAGTGTTACGTCAGACCTGGACTATCTCTTTAACTATAAGAGTAGTGTAATGTCAGACCTGGACTATCTCTTTAACTATAAGAGTAGTGTTACGTCAGACCTGGACTATCTCTTTAACTATAAGAGTAGTGTTATGTCAGACCTGGACTATCTCTTTAACTATAAGAGTAGTGTTACGTCAGACCTGGACTATCTCTTTAACTAAAACAGTAGAGTTACATAAGACCTGGACTATCTCTTTAACTATAAGAGTAGTGTTATGTCAGACCTGGACTATCTCTTTAACTATAAGAGTAGTGTTATGTCAGACCTGGACTATCTCTTTAACTATAAGAGTAGTGTTATGTCAGACCTGGACTATCTCTTTAACTATAAGAGTAGTGTTACGTCAGACCTGGACTATCTCTTTAACTATAAGAGTAGTGTAATGTCAGACCTGGACTATCTCTTTAACTATAAGAGTAGTGTTACGTCAGACCTGGACTATCTCTTTAACTATAAGAGTAGTGTTACGTCAGACCTGGACTATCTCTTTAACTAAAACAGTAGAGTTACATAAGACCTGGACTATCTCTTTAACTATAAGAGTAGTGTTATGTCAGACCTGGACTATCTCTTTAACTATAAGAGTAGTGTAATGTCAGACCTGGACTATCTCTTTAACTATAAGAGTAGTGTTATGTCAGACCTGGACTATCTCTTTAACTATAAGAGTAGTGTTATGTCAGACCTGGACTATCTCTTTAACTAAAACAGTAGAGTTACATAAGATCTGGACTATCTCTTTAACTATAAGAGTAGTGTTATGTCAGACCTGGACTATCTCTTTAACTATAAGAGTAGTGTTATGTCAGACATGGACTATCTCTATTTCCATCTCCTCCTCTCCTCCTCTCTCTCAGTCTGTTTATCTCTCCTCCTCTCTCAGTCTGTTTATCTCTCCTCCTCTTCTCTCAGTCTGTTTATCTCTCCTCCTCTTCTCTCAGTCTGTTTATCTCTCCTCCTCTCTGTCTGTTTATCTCTCCTCCTCCTCTCTCAGTCTGTTTATCTCTCCTCCTCTCAGTCTGTTTATCTCTCCTCCTCTCAGTCTGTTTATCTCTCCTCTCTCTGTCTGTTTATCTCTCCTCCTCTCAGTCTGTTTATCTCTCCTCCTCTTCTCTCAGTCTGTTTATCTCTCCTCTCTCTCAGTCTGTTTATCTCTCCTCCTCCCAACTGTTTATCTCTCCTCCTCTCTCAGTCTGTTATCTCTCCTCCTCTCTGTCTGTTTATCTCTCCTCCTCCTCTCAGTCTGTTTATCTCTCTTCTCTCAGTCTGTTTATCTCTCCTCTCTCTCAGTCTGTTTATCTCTCCTCCTCTCAGTCTGTTTATCTCTCCTCCTCCCAACTGTTTATCTCTCCTCCTCTCTCAGTCTGTTTATCTCTCCTCCTCTTCTCTCAGTCTGTTTATCTCTCCTCGTCTCTCAGTCTGTTTATCTCTCCTCCTCTCTCTGTCTGTTTATCTCTCCTCCTCTCTGTCTGTTTATCTCTCCTCCTCCTCTCAGTCTGTTTATCTCTCTTCTCTCAGTCTGTTTATCTCTCTTCTCTCAGTCTGTTTATCTCTCCTCCTCTTCTCTCAGTCTGTTTATCTCTCCTCCTCTCTCAGTCTGTTTATCTCTCCTCCTCTCTCAGTCTGTTTATCTCTCCTCCTCTCTCAGTCTGTTTATCTCTCCTCCTCCTCTCAGTCTGTTTATCTCTCCTCCTCTCTGTCTGTTT
>NC_138297.1:69132500-69140000 GCF_965601325.2 Salmo salar
GCCCTCAGTAACACAGACTCACTAACAGTCCTGTTCTCCACCAGCTACCAGCCCTCAGTAACACAGACTCACTAACAGTCCTGTTCTCCACCAGCTACCAGCCCTCAGTAACACAGACTCACTAACAGTCCTGTTCCCCACCAGCTACCAGCCCTCAGTCACACAGACTCACTAACAGTCCTGTTCCCCACCAGCTACCAGCCCTCAGTAACACAGACTCACTAACAGTCCTGTTCTCCACCAGCTACCAGCCCTCAGTAACACAGACTCACTAACAGTCCTGTTCCCCACCAGCTACCAGCCCTCAGTAACACAGACTCACTAACAGTCCTGTTCTCCACCAGCTACCAGCCCTCAGTAACACAGACTCACTAACAGTCCTGTTCCCCACCAGCTACCAGCCCTCAGTAACACAGACTCACTAACAGTCCTGTTCCCCACCAGCTACCAGCCCTCAGTAACACAGACTCACTAACAGTCCTGTTCTCCACCAGCTACCAGCCCTCAGTAACACAGACTCACTAACAGTCCTGTTCTCCACCAGCTACCAGCCCTCAGTAACACAGACTCACTAACAGTCCTGTTCTCCACCAGCTACCAGCCCTCAGTAACACAGACTCACTAACAGTCCTGTTCTCCACCAGCTACCAGCCCTCAGTAACACAGACTCACTAACAGTCCTGTTCTCCACCAGCTACCAGCCCTCAGTAACACAGACTCACTAACAGTCCTGTTCTCCACCAGCTACCAGCCCTCAGTAACACAGACTCACTAACAGTCCTGTTCTCCACCAGCTACCAGCCCTCAGTAACACAGACTCACTAACAGTCCTGTTCTCCACCAGCTACCAGCCCTCAGTAACACAGACTCACTAACAGTCCTGTTCTCCATCAGCTACCAGCCCTCAGTAACACAGACTCACTAACAGTCCTGTTCTCCACCAGCTACCAGCCCTCAGTAACACAGACTCACTAACAGTCCTGTTCTCCCACCAGCTACCCAGCCCTCAGTAACACAGACTCACTAACAGTCCTGTTCCCCACCAGCTACCAGCCCTCAGTAACACAGACTCACTAACAGTCCTGTTCTCCACCAGCTACCAGCCCTCAGTAACACAGACTCACTAACAGTCCTGTTCTCCACCAGCTACCAGCCCTCAGTAACACAGACTCACTAACAGTCCTGTTCTCCACCAGCTACCAGCCCTCAGTAACACAGACTCACTAACAGTCCTGTTCTCCACCAGCTACCAGCCCTCAGTAACACAGACTCACTAACAGTCCTGTTCTCCACCAGCTACCAGCCCTCAGTAACACAGACTCACTAACAGTCCTGTTCTCCACCAGCTACCAGCCCTCAGTAACACAGACTCACTAACAGTCCTGTTCTCCACCAGCTACCAGCCCTCAGTCACACAGACTCACTAACAGTCCTGTTCTCCACCAGCTACCAGCCCTCAGTAACACAGACTCACTAACAGTCCTGTTCTCCACCAGCTACCAGCCCTCAGTAACACAGACTCACTAACAGTCCTGTTCTCCACCAGCTACCAGCCCTCAGTAACACAGACTCACTAACAGTCCTGTTCTCCACCAGCTACCAGCCCTCAGTCACACAGACTCACTAACAGTCCTGTTCTCCACCAGCTACCAGCCCTCAGTAACACAGACTCACTAACAGTCCTGTTCTCCACCAGCTACCAGCCCTCAGTAACACAGACTCACTAACAGTCCTGTTCTCCACCAGCTACCAGCCCTCAGTAACACAGACTCACTAACAGTCCTGTTCTCCACCAGCTACCAGCCCTCAGTAACACAGACTCACTAACAGTCCTGTTCCCCACCAGCTACCAGCCCTCAGTAACACAGACTCACTAACAGTCCTGTTCTCCACCAGCTACCAGCCCTCAGTAACACAGACTCACTAACAGTCCTGTTCTCCACCAGCTACCAGCCCTCAGTAACACAGACTCACTAACAGTCCTGTTCTCCACCAGCTACCAGCCCTCAGTAACACAGACTCACTAACAGTCCTGTTCTCCACCAGCTACCAGCCCTCAGTAACACAGACTCACTAACAGTCCTGTTCTCCACCAGCTACCAGCCCTCAGTAACACAGACTCACTAACAGAGTCCAGGACAGTAACACAGACTCACTAACAGAGTCCAGGACAGTAACACAGACTCACTAACAGAGTCCAGGACAGTAACACAGACTCACTAACAGAGTCCAGGACAGTAACACAGACTCACTAACAGAGTCCAGGCCAGTAACACAGAATCACTAACAGAGTCCAGGACAGTAACACAGACTCACTAACAGAGTCCAGGACAGTAACACAGACTCACTAACAGAGTCCAGGACAGTAACACAGAATCACTAACAGAGTCCAGGACAGTAACACAGACTCACTAACAGAGTCCAGGACAGTAACACAGACTCACTAACAGAGTCCAGGACAGTAACACAGACTCACTAACAGAGTCCAGGACAGTAACACAGACTCACTAACAGAGTCCAGGACAGTAACACAGACTCACTAACAGAGTCCAGGCCAGTAACACAGACTCACTAACAGAGTCCAGGACAGTAACACAGACTCACTAACAGAGTCCAGGACAGTAACACAGACTCACTAACAGAGTCCAGGCCAGTAACACAGACAAAGTAACTCTGGAGCTGCAGAAAGAGATCATGTAGCTATTAGACATTAAGGCTGATTCTGTTACAATCCCCTCTACATAATTCATGAACACTCGTCTCTCCCTGGGAGCAAAAGGACATAAACTCCCTCCCTGCATCTCTCCCTGCATCCAGAAATGTTGAATTAAATGACTAGCCATTTCAGAGGCTCAGAACAGTTCTGCTGATGACTAGGCCTGCTGCAAGTCTCTTCTAGCTATCAGCCTGTAGTGACCCTAAACAAACCATTAGTGCTGAAGGAACGGTCCTCATCCTGTTCTGCAGCCTGCTCTTGATTGTAATGGTTTCTAATGGGGGGACATTTTGGACCAGAAATCAAAAGTACATTGGTTCTGATAACCAGAATAAAGAACATAAAGCCTGTCCCCGTAGCAACGGCCCAATGTCAAAGTCATTATGGTCTGTCTTGGGGAGTAGGGTGTTTTGGTTCAGAGTGAACCATAAGCACATCACAGATAAACCCAGCATGGAAGATGCTGTGAAGACATCATTGCTTGTCTGAGATGTGATGATGAAACCCCTTGATGGAATGGCCCCACCAGCGGGCTTCACTACGGACAGGGAGAGTGTTCATATGTGACTGTGTTTCAATACCAGATCAGTCAAATTAACCCTCTGAGCTAAAGGCTTTGCTCTTGATGATAATGTAAGTCTTCAAGTCTCATTCAAGGTTACTTATAAAGCTAACAAGGTTCAATAAGCCACGTTCACTAAACATCCAGTCTAGTCCAGTACGGTCCAGTACAGTAGAGTCCAGTAGATTACAGTAGATTATAGTAGATTATAGTAGATTATAATAGAGCACAATAGAGTCCAGTAGATTATAGTAGAGTCAAGTAGAGTACAGTAGATTATAGTAGATTACAGTAGAGTCCAGTAGATTATAGTAGATTATAGTAGATTATAGTAGAGTACAGTAGATTATAGTAGATTATAGTAGAGTACAGTAGATTATAGTAGATTATAGTAGAGCACAGTAGAGTCCAGTAGATTACAGTAGATTATAGTAGATTATAGTAGATTATGAGTACAGTAGATTATAGTAGAGTACAGTAGATTATAGTAGATTATAGTAGAGTACAGTAGAAAATAGTAGATTATAGTAGAGTACAGTAGATTAAAGTAGATTATAGTAGAGCACAGTAGAGTCCAGTAGATTACAGTAGATTATAGTAGAGCACAATAGAGTCCAGTAGATTATAGTAGAGCACAATAGAGTCCAGTAGATTACAGTAGAGTCCAGTAGATTACAGTAGAGTACAGCAGAGTATAGTAGAGTCCAGTAGAGTCCAGTAGAGTCCAGTAGAGTACAGTAGATTATAGTAGAGTACAGTAGATTATAGTAGAGTACAGTAGATTATAGTAGAGTACAGTAGATTACAGTAGAGTCCAGTAGAGTAGAGTCCAGTAGAGTACAGTAGAGTCCAGTAGATTACAGTAGAGTACAATATAGTCCAGTAGAGTCCAGTAGATTACAGTAGAGCACAATGTAGTCCAGTATAGTCCTGTAGAGTCCTGTAGAGTACAGTAGAGCACAATATAGTCCAGTAGAGTCCAGTAGACTACAGTAGAGTACAGTAGAGTCCAGTAGATTACAGTAGAGCACAGTAGAGTCAAGTAGATTATAGTAGAGCACAATAGAGTCCAGTAGATTACAGTAGAGTCCAGTAGATTACAGTAGAGTACAGCAGAGTATAGTAGAGTCCAGTAGAGTCCAGTAGAGTCCAGTAGAGTACAGTAGATTATAGTAGAGTACAGTAGATTACAGTAGAGTACAGTAGATTACAGTAGAGTCCAGTAGAGTAGAGTCCAGTAGAGTACAGTAGAGTCCAGTAGATTACAGTAGAGTACACTATAGTCCAGTAGAGTCCAGTAGATTACAGTAGAGCACAATATAGTCCAGTAGAGTCCAGTATAGTAGAATCCAGTAGAGTTGAGTCCAGTATAGTAGAGCACAGTAGAGTATAGTAGTGTCCCGTAGAGTAGAGTACAATAGAGTCCTGTAGAGTACAGTAGATTACAGTAGAGCACAATAGAGTCCAGTAGCGTCCTGTAGAGTACAGTAGACTACAGTAGAGTCCTGTAGAGTACAGTAGACTACAGTAGAGCCCAATATAGTCCAGTAGAGTCCTGTAAAGTACAGTAGAGTCCAGTAGAGTACAGCAGACTACAGTAGACTACAGTAGAGTCCAGCAGAGCACAGTAGAGTCCTGTAGAGTACAGTAGAGCCCAGTAGAGTACAGTAGAGTCCAGTACCTGCCACGTCAAACTCTATCTCCAGCGAGACCTTGCTGGTGATGCTGGAGTCTCTCAGTAGCTGATTGGTCTCTTCCAAGGTGCTGTCCTCTGTAGGGATCCCGTTTATAGACAGGATACGGTCACCTATCTGCAAAATCCCGCACCTGCAAAGTACACACACGACATCACAGTCTTACCGTGCTGTAAGGAAGGCTAACGCACCAGCCTTTGGTTGTGAGGTAATACATGAATTAGAATCTGAATAATTAGTGTTCTCTGTACATGGATAGCTAGTGTCTGGATTAATTTACTCTACCAGCATAAAGACATGGTCGGGAAAGACATATTCCACATCAATTCTATCTACACTAACCAACACACACACACACACACACACACACACACACACACACACACACACACACACACACACACACACACACACACACACACACACACACATACACACATACACACACACACACACACACACACACGTGGTCAGACAGTGTTTTATATCGCCTCAATTAAACTACCACCGCTTTTAACGACATATTGGCTACTTCCTCTGATAATTGCTTTCAACAGCTTCCAACATAAATCCCCCGTCCATTACGCCGGCTACCTTCATCAGGATGTCGGCCGGAGGATATTCAAGCCATTCCATGTCAGTGCTCTAGGTTTCAATCATCACGTTGGGATATGACTTCCATTTTACATTGACAGATTCATTTCCTGACTCCATGTTATTATAGTTGCGTCTCTCAGGCCTACACGTTTTGTCAGTCGATCGCCATAGCAGACCAACTGTGGTTACTTTTTAAGTTATATCTTTATGAAGTCACTAACCAGGTTTCCATCCAACCTTTTTATGCGAGTAAAGTATATGTTAGATAAATAATTCATGTACTCGGTACATGGGGAATTTAACCACAAAAGTAATTTTTATCGTGCACTACCTTTTTTCCGCAACAACTACATTTCATGGTAACATCTCTGATGGGGAAAATAGCATATTGTTTTTATGCAGAATTATTCTATATTCGCATGAAAATCTGTCGCCAATTGGAAACCTAGCTAGTGTGACAGTCAAATCTCAAGTTTTGGCAATTGCTTCAGTAATCTACAAACACAAACTATGGTTATATCTCGACGTCAAAGCTCAGACGAACCAGTCAGTATGACTCTAGTGACATGGCCCTATATGTGTGTCCGTTTCTGCCTAAACAAACAGCAGACAAACTGGAGTTACATTCTTTTACTTTTCACAACCAATCAAATCGATTAGAGATAGGTAGCAAACCAATCAACTGGGGTTTTACTTTTTCATATGCATTATTTGATAAACAAACAAAAAAAAGGTCAGATCTCAGAAGAACCAATCAAGTGGATAAGAAATAAGGCTGTTATTAACTGTGCTGCAGGTCTAGAATCAGATTAAGATAGAATACCTGATAGAATAACTGGCCGCAGTTCTAGTAGGTTAGAATCAGATCTCTATGGAGTATACCACAGAATGAAATAGAACATCTAGACATCTCTATGGAGTATACCACAGAATGAAATAGAACATCTAGACATCTCTATGGAGTATACCACAGAATGAAATAGAACATCTAGACATCTCTATGGAGTATACCACAGAATGAAATAGAACATCTAGACATCTCTATGGAATATACCACAGAATGAAATAGAACATCTAGACATCTCTATGGAGTATACCACAGAATGAAATAGAACATCTAGACATCTCTATGGAGTATACCACAGAATGAAATAGAACATCTAGACATCTCTATGGAGTATACCACAGAATGAAATAGAACATCTAGACATCTCTATGGAGTATACCGCAGAATGAAATAGAACATCTAGACATCTCTATGGAGTATACCGCAGAATGAAATAGAACATCTAGACATCTCTATGGAGTATACCGCAGAATGAAATAGAACATCTAGACATCTCTATGGAGTATACCACAGAATGAAATAGAACATCTAGACATCTCTATGGAGTATACCGCAGAATGAAATAGAACATCTAGACATCTCTATGGAGTATACCACAGAATGAAATAGAACATCTAGACATCTCTATGGAGTATACCACAGAATGAAATAGAACATCTAGACATCTCTATGGAGTATACCACAGAATGAAATAGAACATCTAGACATCTCTATGGAGTATACCACAGAATGAAATAGAACATCTAGACATCTCTATGGAGTATACCATGTCATTTCAGATGCATTCTACGCCAGACACTCAGCAATATTAAATGAGTATGGAATGGTACAAATTCAACTCATATTCTGCAAAATAACCACTCCATCTGGCGTGCACAGAGGGGTAGGACCATCAGTATATAGTTGAGGTATTGGAGGTGATAAGGAAACAAGATGCTCCATCTAAAAGAAAACCTCTCTATATTTTACTGGTCCTATTACTTCACTGTCTCTCTGTAGGAAAGGTTTAAAGGCAGGCTATAGAAATGACATGTGATTGATTGATTGACAGATGTATCCTACCTCTCTGCAGGACTGTCTGGGT
>NC_138297.1:69145000-69157500 GCF_965601325.2 Salmo salar
ATGAAGGGTCAGACACGTCCGTACACAACCACAAGCTACATTCCCTCTCGCTATGAAGGGTCAGACACGTCCGAACACAACCACAAGCTACATTCCCTCTCGCTATGAAGGGTCAGACACGTCCGTACACAACCACAAGCTACATTCCCTCTCGCTATGAAGGGTCAGACACGTCCGTACAAACCACAAGCTACATTCTCTCTCGCTATGAAGGGTCAGACACGTCCGAACACAACCACAAGCTACATTCCCTCTCGCTATGAAGGGTCAGACACGTCCGTACACAACCACAAGCTACATTCCCTCTCGCTATGAAGGGTCAGACACGTCCGTACACAACCACAAGCTACATTCCCTCTCGCTATGAAGGGTCAGACACGTCCGTACACAACCACAAGCTACATTCCCTCTCGCTATGAAGGGTCAGACACGTCCGTACAAACCACAAGCTACATTCCCTCTCGCTATGAAGGGTCAGACACGTCCGTACACAACCACAAGCTACATTCCCTCTCGCTATGAAGGGTCAGACACGTCCGTACACAACCACAAGCTACATTCCCTCTCGCTATGAAGGGTCAGACACGTCCGAACACAACCACAAGCTACATTCCCTCTCGCTATGAAGGGTCAGACACGTCCGTACACAACCACAAGCTACATTCCCTCTCGCTATGAAGGGTCAGACACGTCCGTACACAACCACAAGCTACATTCCCTCTCGCTATGAAGGGTCAGACACGTCCGTACACAACCACAAGCTACATTCCCTCTCGCTATGAAGGGTCAGACACGTCCGTACACAACCACAAGCTACATTCCCTCTCGCTATGAAGGGTCAGACACGTCCGTACACAACCACAAGCTACATTCCCTCTCGCTATGAAGGGTCAGACACGTCCGAACACAACCACAAGCTACATTCCCTCTCGCTATGAAGGGTCAGACACGTCCGAACACAACCACAAGCTACATTCCCTCTCGCTATGAAGGGTCAGACACGTCCGTACACAACCACAAGCTACATTCCCTCTCGCTATGAAGGGTCAGACACGTCCGTACACAACCACAAGCTACATTCCCTCTCGCTATGAAGGGTCAGACACGTCCGAACACAACCACAAGCTACATTCCCTCTCGCTATGAAGGGTCAGACACGTCCGAACACAACCACAAGCTACATTCCCTCTCGCTATGAAGGGTCAGACACGTCCGTACACAACCACAAGCTACATTCCCTCTCGCTATGAAGGGTCAGACACGTCCGTACACAACCACAAGCTACATTCCCTCTCGCTATGAAGGGTCAGACACGTCCGTACACAACCACAAGCTACATTCCCTCTCGCTATGAAGGGTCAGACACGTCCGAACACAACCACAAGCTACATTCCCTCTCGCTATGAAGGGTCAGACACGTCCGTACACAACCACAAGCTACATTCCCTCTCGCTATGAAGGGTCAGACACGTCCGTACACAACCACAAGCTACATTCCCTCTCGCTATGAAGGGTCAGACACGTCCGTACACAACCACAAGCTACATTCCCTCTCGCTATGAAGGGTCAGACACGTCCGTACACAACCACAAGCTACATTCCCTCTCGCTATGAAGGGTCAGACACGTCCGAACACAACCACAAGCTACATTCCCTCTCGCTATGAAGGGTCAGACACGTCCGTACACAACCACAAGCTACATTCCCTCTCGCTATGAAGGGTCAGACACGTCCGTACACAACCACAAGCTACATTCCCTCTCGCTATGAAGGGTCAGACACGTCCGTACACAACCACAAGCTACATTCCCTCTCGCTATGAAGGGTCAGACACGTCCGTACACAACCACAAGCTACATTCCCTCTCGCTATGAAGGGTCAGACACGTCCGTACACAACCACAAGCTACATTCCCTCTCGCTATGAAGGGTCAGACACGTCCGAACACAACCACAAGCTACATTCCCTCTCGCTATGAAGGGTCAGACACGTCCGAACACAACCACAAGCTACATTCCCTCTCGCTATGAAGGGTCAGACACGTCCGTACACAACCACAAGCTACATTCCCTCTCGCTATGAAGGGTCAGACACGTCCGTACACAACCACAAGCTACATTCCCTCTCGCTATGAAGGGTCAGACACGTCCGAACACAACCACAAGCTACATTCCCTCTCGCTATGAAGGGTCAGACACGTCCGTACACAACCACAAGCTACATTCCCTCTCGCTATGAAGGGTCAGACACGTCCGTACACAACCACAAGCTACATTCCCTCTCGCTATGAAGGGTCAGACACGTCCGTACAAACCACAAGCTACATTACCTCTCGCTATGAAGGGTCAGACACGTCCGTACACAACCACAAGCTACATTCCCTCTCGCTATGAAGGGTCAGACACGTCCGTACACAACCACAAGCTACATTCCCTCTCGCTATGAAGGGTCAGACACGTCCGTACACAACCACAAGCTACATTCCCTCTCGCTATGAAGGGTCAGACACGTCCGAACACAACCACAAGCTACATTCCCTCTCGCTATGAAGGGTCAGACACGTCCGAACACAACCACAAGCTACATTCCCTCTCGCTATGAAGGGTCAGACACGTCCGTACACAACCACAAGCTACATTCCCTCTCTCTATGAAGGGTCAGACACGTCCGTACACAACCACAAGCTACATTCCCTCTCGCTATGAAGGGTCAGACACGTCCGTACACAACCACAAGCTACATTCCCTCTCGCTATGAAGGGTCAGACACGTCCGAACACAACCACAAGCTACATTCCCTCTCGCTATGAAGGGTCAGACACGTCCGTACACAACCACAAGCTACATTCCCTCTCGCTATGAAGGGTCAGACACGTCCGTACACAACCACAAGCTACATTCCCTCTCGCTATGAAGGGTCAGACACGTCCGTACACAACCACAAGCTACATTCCCTCTCGCTATGAAGGGTCAGACACGTCCGTACACAACCACAAGCTACATTCCCTCTCGCTATGAAGGGTCAGACACGTCCGTACACAACCACAAGCTACATTCCCTCTCGCTATGAAGGGTCAGACACGTCCGTACACAACCACAAGCTACATTCCCTCTCGCTATGAAGGGTCAGACACGTCCGTACACAACCACAAGCTACATTCCCTCTCGCTATGAAGGGTCAGACACGTCCGTACACAACCACAAGCTACATTCCCTCTCGCTATGAAGGGTCAGACACGTCCGTACACAACCACAAGCTACATTCCCTCTCGCTATGAAGGGTCAGACACGTCCGTACACAACCACAAGCTACATTCCCTCTCGCTATGAAGGGTCAGACACGTCCGTACACAACCACAAGCTACATTCCCTCTCGCTATGAAGGGTCAGACACGTCCGTACACAACCACAAGCTACATTCCCTCTCGCTATGAAGGGTCAGACACGTCCGTACACAACCACAAGCTACATTCCCTCTCGCTATGAAGGGTCAGACACGTCCGTACACAACCACAAGCTACATTCCCTCTCGCTATGAAGGGTCAGACACGTCCGTACACAACCACAAGCTACATTCCCTCTCGCTATGAAGGGTCAGACACGTCCGTACACAACCACAAGCTACATTCCCTCTCGCTATGAAGGGTCAGACACGTCCGTACACAACCACAAGCTACATTCCCTCTCGCTATGAAGGGTCAGACACGTCCGAACACAACCACAAGCTACATTCCCTCTCGCTATGAAGGGTCAGACACGTCCGTACACAACCACAAGCTACATTCCCTCTCGCTATGAAGGGTCAGACACGTCCGTACACAACCACAAGCTACATTCCCTCTCGCTATGAAGGGTCAGACACGTCCGTACAAACCACAAGCTACATTACCTCTCGCTATGAAGGGTCAGACACGTCCGTACACAACCACAAGCTACATTCCCTCTCGCTATGAAGGGTCAGACACGTCCGTACACAACCACAAGCTACATTCCCTCTCGCTATGAAGGGTCAGACACGTCCGTACACAACCACAAGCTACATTCCCTCTCGCTATGAAGGGTCAGACACGTCCGTACACAACCACAAGCTACATTCCCTCTCGCTATGAAGGGTCAGACACGTCCGTACACAACCACAAGCTACATTCCCTCTCGCTATGAAGGGTCAGACACGTCCGTACACAACCACAAGCTACATTCCCTCTCGCTATGAAGGGTCAGACACGTCCGTACACAACCACAAGCTACATTCCCTCTCGCTATGAAGGGTCAGACACGTCCGTACACAACCACAAGCTACATTCCCTCTCGCTATGAAGGGTCAGACACGTCCGAACACAACCACAAGCTACATTCCCTCTCGCTATGAAGGGTCAGACACGTCCGTACACAACCACAAGCTACATTCCCTCTCGCTATGAAGGGTCAGACACGTCCGTACACAACCACAAGCTACATTCCCTCTCGCTATGAAGGGTCAGACACGTCCGTACATAACCACAAGCTACATTCCCTCTCGCTATGAAGGGTCAGACACGTCCGTACACAACCACAAGCTACATTCCCTCTCGCTATGAAGGGTCAGACACGTCCGTACACAACCACAAGCTACATTCCCTCTCGCTATGAAGGGTCAGACACGTCCGAACACAACCACAAGCTACATTCCCTCTCGCTATGAAGGGTCAGACACGTCCGTACACAACCACAAGCTACATTCCCTCTCGCTATGAAGGGTCAGACACGTCCGTACACAACCACAAGCTACATTCCCTCTCGCTATGAAGGGTCAGACACGTCCGTACCCAACCACAAGCTACATTCCCTCTCGCTATGAAGGGTCAGACACGTCCGTACACAACCACAAGCTACATTCCCTCTCGCTATGAAGGGTCAGACACGTCCGTACACAACCACAAGCTACATTCCCTCTCGCTATGAAGGGTCAGACACGTCCGTACACAACCACAAGCTACATTCCCTCTCGCTATGAAGGGTCAGACACGTCCGTACACAACCACAAGCTACATTCCCTCTCGCTATGAAGGGTCAGACACGTCCGAACACAACCACAAGCTACATTTCCTCTCGCTATGAAGGGTCAGACACGTCCGTACACAACCACAAGCTACATTCCCTCTCGCTATGAAGGGTCAGACACGTCCGTACACAACCACAAGCTACATTCCCTCTCGCTATGAAGGGTCAGACACGTCCGTACAAACCACAAGCTACATTACCTCTCGCTATGAAGGGTCAGACACGTCCGTACACAACCACAAGCTACATTCCCTCTCGCTATGAAGGGTCAGACACGTCCGTACACAACCACAAGCTACATTCCCTCTCGCTATGAAGGGTCAGACACGTCCGTACACAACCACAAGCTACATTCCCTCTCGCTATGAAGGGTCAGACACGTCCGAACACAACCACAAGCTACATTCCCTCTCGCTATGAAGGGTCAGACACGTCCGAACACAACCACAAGCTACATTCCCTCTCGCTATGAAGGGTCAGACACGTCCGTACACAACCACAAGCTACATTCCCTCTCGCTATGAAGGGTCAGACACGTCCGTACACAACCACAAGCTACATTCCCTCTCGCTATGAAGGGTCAGACACGTCCGTACACAACCACAAGCTACATTCCCTCTCGCTATGAAGGGTCAGACACGTCCGAACACAACCACAAGCTACATTCCCTCTCGCTATGAAGGGTCAGACACGTCCGTACACAACCACAAGCTACATTCCCTCTCGCTATGAAGGGTCAGACACGTCCGTACACAACCACAAGCTACATTCCCTCTCGCTATGAAGGGTCAGACACGTCCGTACACAACCACAAGCTACATTCCCTCTCGCTATGAAGGGTCAGACACGTCCGTACACAACCACAAGCTACATTCCCTCTCGCTATGAAGGGTCAGACACGTCCGTACACAACCACAAGCTACATTCCCTCTCGCTATGAAGGGTCAGACACGTCCGTACACAACCACAAGCTACATTCCCTCTCGCTATGAAGGGTCAGACACGTCCGTACAAACCATAAGCTACATTCCCTCTCGCTATGAAGGGTCAGACACGTCCGAACACAACCACAAGCTACATTCCCTCTCGCTATGAAGGGTCAGACACGTCTGAACACAACCACAAGCTACATTCCCTCTCGCTATGAAGGGTCAGACACGTCCGTACACAACCACAAGCTACATTCCCTCTCGCTATGAAGGGTCAGACACGTCCGTACACAACCACAAGCTACATTCCCTCTCGCTATGAAGGGTCAGACACGTCCGTACACAACCACAAGCTACATTCCCTCTCGCTATGAAGGGTCAGACACGTCCGTACACAACCACAAGCTACATTCCCTCTCGCTATGAAGGGTCAGACACGTCCGAACACAACCACAAGCTACATTCCCTCTCGCTATGAAGGGTCAGACACGTCCGTACACAACCACAAGCTACATTCCCTCTCGCTATGAAGGGTCAGACACGTCCGTACACAACCACAAGCTACATTCCCTCTCGCTATGAAGGGTCAGACACGTCCGTACACAACCACAAGCTACATTCCCTCTCGCTATGAAGGGTCAGACACGTCCGTACACAACCACAAGCTACATTCCCTCTCGCTATGAAGGGTCAGACACGTCCGAACACAACCACAAGGAGGAACTGTAATATATACACTCTTAGAGAAAAGGGTTCCAAAAACGTTCTTCGGCTGTCCCCATAGGAGAAACCTCTTTAGGTTCCAGGTAGAACTCTTTTGGGTTCCATATAGAACCCACTTTGTAGAAGTAGGAGGGACATTAACACCTGTTTACTAACAGTGGATATAATGTTAGATAGGAGGAGGGATATTAACACCTGTTTACTAACAGTGGATATAATGTTAGATAGGAGGAGGGATATTAACACCTGTTTACTAACAGTGGATATAATGTTAGATAGGAGGGATATTAACACCTGTTTACTAACAGTGGATATAATGTTAGATAGGAGGGATATTAACACCTGTTTACTAACAGTGGATATAATGTTAGATAGTAGGAGGGACATTAACACCTGTTTATTAACAGTGGATATAATGTTAGATAGGAGGAGGGATATTAACACCTGTTTACTAACAGTGGATATAATGTTAGATAGGAGGAGGGATATTAACACCTGTTTACTAACAGTGGATATAATGTTAGATAGGAGGAGGGATATTAACACCTGTTTACTAACAGTGGATATAATGTTAGATAGGAGGAGGGATATTAACACCTGTTTACTAACAGTGGATATAATGTTAGATAGGAGGGACATTAACACCTGTTTACTAACAGTGGATATAATGTTAGATAGGAGGAGGGATATTAACACCTGTTTACTAACAGTGGATATAATGTTAGATAGGAGGGACATTAACACCTACATCTTGCTGATATGTCTGACACTACATGGGTTGAGTGAGTGGACTACAGATCAGATGAGAGAGACCTCATGGACGGACCAATAGGATTCAGACATGCTCAGTTTTTGACCAATAGGACTCAGCCCCTCTCTGAACTGACCAATAGGATTCAACACCTGAATACATAAAGATTAAGGCAAAGTGTTGAGGTGTCTTATCTCTAAAACTACCTACAGGATAGGTAGGATATTATGGCTTCTAGCATGGCCCCACCAGACTACCTACAGAGAGATATCATGGTTTCTAGCATGGCCCCACCAGACTACCTACAGAGAGATATCATGGTTTCTAGCATGGCCCCACCAGACTACCTACAGAGAGATATCATGGTTTCTAGCATGGCCCCACCAGACTACCTACAGAGAGATATCATGGTTTCTAGCATGGCCCCACCAGACTACCTACAGAGAGATATCATGGTTTCTAGCATGGCCCCACCAGACTACCTACAGAGAGATATCATGGTTTCTAGCATGGCCCCACCAGACTACCTACAGAGAGATATCATGGTTTCTAGCATGGCTCCACCAGACTACCTACAGAGAGATATCATGGTTTCTAGCATGGCCCCACCAGACTACCTACAGAGAGATATCATGGTTTCTAGCATGGCCCCACCAGACTACCTACAGAGAGATATCATGGTTTCTAGCATGGCCCCACCAGACTACCTACAGAGAGATATCATGGTTTCTAGCATGGCCCCACCAGACTACCTACAGAGAGATATCATGGTTTCTAGCATGGCTCCACCAGACTACCTACAGAGAGATATCATGGTTTCTAGCATGGCCCCACCAGACGACCTACAGAGAGATATCATGGTTTCTAGCATGGCCCCACCAGACGACCTACAGAGAGATATCATGGTTTCTAGCATGGCTCCACCAGACTACCTACAGAGAGATATCATGGTTTCTAGCATGGCCCCACCAGACTACCTACAGAGAGATATCATGGTTTCTAGCATGGCCCCACCAGACTACCTACAGAGAGATATCATGGTTTCTAGCATGGCCACACCAGACTACCTACAGAGAGATATCATGGTTTCTAGCATGGCCCCACCAGACTACCTACAGAGAGATATCATGGTTTCTAGCATGGCCCCACCAGACTACCTACAGAGAGATATCATGGTTTCTAGCATGGCCCCACCAGACTACCTACAGAGAGATATCATGGTTTCTAGCATGGCCCCACCAGACTACCTACAGAGAGATATCATGGTTTCTAGCATGGCCCCACCAGACTACCTACAGAGAGATATCATGGTTTCTAGCATGGCTCCACCAGACTACCTACAGAGAGATATCATGGTTTCTAGCATGGCCCCACCAGACGACCTACAGAGAGATATCATGGTTTCTAGCATGGCCCCACCAGACGACCTACAGAGAGATATCGTGGTTTCTAGCATGGCCCCACCAGACGACCTACAGAGAGATATCATGGTTTCTAGCATGGCCCCACCAGACTACCTACAGAGAGATATCATGGTTTCTAGCATGGCCCCACCAGACTACCTACAGAGAGATATCATGGTTTCTAGCATGGCCCCACCAGACTACCTACAGAGAGATATCATGGTTTCTAGCATGGCTCCACCAGACTACCTACAGAGAGATATCATGGTTTCTAGCATGGCCCCACCAGACTACCTACAGAGAGATATCATGGTTTCTAGCATGGCCACACCAGACTACCTACAGAGGTACAGTGGGGGAAAAAAGTATTTGATCCCCTGCTGATTTTGTACGTTTGCCCACTTACAAATAAATTATCAGTCTATAATTTTAATGATAGTTTTATATGAACAGTGAGAGACAGAATAACTACAAAAAAATCCAGAAAAACACATGTCAAAAATGTTATAAAATGATTTCCATTTTAATGAGGGAAATAAGTATTTGACCCCTCTGCAAAACCCTTGTTGGCAATCACAGAGGTCAGACGTTTCTTGTAGTTGGCCACCAGGTTTGCACACATCTCAGGAGGGATTTTGTCCCACTCCTCTTTGCAGATCTTCTCCAAGTCATTAAGGTTTCGAGGCTGACGTTTGGCAACTTGAACCTTCAGCTCCCTCCACAGATTTTCTATGGGATTAAGGTCTGGAGACTGGCTAGGCCACTCCAGGACCTTAATGTGCTTCTTCTTGAGCCACTCCTTTGTTGCCTTGGCCGTGTGTTTTGGGTCATTGTCATGCTGGAATACCCATCCACGACCCATTTTCAATGCCCTGGCTGAGGGAAGGAGGTTCTCACCCAAGATTTGACAGTACATGGCCCCGTCAAATGATGCGGTGAAGTTGTCCTGTCCCCTTAGCAGAAAAACACCCCCAAAGCATAATGTTTCCACCTCCATGTTTGACGGTGGAGATGGTGTTCTTGGGGTCATAGGCAGCATTCCTCCTCCTCCAAACACGGCGAGTTGAGTTGATGCCAAAGAGCTCCATTTTGGTCTCATCTGACCACAACACTTTCACCCAGTTGTCCTCTGAATCATTCAGATGTTCATTGGCAAACTTCAGACGGGCATGTATATGTATTCTTGAGCAGGGGGACCTTGCGGGCGCTGCAGGATTTCAGTCCTTCACGGCGTAGTGTGTTACCAATTGTTTTCTTGGTGACACTGGTCCCAGCTGCCTTGAGATGATTGACAAGATCCTCCCGTGTAGTTCTGGGCTGATTCCTGATTCCCCAGGCCGAGGGAGATTGACAGTTCTTTAGTGTTTCTTCCATTTGCGAATAATCGCACCAACTGTTGTCACCTTCTCACCAAGCTGCTTGGCGATGGTCTTGTAGCCCATTCCAGCCTTGTGTAGCTCTACAATCTTGTCCCTGACATCCTTGGAGAGCTTTTGGTCTTGGCCATGGTGGAGAGTTTGGAATCTGATTGATTGATTGCTTCTGTGGACATGCCCTTCCTTTAAGAGTGTGCTCCTAATCTCAGCTCGTTACCTGTATAAAAGACACCTGGGAGCCAGAAATCTTTCTGATTGAGAGGGGGTCAAATACTTATTTCCCTCATTAAAATGCAAATCAATTTATAACATTTTTGACATGCGTTTTTCTGGATATTTTTGTTGTTATTCTGTCTCTCACTGTTCAAATAAACCTCCCATTAAAATTATAGACTGATCCTTTCTTTATCAGTGGGCAAACGTACAAAATCAGCAGGGGATCAAATACTTTTTCCCCCCACTGTATATTGGCCATACACCACAAACCCCAGAGGTGCCTTATTGCTTAAATAACATCTTCTCTTTGATTAATTTCAGCTCTGTGTCCTCTCAATAACAAGGATTGAGTCCCAAATGGCACCCTATTCCCTATATAGTGCACTACTGTTGACCAGGGACCATAGGCCTCTGTTATTGAGAGGGAATAGGGTGCCATCTGGGATGCATCCAAGGTCATTGTAGGAATATTTGAATGACTTTGAGATTATTCAGATTAAACATAATTAGGAATAATTTACTAGGATTAATTAGCTTTTCATCATAACAATACTTGCGATAATTGCCCTGAAGAGTTGTGGCTAATTATGATATAATTAAGTCATAACAGAGTGGACAGAGAAAAATATTGTAAATTGTAGATTGTAAAACAGAGGACTTGGGTATTGACTAGGAGTGTAGACCCTGTTTACCACTCAGTTGGGACCAGGTTGTAAAACAGAGGACTTGGGTATTGACTAGGAGTGTAGACCCTGTTTACCACTCAGTTGGGACCAGGTTGTAAAACAGAGGACTTGGGTATTGACTAGGAGTGTAGACCCTGTTTACCACTCAGTTGGGACCAGGTTGTAAAACAGAGGACTTGGGTATTGACTAGGAGTGTAGACCCTGTTTACCACTCAGTTGGGACCAGGTTGTAAAACAGAGGACTTGGGTATTGACTAGGAGTGTAGACCCTGTTTACCACTCAGTTGGGACCAGGTTGTAAAACAGAGGACTTGGGTATTGACTAGGAGTGTAGACCCTGTTTACCACTCAGTTGGGACCAGGTTGTAAAACAGAGGACTTGGGTATTGACTAGGAGTGTAGACCCTGTTTACCACTCAGTTGGGACCAGGTTGTAAAACAGAGGACTTGGGTATTGACTAGGAGTGTAGACCCTGTTTACCACTCAGTTGGGACCAGGTTGTAAAACAGAGGACTTGGGTATTGACTAGGAGTGTAGACCCTGTTTACCACTCAGTTGGGACCAGGTTGTAAAACAGAGGACTTGGGTATTGACTAGGAGTGTAGACCCTGTTTACCACTCAGTTGGGACCAGGTTGTAAAACAGAGGACTTGGGTATTGACTAGGAGTGTAGACCGTGTTTACCACTCAGTTGGGAACAGAGTTAGATTGGATTAGAGATTAGAGAAACTTCACTATCCCATCACGGGGAAATTAATTTGGTCATGTGCTTAACAAGACTGTCCTCTTGCTCTGTCTCTGTCCTACTCTCTCTCAGTCTCAGTCTCAGTCTCTCTCTCTCAGTCTCGGTCTCAGTCTCTCTCTCTCTCTGTCTCTCTCTCTCTCTCTCCCCTTTAATTCCCCTCTCTTCTTTCCTCCTTGGTCTGGTGTCAATAAAATCTACCAGGAGTGACCATATTCCCACCAGTCTCTGCTGGTCTACCAGGAGTGACCATGCTCCCACCAGTCTCTGCTGGTCTACCAGGAGTGACCATGCTCCCACCAGTCTCTGCTGGTCTACCAGGAGTGACCATACTATTTCCATAAAGTGTCATGATTGAGATGGTAATGCTTTCTGCCGTAGGGAAGAATCCTATTTAATGTAAATATGAATATATACATTAACGGACATGATTGGCTCTGAAGGTCCTTGGCATCACGGTCCTTGGCGTCATGGCAACCCTACACGATTAACCCGCCTTGACGACAAGGCTGAGTCGGCGTGAGCCCCGGGTTGACTTACAAACTTCAAAGAGTCTCTTTCTTTTTTTAAATCCTTCCCTCCTCCCCTTTTTTGTCCATTTGCTAATCCTCTTTTTTAGAAGGTTGTTTTTCT
>NC_138297.1:69167500-69170000 GCF_965601325.2 Salmo salar
TTCCAGACAGATTGTTGACTATACTGTATATTGTTTTCTATATTCACTGTAAATCACTTTGCGTTTGAAAATAACCCCAAAATAAATCACAAAGGAAAAACCATATTATTACATCATTCACAAAGTGTCAGCAGATATTTCCATGATGAACTATGAGACATTAAGGGAACATACGTGAGCTCTTGAAGTCCTTCTTCTTGAGTTTCCTCCTGATCATGGTTCCTCTGGGGCTGGTGGGGTACATGTTCCTGGGCAGGGTGCTCATGTTGAGGGAACTCAGACTGTAGGCACTCATAGAGGTAGGAGAGAAGGATGAGCCTAGAGCTGTAGGAGGAGGACAGAGGGAGGAGAAGAGAGAGGGATTAGAAAAGAGAGAGATAGAGAAGAGAGAGGGATGGAGAAGAGACGGATGAGAAAATAGAGGGAATAGAAAAGAGAGAGGGATGGATAAGAGAGAGGGATGGAGAAGAGAAACAAGTGAATAACATGAAGGGATGGGTGTCATTGGAATGCAAAAGGTAAACTAACTGCACCTAACATACTGTAACCTCAAATAGAGAAACCTCATCATCTAACAAACTGTAACCTCAAATAGAGAAACCTCATCAACTAACAAACTGTAACCTCAAATAGAGAAACCTCATCAACTAACAAACTGTAACCTCAAATAGAGAAACCTCATCACCTAACATACTGTAACCTCAAATAGAGAAACCTCATCACCTAACAAACTGTAACCCCAAATAGAGAAACCTCATCACCTAACATACTGTAACCTCAAATAGAGAAACCTCATCACCTAACAAACTGTAACCCCAAATAGAGAAACCTCATCAACTAACATACTGTAACCTCAAATAGAGAAACCTCATCAACTAACAAACTGTAACCTCAAATAGAGAAACCTCATCACCTAACATACTGTAACCTCAAATAGAGAAACCTCATCACCTAACAAACTGTAACCCCAAATAGAGAAACCTCATCACCTAACATACTGTAACCTCAAATAGAGAAACCTCATCACTGTCACGTCCTGGCCAGTATAAGGTTAATTGGTATTGTAGTTTGGTCAGGACGTGGCAGAGGGTATTCGTTTTATGTGGTTCGGGGTGGTGTGTTTGTTGAAGGGGCATTTGATTGAAGTATTCCGGGGTTTTTGGGCACTGTTTGGTTTTCATGTATTCTATGTTTAGTCTAGTATGTCTGTTTCTATGTTTGGTTAATTGGGGTTGGGACTCTCAGTTGAAGGCAGGTGTTGTCTATCTGCCTTTGATTGAGAGTCCCATATATTAGGGTGTGTTTGTGATTTGTGGGAGATTGTTCTGTGTTAGCCTTGTGCCTTGCAGACTGTTTTTTGTCGATCGTATTCCTATTTGTTATTTTGGTGTTCATTTGGTACTTATTAAAACGTCGAGATGAGCATTCACATACCTGCTGCGTTTTGGTCCTCTTTAACCGACGACAAGCGTGACAATCACCTAACAAACTGTAACCCCAAATAGAGAAATCTCATCAACTAACCAACTGTAACCTCAAATAGAGAAACCTCATCAACTAACAAACTGTAACCTCAAATAGAGAAACCTCATCAACTAACAAACTGTAACCTCAAATAGAGAAACCTCATCAACTAACAAACTGTAACCTCAAATAGAGAAACCTCATCAACTAACAAACTGTAACCCAAATACAGAAACCTCATCAACTAACTAACTGTAACCTCAAATAGAGAAACCTCATCAACTAACAAACTGTAACCCAAATACAGAAACCTCATCAACTAACATACTGTAACCTCAAATACAGAAACCTCATCAAGCATATTGAATGATGATAATAATAAAAGATAGGAAAATAACCTAGATGAAGGTTATTGTGACTGTTGAATCCAGTCGGTTCATTGGTTCCTCCATCTGTCCCCTCTAATACTGAGTCTATATTGTCCCTCTCCCCTCTAATACTGAGTCTATATTGTCTCTGTCCCTCCATCTGTCTCCTCTAATACTGAGTCTATATTGTCTCTGTCCCTCCATCTGTCTCCTCTAATACTGAGTCTATGTTGTCCCTGTCCCCTCTAATACTGAGTTTATATTGTCCCTGTCCCCTCTAATACTGAGTCTATATTGTCTCTGTCCCTCCATCTGTCCCCTCTAATACTGAGTCTATATTGTCCCTGTCCCCTCTAATACTGAGTCTATATTGTCTCTGTCCCTCCATCAGTCCCCTCTAATACTGAGTCTATATTGTCTCTGTCCCTCCATCTGTCTCCTCTAATACTGAGTCTATATTGTCCCTCTCCCCTCTAATACTGAGTCTATATTGTCTCTGTCCCTCCATCTGTCCCCTCTAATACTGAGTCTATATTGTCTCTGTCCCTCCATCAGTCCCCTCTAATACTGAGTCTATATTGTCCCTGTCCCCTCTAATACTGAGTCTATATTGTCTCTGTCCCTCCATCAGTCCCCTCTAATACTGAGTCTATATTGTCTCTGTCCCT
>NC_138297.1:69175000-69182500 GCF_965601325.2 Salmo salar
CACCAATGCTACGTGACCAGAATACTGATCAGTGATCAGAACCGGAGACAGCTCGATCCAGTGTGTGTGTGTCGGAGGTGTGTGTGTGTGAGTGTGTGTGTTAACTGGAGACACTTCACCTGGGGCAGTTAACAGGCTAGCCATGTTCACATTGTACTAACATCAGTATCTCTCCCTCTATATGT
The DNA here is from genome assembly GCF_965601325.2 of Salmo salar. Taxonomy (NCBI): domain Eukaryota; kingdom Metazoa; phylum Chordata; class Actinopteri; order Salmoniformes; family Salmonidae; genus Salmo; species Salmo salar. The sequence continues at coordinate 69,175,186 of NC_138297.1, forward strand.
CTCTCTCTCTCTCTATGTCTCTCTCTCTATGTCTCTCTCTCTCTCTCTCTCTCTCTCTCTCTCTCTCTATGTCTCTATGTCTCTCTCGCTCTATGTCTCTATGTCTCTCTCTCTCTCTCTCTCTCTCTCTCTCTCTCGCTCTCTCTCTCTCTATGTCTCTCTCTATGTCTCTCTCTCTCTCTCTATGTCTCTCTCTCTCTATATATGTCTCTCTCTATGTCTCTCTCTCTCACTCTCTCTCTGTCTCTCTCTCTCTATGTCTCTCTCTCTCTGTCTCTCTCTCTACCTCTCTCTGTCTCTCTCTCCCTCTCTCTGTCTCTCTCTCTGTTTCTCTCTGTCTCTCCCTCTGAGGTTTTATAAAGACTAATGTCATTCATGTTGTAGTACATCGCTGACTGGTTAGTGGTTACAGAGACCTTTCTGGTGCCTCCACAATCCAGCATCCCTCCCTGGCCAAGTGGACTGACAGGACTGTATCAGCACTGTGCACCTTGCTTTAATGCCCTAGATGAGGTAATACATACAACACTCAGCTCACTGACTTTCAGGGACAATGGAGTGATGCAGAGAACCAGAGAGAGAGATGGAGGGGGAGCGATGGAGAGAACCGGAGAGAGAGATGGAGGGGGAGAGATGGAGAGAACCGGAGAGAGAGAGATGGAGGGGGAGAGATGGAGAGAACCGGAGAGAGAGAGATGGAGGGGGAGAGATGGAGAGAACTAGAGAGAGAGATGGAGGGGGAGAGATGGAGAGAACCGGAGAGAGAGATGGAGGGGGAGAGATTGCGAGAGAGAGCGAGAAAGATGGCGCAAGTGAGAGAGAGCGAGTGAGACAGAGAGAACCGGAGAGAGAGATGGAGAGCAAGAGTGAGAGAGAGAAAGATAGAGAGCCAGAGATAGATGGAGAAAGCCAGAGAAAGAGAGAGATGGAGAGAACCGGCGAGAGCGATGGAGAATACCAGAAAGAGCGATGGAGAGAGCCAGAGAAAGAGAGAGATGGAGAGAGCCAGAGAAAGAGAGAGATGGAGAGAGCCAGAGAAAGAGAGAGATGGAGAGAGCCAGAGAAAGAGAGATGGAGAATTCCGGTGAGAGCGATGGAGAATACCGAAGAGAGCGATGGAGAGAGCCAGAGAAAGAGAGATGGAGAATTCCGGTGAGAGCGATGGAGAATACCGAAGAGAGCGATGGAGAGAGCCAGAGAAAGAGAGATGGAGAATTCCGGTGAGAGCGATGGAGAATACCGAAGAGAGCGATGGAGAGAGCCAGAGAGAGCGATGGAGAGAGCCAGAGAAAGAGAGATGGAGAACACCGGAGAGAGAGATGGAGAGAGCCAGAGAAAGAGAGATGGAGAGAGCCAGAAGAGGACTTTAGTTCCGCTCTATTTTCCTTCAGCCCAGGAAACCAGATGAGAGAAAGAAAATATCACTTCAAACCAAAACAAATCTGAGCTCAACAGAAATAAACAGATGAAAGGATCAAAGATGAAGGAGCAGAAGGAGGAGGAGAAGGAGGAGGAGGAAGAGGAGGAGGAGGTGGAGGAGGAGGAGGGAGAGGAGAGGGGGAGGGAGAGGAGGAGGAAGAGGGAGAGGAGGAGGAGGAGGAGGGAGAGGAGGAGGAGGAAGAAGGAGAGGAGGAGGAGGAAGGAGAGGAGGAGGAAGAGGAGGGAGAGAAGGAGGAGGTGGAGGAAGAAGGAGAGGAGGAGGAAGAGGAGGAGGAGGTGGAGGAGGAGGAGGGAAAGGAGAGGAGGAGGGAGAGGAGGAGGAAGAGGGAGAGGAGGAGGAAGAGGGAGAGGAGGAGGAGGAGGAGGGAGAGGAGGAGGAGGAAGAATGAGAGGAGGAGGAAGGAGAGGAGGAGGAAGAGGAGGGAGAGGAGGAGGAGGTGGAGGAGGAGGAGGGAGAGGGAGAGGAGGAGGGAGAGGAGGAGGAAGAGGGAGAGGAGGAGGAGGAAGAAGGAGAGGAGGAGGAGGAAGGAGAGGAGGAGGAAGAGGAGGGAGAGGAGGAGCTATGGTGGAGGAAGAAGGAGAGGAGGAGGAAGAGGAGGAGGAGGTGGAGGAGGAGGAGGGAAAGGAGAGGAGGAGGGAGAGGAGGAGGAAGAGGGAGAGGAGGAGGAAGAGGGAGAGGAGGAGGAGGAGGAGGGAGAGGAGGAGGAGGAAGAAGGAGAGGAGGAGGAAGGAGAGGAGGAGGAAGAGGAGGGAGAGGAGGAGGAGGTGGAGGAAGAAGGAGAGGAGGAGGAAGAGGAGGAGGAGGAAGATGGAGAGGCGGAGGAAGAGGAGGAGGAAGAAGGAGAGGAGGACGAAGGAGAGGAATGGAGGAGGGGAGGATGAAGAGGAGGAGGAGGAAGCGCAGTAGAAGGAGGAGGTGGAGGTGGAGGGAGTGGAGGAGGAGGAAGGAGAGGAGGAGGAGGAGGAAAAGGGGGGAGGAGGAGGAAGAGAAGGTGGAGGAGGAGTACGAAGAGGAGGAGGAGGAGGGAGAGGCAACGGAGGAGGACAAGAAGGAGGTGGAGGGAGAGGAGGAGGAGGAGGAGGGAGAGGAAGAGGAGGAGGAGGAGGAGTAGAAGGAGGAGAAGGAGGAGGAGGATGAGGAGGAAGAGGAACAAACAGGAGCAGGACTAGGAGGAGTAGGACATAGATAGAGGAGAAGAGAAGGATGAATAGGAGGAGTAGGACATAGAGGAGAAGAGAAAGAGGAATAGGACATAGATAGAGGAGAAGGGAAAGAGGAATAGGAGGAGTAGGACATAGATAGAGGGGAAGAGAAGGATGAATAGGAGGAGTAGGACATAGAGGAGAAGAGAAAGAGGAATAGGACATAGATAGAGGGGAAGAGAAAAAGGAATAGGAGGAGTAGGACATAGATAGAGGAGAAGAGAAGGATGAATAGGAGGAGTAGGACATAGAGGAGAAGAGAAAGAGGAATAGGACATAGATAGAGGAGAAGGGAAAGAGGAATAGGAGGAGTAGGACATAGATAGAGGGGAAGAGAAAGAGGAATAGGACATAGAGGAGAAGAGAAAGAGGAATAGGACATAGATAGAGGAGAAGAGAAAGAGGAATAGGACATAGATAGAGGAGAAGAGAAAGAGGAATAGGACATAGATAGAGGGGAAGAGAAAGAGGAATAGGACATAGATAGAGGAGAAGAGAAAGAGGAATAGGACATAGATAGAGGAGAAGAGAAAGAGGAATAGGACATAGATAGAGGAGAAGAGAAAGAGGAATAGGACATAGATAGAGGGGAAGAGAAAGAGGAATAGGACATAGATAGAGGAGAAGAGAAAGAGGAATAGGACATAGATAGAGGAGAAGAGAAAGAGGAATAGGACATAGATAGAGGAGAAGAGAAAGAGGAGGAGAAAGACATTGAAGACCAGAGAAAGAAGAGAACTAGGGAAGAGGAGGATAAGGAACATTACGGGGGTTGTTGGGAGAGGTTTTGTGGTGCTTGGAGGCCTGGTGTCTCTGGGACTGGTCAGGATGGTAGGTGTTATAGTGTTGGTAGGGGAGGAAGTTGCTGTTGTTGTTGGCTGAAGAGGACTCCCAGGGAAGGGTCCGCGTGCTTCTCTGCACCTTGACTGATCACAAACAGAGAGAAGTACCACAGGGGATAAGGAGGGGGAACAAGGTGATTGGAACAAGGGTAAAACAGGGGTGAGGGGGGGGGCAAATACATCAAGGTAAATGTGTTCAGTCCGTCAACGGTTTTCAGGAGGATATAAAATATCATTTCATTGGGACACAGGAGGCAGACATCAGGTTAAATCAAGGTGCCCAGTCGTCCTTTGACTTTTCATGGAGGCTTCTAGAAGGGATCACTAAACAATAAATGATTTTGAACAGATTCCAGATCCCAGTTCCAGTACATTGTGAACGCTGAATCAGTCTTATTGTCTGTCAGGACATCATTATTTCTAAATGAATTACAACACGTCAAAACTTTAAATAGCCCTTCATCTGCGTTGCAATGGGCATCCTATTCCTTTTGTAGTGCTTTCATTTTGACCAGGGCCCATGGTCGAAAGTAGTGCACTGCAAAGGAATATGGTGCCATTTGGGACATAGTGAGTGATTGCTATTGGAATCCCTGTTACTGTTAAGCTTTGTTCACATTGGCTGTTTGAACTGACTCAAATCCAATTTTTTGGTGTACCCGATTCAAATCTGTTATTTTTCCACCAGTCTGAACAGCCAAAAAGCACATCTGATATTTCAAATCTGATTCCTGGCCATGCGACTTATGTCTGAACGGTCAAATCTGATTTCTTTGCCCTCAAGTGGTTTTGTAGACTGGTATTTGTCATATCTTGTTGCTTGCTAGCTGCTCTGTTGACAGTTTGACAAGACCATGTGGTAGCTAACTAGCTAGCCTGCTAATTGTTTGAAAACAAATGCGTGAACATGCTAGAAATCTACACGGCTACCTAGCTAGCTAGTTGACTGCTGTGGCTAGCTAGTTGACTGCTGTGGCTAGCTAGTTGACTGCTGTGGCTAGCTAGTTGACTGCTGTGGCTAGCTAGCTGACTGCTGTGGCTAGCTAGTTGACTGCTGTGGCTAGCTAGTTGACTGCTGTGGCTAGCTAGCTGACTGCTGTGGCTAGCTAGTTGACTGCTGTGGCTAGCTAGTTGATTGCCGTGGCTAGCTAGTTGACAGCCGTGTCTAGCTAGTTGACAGCTGTGGCTAGCTAGTTGACAGCTGTGGCTAGCTAGTTGACTGCTGTGGCTAGCTAGTTGACAGCCGTGGCTAGCTAGTTGACTGCTGTGGCTAGCCAAAAAAGGACTCGTTTTGAAAGTTGGAGAATCTTTTCCTTTGGACTTTTAAAAGCGTTCTCACACTGAACATTCAGAGCAACTGGGAAACGTCCACGCCAGGCGCTGTTGTCACCTTAGCCTGCTACATAACTTCTGAGTGATAGGGAGCACCACCACCATCATTACTAGGATGACATGTGTGTGACCGTGTCAGCGTGCACTGCACCCGGCCTGCCACAGGAGTCGCCAGGTGTACGGTGTTTCCTCCATCACATTGGTGCAGCTGGCTTCCGGGTTAAGTGGGCATTGTGTCAAGAAGCAGTGCGGCTTGGTTGGGTTGTGTTTCGGAGGAGGACATCCCTGCCGGGCCAAACCCTCCCCTAACCCGGACGACGCTGGACCAATTGTGCGACACTCCATGGGTCTCCCGGTCGCGGCCGGCTGCGACAGAGCCTGGACTCAAACCCAGAATCTCTAGTGACACAGCTAGCACTGCCTTAGACCACTGAGACAGAGCCTGGACTCTAACCCATAATCTCTAGTGACACAGCTAGCACTGCCTTAGATCACTGCGTGATTCAGGAGCGCCCAGACGGTAGAATAACTAGTCTGATTCTCTGTAATAATGGTATGAGAATAATAATGCATTTTATTTTTGTAAAGTGGGTTCTTGCATCAAACAACACAACAACATTTCCAGTCACCACCTTGTCTGAAGGACAAGTGGATAAAACAGGTTCATGTCAAGACCTGCATGTTGTTTTTTCTAAAGTCTCATGGAATGTAGGTCTACATTGAAAACCACACATTGGCTGCATTTTCTCAATTGTTTTTACTGGCAGGCCACTCAGGTAGGACTACATTATGATCAAATAGCCACAGTAGCTTACTTGTACCGGAAGGGGTTTTCACAACATTCAAGTTTGCGCTCAGCAGACCCGAAATGTGTTCAGTGAAAATGTAGGGAACATTGATCATGAGCTTGATGAAAAGCAGTAGTTAGAATCCTGGTAGCAACAGTCCTTTAAAGGACATGAATACCCTCCAAACTCCCAGCACACTCTGTCCTTTAAAGGACATGAATACCCTCCAAACGCCCAGCACACTCTGTCCTTTAAAGGACATGAATACCCTCCAAACGCCGAGCACACTCTGTCCTTTAAAGGACATGAATACCCTCCAAACGCCCAGCACACTCTGTCCTTTAAAGGACATGAATACCCTCCAAACGCCACACACTCTGTCCTTTAAAGGACATGAATACCCTCCAAACGCCCAGCACACTCTGTCCTTTAAAGGACATGAATACCCTCCAAACGCCCAGCACACTCTGTCCTTTAAAGGACATGAATACCCTCCAAACGCCCAACACACTCTGTCCTTTAAAGGACATGAATACCCTCCAAACGCCCAGCACACTCTGTCCTTTAAAGGACATGAATACCCTCCAAACGCCCAGCACACTCTGTCCTTTAAAGGACATGAATACCCTCCAAACGCCCAGCACACTCTGTCCTTTAAAGGACATGAATACCCTCCAAACGCCCAGCACACTCTGTCCTTTAAAGGACATGAATACCCTCCAAACGCCCAACACACTCTGTCCTTTAAAGGACATTAATACCCTCCAAACGCCCAGCACACTCTGTCCTTTAAAGGACATGAATACCCTCCAAACGCCCAACACACTCTGTCCTTTAAAGGACATGAATACCCTCCAAACGCCCAGCACACTCTGTCCTTTAAAGGACATGAATACCCCCAAACGCCCAGCACACTCTGTCCTTTAAAGGACATGAATACCTCCAAACGCCCAGCACACTCTGTCCTTTAAAGGACATGAATACCTCCAAACGCCCAGCACACTCTGTCCTTTAAAGGACATGAATACCCTCCAAACGCCCAGCACACTCTGTCCTTTAAAGGACATGAATACCCTCCAAACGCCCAACACACTCTGTCCTTTAAAGGACATGAATACCCTCCAAACGCCCAGCACACTCTGTCCTTTAAAGGACATGAATACCCTCCAAACGCCCAACACACTCTGTCCTTTAAAGGACATTAATACCCTCCAAACGCCCAGCACACTCTGTCCTTTAAAGGACATGAATACCCTCCAAACGCCCAACACACTCTGTCCTTTAAAGGACATGAATACCCTCCAAACGCCCAGCACACTCTGTCCTTTAAAGGACATGAATACCCTCCAAACGCCCAGCACACTCTGTCCTTTAAAGGACATGAATACCTCCAAACGCCCAACACACTCTGTCCTATAAAGGACATGAATACCCTCCAAACGCCACACACTCTGTCCTTTAAAGGACATGAATACCCTCCAAACGCCCAGCACACTCTGTCCTTTAAAGGACATGAATACCCTCCAAACGCCCAGCACACTCTGTCCTTTAAAGGACATGAATACCCTCCAAACGCCCAGCACACTCTGTCCTTTAAAGGACATGAATACCCCCAAACGCCCAACACACTCTGTCCTTTAAAGGACATGAATACCCTCCAAACGCCCAGCACACTCTGTCCTTTAAAGGACATGAATACCCTCCAAACGC
>NC_138297.1:69187500-69190000 GCF_965601325.2 Salmo salar
AGTATTACTACCTGATATAGTATTACTACCTGATTAGTCATTACTAGACTAGTAGATATAGTATTACTACCTGATTAGTCATAACTAGACTAGCAGATAAAGTATTACTACCTGATTAGTTATTACTAGACTAGCAGATATAGTATTACTACCTGATTAGTCATTACTAGACTAGCAGATATAGTATTACTACCTGATTAGTCATTACTAGACTAGCAGATATAGTATTACTACCTGATTAGTCATTACTAGACTAGCAGATATAGTATTACTACCTGATCAGTCATTACTAGACTAACAGATATACTATTACTACCTGATATAGTATTACTACCTGATATAGTATTACTACCTGATTAGGCATTACTAGACGAACATATATAGTATTACTACCTGATTAGTCATTACTAGACTAGTAGATATAGTATTACTACCTGATATAGTATTACTACCTGATTAGTCATTACTAGACTAACAGATATAGTATTACTACCTGATTAGTTATTACTAGACTAGCAGATATAGTATTACTACCTGATTAGTTATTACTAGACTAGCAGATATAGTATTACTACCTGATTAGTATTACTACCTGATTAGTCATTACTAGACTAACAGATATAGTATTACTACCTGATTAGTTATTACTAGACTAGCAGATATAGTATTACTACCTGATTAGTTATTACTAGACTAGCAGATATAGTATTACTACCTGACTAGTCATTACCAGAGTAGCAGATATAGTATTACTACCTGACTAGTCATTACTAGACTAGTAGATATAGTATTACTACCTGATTAGTCATTACTAGACTAACAGATATAGTATTACTACCTGATATAGTATTACTACCTGATTAGTCATTACTAGACAAGTAGATATAGTATTACTACCTGACTAGTCATTACTAGAGTAGCAGATATAGTATTACTACCTGATTAGTTATTACTAGACTAGCAGATATAGTATTACTACCTGATTAGTTATTACTAGACTAGCAGATATAGTATTACTACCTGACTAGTCATTACTAGAGTAGCAGATATAGTATTACTACCTGACTAGTCATTACTAGACTAGTAGATATAGTATTACTACCTGATTAGTCATTACTAGACTAACAGATATAGTATTACTACCTGTTATAGTATTACTACCTGATTAGTCATTACTAGACTAGTAGATATAGTATTACTACCTGACTAGTCATTACTAGAGTAGCAGATATAGTATTACTACCTGACTAGTCATTACTAGACTAGTAGATATAGTATTACTACCTGACTAGTCATTACTAGAGTAGCAGATATAGTATTACTACCTGACTAGTCATTACTAGACTAGTATATATAGTATTGCTACCTGATTAGTCATTACTAGACTAGTATATATAGTATTGCTACCTGATTAGTCATTACTAGACTAGAGCGGTTCGCTCCCCAGAAGGGACTCTCTTACACATGCAGTACATATTACAGGAGCTCTTCAGTAAAAACAACCCAGAAGCCTTAGGTGTGTTCATCAGTACCGTGGTCGGGGCCCTTGAGGGCCAGTGTGGTCTGGTGGTGGGATAGGGGTCAGGGTTAGGGTCAGTACCGTGTTCGGGGCCCTTGAGGGCCAGTGTGGTCTGGTGGTGGGATAGGGGTCAGGGTTAGGGTCAGTACCGTGTTCGGGGCCCTTGAGGGCCAGTCTGGTCTGGTGGTGGGATAGGGGTCAGGGTTAGGGTCAGTACCGTGTTCGGGGCCCTTGAGGGCCAGTCTGGTCTGGTGGTGTGGCAGGATCTCCATCTTGACGTGTTCACAGGCGCTGGCGAGCAGCTGGGTGGCCTCGGCCAAGGTACAGTACTCCATACTGGTACCATCCACAGACAGGATGTGGTCACCCGCGTGCAGAGCTCCGCACCTACCGAGAGATGACATCACTTCTTGTTAGAATGGACATTTTTTAGGGGGCATTCTAAAATACTCCTTACATAGGGCCCAATTCAGACTTGAGATAAGTAGACTTAAATTAACATGGGCTTAATTTTAAAAAAAATACTTAAGTCCATGTTATGTCAACTTATCTCAAGTCTGAATAAGGCCCACAGTACATATAGGAAATATTGGGCCATTTGGGGTGCAGATTTCTACTTCCAATCCCATCCCCTGTTGACTCAGACTTGGAGATATGAGAGAGAGCGAGAGAGAGACAGAGACAGAGACAGAGACAGAGAGAGAGAGAGAGAGAGAGAGAGAGAGAGAGAGAGAGAGAGAGACACAGAGACAGAGACAGAGACAGAGAGAGGAGATGAGGTGGGTGGAGATATATCCATCCACATTCTGTTTACTTAGACTTCTCACATCCACAAAGTAGTCAACAACAGCCTAAAGGAGGGCTTTGGGAAAATCTTTTAATGAGAGTCTTGAGAGGCTGGAGAACTATCTTATTTTAGTCAGTGAGTGAAGGAAGTAAACTTCTCTCCTTCCAAAGACTCAGTTTGATAAAGAATATATT
>NC_138297.1:69195000-69200000 GCF_965601325.2 Salmo salar
CACTAACCAGGATCCCTGTAGGTTCTGATCAAACCGGGCGACCATTAAGGAGCCCACATGGAGAAACCACTAACCAGGATCCCTGTAGGTTCTGATCAAACCGGGCGACCATTAAGGAGCCCACATGGAGAAACCACTAACCAGGATCCCTGTAGGTTCTGATCAAACCGGGCGACCATTAAGGAGCCCACATGGAGAAACCACTAACCAGGATCCCTGTAGGTTCTGATGAAACCGGGCGACCATTAAGGAGTCCACATGGAGAAACCACTAACCAGGATCCCTGTAGGTTCTGATGAAACCGGGCGACCATTAAGGAGCCCACATGGAGAAACCACTAACCAGGATCCCTGTAGGTTCTGATCAAACTGGGCGACCATTAAGGAGCCCACATGGAGAAACCACTAACCAGGATCCCTGTAGGTTCTGATCAAACCGGGCGACCATTAAGGAGCCCACATGGAGAAACCACTAACCAGGATCCCTGTAGGTTCTGATGAAACCGGGCGACCATTAAGGAGCCCACATGGAGAAACCACTAACCAGGATCCCTGTAGGTTCTGATGAAACCGGGCGACCATTAAGGAGCCCACATGGAGAAACCACTAACCAGGATCCCTGTAGGTTCTGATGAAACCGGGCGACCATTAAGGAGCCCACATGGAGAAACCACTAACCAGGATCCCTGTAGGTTCTGATCAAACCGGGCGACCATTAAGGAGCCCACATGGAGAAACCACTAACCAGGATCCCTGTAGGTTCTGATGAAACCGGGCGACCATTAAGGAGCCCACATGGAGAAACCACTAACCAGGATCCCTGTAGGTTCTGATCAAACCGGGCGACCATTAAGGAGCCCACATGGAGAAACCACTAACCAGGATCCCTGTAGGTTCTGATGAAACCGGGCGACCATTAAGGAGCCCACATGGAGAAACCACTAACCAGGATCCCTGTAGGTTCTGATCAAACTGGGCGACCATTAAGGAGCCCAAATGGCCTCCACTCTGCTCCTTCGTACAGTTACACAACATGTGGACTAATGAAACTGTGTTGCAGGCAGGGGAGTGGGGGTTTAGCCAGAGGCAACCCTTTGTTGTGAAAGGTAGCAGCTACAGTAGCTAGCTGTATTCACAGACAGGGAAACACCTGTTGTGAAAGGTAACAGCTACAGTAACTAGCTCTATTCACAGACAGGGAAACACCTGTTGTGAAAGGTAACAGCTACAGTGACTAGCTGTATTCACAGACAGGGAAACACCTATTGTGAAAGGTAACACCTACAGTGACTAGCTGTATTCACAGACAGGGAAACACCGTTGTGAAAGGTAACAGCTACAGTGACTAGCTGTATTCACAGACAGGGAACCACCTATTGTGAAAGGTAACACCTACAGTGACTAGCTGTATTCACAGACAGGGAAACACCTGTTGTGAAAGGTAACAGCTACAGTAACTAGCTGTATCACAGACAGGGAAACACCTGTTGTGAAAGGTAACAGCTACAGTAACTAGCTGTATTCACAGACAGGGAAACACCTGTTGTGAAAGGTAACAGCTACAGTAACTAGCTGTATTCACAGACAGGGAAACACCTGTTGTGAAAGGTAACAGCTACAGTGACTAGCTGTATTCACAGACAGGGAACCACCTATTGTGAAAGGTAACACCTACAGTGACTAGCTGTATTCACAGACAGGGAAACACCTGTTGTGAAAGGTAACAGCTACAGTAACTAGCTGTATTCACAGACAGGGAAACACCTGTTGTGAAAGGTAACAGCTACAGTAACTAGCTGTATTCACAGACAGGGAAACACCTGTTGTGAAAGGTAACAGCTACAGTAACTAGCTGTATTCACAGACAGGGAAACATCTGTTGTGAAAGGTAACAGCTACAGTAACTAGCTGTATTCACAGACAGGGAACCACCTATTGTGAAAGGTAACAGCTACAGTAACTAGCTGTATTCACAGACAGGGAAACACCTGTTGTGAAAGGTAACAGCTACAGTAACTAGCTGTATTCACAGACAGGGAAACACCTGTTGTGAAAGGTAACAGCTACAGTAACTAGCTGTATTCACAGACAGGGAAACATCTGTTGTGAAAGGTAACAGCTACAGTAGCTAGCTGTATTCACAGACAGGGAAACACCTGTTGTGAAAGGTAACAGCTACAGTAACTAGCTGTATTCACAGACAGGGAAACACCGAAACATGTTTCTGCTGGAGAGAAGATGAACCTAAAAACAACCAAAACAGATCCCCCAATGTGGTTCAACGCTTTCACTTCACATACAGCATCTAGATGTTCACACCACCAACGTCCATCTGTCTCTGGGTTTTAATGCTTTCACTTCACATACAGCATCTAGATGTTCACACCACCAACGTCCATCTGTCTCTGGGTTTTAATGCTTTCACTTCACATACAGCATCTAGATGTTCACACCACCAACGTCCATCTGTCTCTGGGTTTTAATGCTTTCACTTCACATACAGCATCTAGATGTTCACACCACCAACGTCCTGCTGTCTCTGGGTTTTAATGCTTTCACTTCACATACAGCATCTAGATGTTCACACCACCAACGTCCTGCTGTCTCTGGGTTTTAATGCTTTCACTTCACATACAGCATCTAGATGTTCACACCACCAACGTCCTGCTGTCTCTGGGTTTTAATGCTTTCACTTCACATACAGCATCTAGATGTTCACACCACCAACGTCCATCTGTCTCTGGGTTTTAATGCTTTCACTTCACATACAGCATCTAGATGTTCACACCACCAACGTCCATCTGTCTCTGGGTTTTAATGCTTTCACTGCACATACAGCATCTAGATGTTCACACCACCAACGTCCTGCTGTCTCTGGGTTTTAATGCTTTCACTTCACATACAGCATCTAGATGTTCACACCACCAACGTCCATCTGTCTCTGGGTTTTAATGCTTTCACTTCACATACAGCATCTAGATGTTCACACCACCAACGTCCATCTGTCTCTGGGTTTTAATGCTTTCACTTCACATACAGCATCTAGATGTTCACACCACCAACGTCCATCTGTCTCTGGGTTTTTTAATGCTTTCACTTCACATACAGCATCTAGATGTTCACACCACCAACGTCCATCTGTCTCTGGGTTTTAATGCTTTCACTTCACATACAGCATCTAGATGTTCACACCACCAACGTCCTGCTGTCTCTGGGTTTTAATGCTTTCACTTCACATACAGCATCTAGATGTTCACACCACCAACGTCCTGCTGTCTCTGGGTTTTAATGCTTTCACTTCACATACAGCATCTAGATGTTCACACCACACCACCAACGTCCATCTGTCTCTGGGTTTTAATGCTTTCACTTCACATACAGCATCTAGATGTTCACACCACCAACGTCCATCTGTCTCTGGGTTTTAATGCTTTCACTTCACATACAGCATCTAGATGTTCACACCACCAACGTCCATCTGTCTCTGGGTTTTAATGCTTTCACTTCACATACAGCATCTAGATGTTCACACCACCAACGTCCATCTGTCTCTGGGTTTTAATGCTTTCACTTCACATACAGCATCTAGATGTTCACACCACCAACGTCCATCTGTCTCTGGGTTTTAATGCTTTCACTTCACATACAGCATCTAGATGTTCACACCACCAACGTCCATCTGTCTCTGGGTTTTAATGCTTTCACTGCACATACAGCATCTAGATGTTCACACCACACCACCAACGTCCATCTGTCTCTGGGTTTTTTAATGCTTTCACTTCACATACAGCATCTAGATGTTCACACCACCAACGTCCATCTGTCTCTGGGTTTTAATGCTTTCACTTCACATACAGCATCTAGATGTTCACACCACCAACGTCCTGCTGTCTCTGGGTTTTAATGCTTTCACTTCACATACAGCATCTAGATGTTCACACCACCAACGTCCTGCTGTCTCTGGGTTTTAATGCTTTCACTTCACATACAGCATCTAGATGTTCACACCACACCACCAACGTCCATCTGTCTCTGGGTTTTAATGCTTTCACTTCACATACAGCATCTAGATGTTCACACCACCAACGTCCATCTGTCTCTGGGTTTTAATGCTTTCACTTCACATACAGCATCTAGATGTTCACACCACCAACGTCCTGCTGTCTCTGGGTTTTAATGCTTTCACTTCACATACAGCATCTAGATGTTCACACCACCAACGTCCTGCTGTCTCTGGGTTTTAATGCTTTCACTTCACATACAGCATCTAGATGTTCACACCACCAACGTCCTGCTGTCTCTGGGTTTTAATGCTTTCACTGCACATACAGCATCTAGATGTTCACACCACCAACGTCCTGCTGTCTCTGGGTTTTAATGCTTTCACTTCACATACAGCATCTAGATGTTCACACCACCAACGTCCATCTGTCTCTGGGTTTTAATGCTTTCACTTCACATACAGCATCTAGATGTTCACACCACCAACGTCCTGCTGTCTCTGGGTTTTAATGCTTTCACTTCACATACAGCATCTAGATGTTCACACCACCAACGTCCATCTGTCTCTGGGTTTTAATGCTTTCACTTCACATACAGCATCTAGATGTTCACACCACCAACGTCCATCTGTCTCTGGGTTTTAATGCTTTCACTTCACATACAGCATCTAGATGTTCACACCACCAACGTCCATCTGTCTCTGGGTTTTAATGCTTTCACTTCACATACAGCATCTAGATGTTCACACCACCAACGTCCATCTGTCTCTGGGTTTTAATGCTTTCACTTCACATACAGCATCTAGATGTTCACACCACCAACGTCCATGCTGTCTCTGGGTTTTAATGCTTTCACTTCACATACAGCATCTAGATGTTCACACCACCAACGTCCATCTGTCTCTGGGTTTTTAATGCTTTCACTTCACATACAGCATCTAGATGTTCACACCACCAACGTCCATCTGTCTCTGGGTTTTAATGCTTACACTTCACAGAG
>NC_138297.1:69207500-69295000 GCF_965601325.2 Salmo salar
GAGGTATAGAGGGATGGAGATAGAGGGATAGAGGGATGGGGGATGGAGATAGAGGGATGGAAATAGAGAGATAGAGGGATAGAAATAGAGGAATGGATATAGAGGGATGGAGGGATGGAGGGATAGAGGGATGGAGGGATAGAGGGATGGAGGGATAGAGGGATGGAGGGATAGAGGGATGGAGGGATAGAGGGATGGAGGGATAGAGGGATGGAGGGATAGAGGGATGGAGGGATAGAGGGATGGATGGATAGAGGGATGGAGGGATAGAGGGATAGAGGGATAGAGGGATGGAGGGATGGAGGGATAGAGGGATGGAGGGATAGAGGGATGGAGGGATAGAGGGATAGAGGGATGGAGGGATAGAGGGATAGAGGGATAGAGGGATAGAGGGATGGAGGGATAGAGGGATAGAGGGATGGAGGGATAGAGGGATGGAGGGATGGCACCCATGTTCTATACAGCTGTCATAGGCAGCTCTCACTCAATCTTAGGTTCAGGAGAAATGTGTAGAAATGCAGGCAGTTTAAGACTAGAACAATTTATAACAGCTATAACAGAGAGCGTAAAATGATGTGATGTTCAACTTCCGTACAGGATATGGGAACTATCTGTGCTCTGCCACTTAAAGAGCTGTGTGTCCATATGACCTTACAATGTCACAAGGATATCCTCTACAGCTTACCTTGAACGCTGACGATGTTTTAAACGAGGTCAAGGTAATGTCACAAGGAGATCCTCTGTGCAATGCCGTCCAGGGTACGCCAAATAAAAATGTGATTCACATTTAAAAAAAATAATACATATATATTTATAGTTTTTTCTCAACTGAGTAGCCTCGTTTCACTGCCCAAAATAAAATTAATCCATCTAGTGTTCAGCGAAATAACAACACAATGTCAAATACAGGAAGCCTCGTCAAATAATTAACATCCAATCACGTTAACCGTTACTCTCTCGCGGGAATTCCACTTATGGTCCAAATGTAGCCAAACGTAGCTGCTGCTCATTCAGTTTGCTCCAAAATGGATAAATGGTCAAAAAAAAGTAAGGCCCACGTCCATAGAGACACATACCAGCAGTACTACACCTGCTACTACCAGCAGTACTACACCTGCTACTACCAGCAGTACTACACCTGCTACTACCAGCAGCACTACACCTGCTACTACCAGCAGTACTACACCTGCTACTACCAGCAGTACTACACTTGCTACTACCAGCAGCACTACACCTGCTACTACCAGCAGTACTACACCTGCTACTACCAGCAGTACTACACCTGCTACTACCAGCAGTACTACACCTGCTACTACCAGCAGCACTACACCTGCTACTACCAGCAGTACTACACCTGCTACTACCAGCAGCACTACACCTGCTACTACCAGCAGTACTACACCTGCTACTACCAGCAGTACTACACCTGCTACTACCAGCAGTACTACACCTGCTACTACCAGCAGCACTACACCTGCTACTACCAGCAGTACTACACCTGCTACTACCAGCAGCACTACACCTGCTACTACCAGCAGTACTACACCTGCTACTACCAGCAGTACTACACCTGCTACTACCAGCAGTACTACACCTGCTACTACCAGCAGCACTACACCTGCTACTACCAGCAGTACTACACCTGCTACTACCAGCAGCACTACACCTGCTACTACCAGCAGCACTACACCTGCTACTACCAGCAGCACTACACCTGCAGTACTACACCTGCTACTACCAGCAGTACTACACCTGCTACTACCAGCAGCACTACACCTGCTACTACCAGCAGCACTACACCTGCTACTACCAGCAGCACTACACCTGCTACTACCAGCAGTACTACACCTGCTACTACCAGCAGTACTACACCTGCTACTACCAGCAGCACTACACCTGCTACTACCAGCAGCACTACACCTGCTACTACCAGCAGTACTACACCTGCTACTACCAGCAGTACTACACCTGCTACTACCAGCAGTACTACACCTGCTACTACCAGCAGTACTACACCTGCTACTACCAGCAGTACTACACCTGCTACTACCAGCAGTACTACACCTGCTACTACCAGCAGTACGACACCTGCTACTACCAGCAGTACTACACCTGCTACTACCAGCAGTACTACACCTGCTACTACCAGCAGTACTACACCTGCTACTACCAGCAGTACTACACCTGCTACTACCAGCAGTACTACACCTGCTACTACCAGCAGCACTACACCTGCTATTACCAGCAGTACTACACCTGCTACTACCAGCAGTACTACACCTGCACCTGTCAACGACACAAGTTGTTCTGCTTCCATGAGCACATCCAATGCCAGCATCAGTAATTCTACATGTGTTGTTAGCCCAGCTAGCATGGACACTGACAGTTGTGAATCTGATGCAGCCGAAGAGCTACTGCCCCCTTACCTGGGAAAGCACCCTCTTAGTCCTCACTCCCTCCTATCTGAGATATCTACTGCAGCCCTCATCCTCCACATACAACACCCGTTCTGCCAGTCACATTCTGTTAAAGGTCCCCAAAGCACACACATCCCTGGGTCGCTCCTCTTTTCAGTTTGCTGCAGCTAGCGACTGGAACGAGCTGCAACAAACACTCAAACTGGACAGTTTTATCTCCATCTCTTCATTCAAAGACTCAATCATGGACACTCTTACTGACAGTTGTGGCTGCTTTGTGTGATGTATTGTTGTCTCTACCTTCTTGATCTTTGTGCTGTTGTCTGTGCCCAATAATGTTTGTACCATGTTTTTGTGCTGCTACCATGTTGTGTTGCTACCATGTTGTTGTTATGTTGTGTTGCTACCATGGTGTTGTTATGTGTTGCTACCATGGTGTTGTTATGTTGTGTTGCTACCATGCTGTGTTGTCATGTGTTGCTACCATGTTGTTGTTATGTTGTGTTGCTACCATGGTGTTGTTATGTTGTGTTGCTACCATGCTGTTGTTATGTTGTGTTGCTACCATGCTGTTGTTATGTTGTGTTGCTACCATGGTGTTGTTATGTTGTGTTGCTACCATGGTGTTGTTATGTTGTGTTGCTACCATGCTGTTGTTATGTTGTGTTGCTACCATGCTGTTGTTATGTTGTGTTGCTACCATGGTGTTGTTATGTTGTGTTGCTACCATGCTGTTGTTATGTTTTGTTGCTACCATGTTGTTGTTATGTTGTGTTGCTACCATGTTGTTGTTATGTTGTGATGCTACCATGGTGTTGTTATGTTGTGTTGCTACCATGCTGTGTTGTCATGTGTTGCTGCCATGGTGTTGTTATGTTGTGTTGCTACCATGCTGTGTTGTCATGTTGTGTTGCTACCATGCTGTGTTGTCATGTGTTGCTACCATGTTGTTGTTATGTTGTGTTGCTACCATGTTGTTGTTATGTTGTGTTGCTACCATGTTGTTGTTATGTTGTGTTGCTACCATGGTGTTGTTATGTTGTGTTGCTACCATGTTGTTGTCATGTGTTTCTACCATGTTGTTGTTATGTTGTGTTGCTACCATGGTGTTGTTATGTTGTGTTGCTACCATGGTGTTGTTATGTTGTGTTGCTACCATGGTGTTGTCATGTTGTGTTGCTACCATGTTGTTGTTATGTTGTGTTGCTACCATGGTGTTGTTATGTTGTGTTGCTACCATGCTGTTGTTATGTTGTGTTTCTACCATGTTGTTGTTATGTTGTGTTGCTACCATGTTGTTGTTATGTTGTGTTGCTACCATGGTGTTGTTATGTTGTGTTGCTACCATGTTGTTGTTATGTTGTGTTTCTACCATGGTGTTGTTATGTTGTGTTGCTACCATGGTGTTGTTATGTTGTGTTGCTACCATGCTGTGTTGTCATGTGTTGCTACCATGTTGTTGTTATGTTGTGTTGCTACCATGGTGTTGTTATGTTGTGTTGCTACCATGTTGTTGTTATGTTGTGCTGCTACCATGTTGTTGTTATGTTGTGTTGCTACCATGGTGTTGTTATGTTGTGTTGCTACCATGCTGTGTTGTCATGTGTTGCTACCATGTTGTTGTTATGTTGTGTTGCTACCATGGTGTTGTTATGTTGTGTTGCTACCATGTTGTTGTTATGTTGTGTTGCTACCATGGTGTTGTTATGTTGTGTTGCTACCATGGTGTTGTTATGTTGTGTTGCTACCATGTTGTTGTTATGTTGTGTTGCTACCATGTTGTTGTTATGTTGTGTTGCTACCATGGTGTTGTTATGTTGTGTTGCTACCATGTTGTTGTTATGTTGTGTTGCTACCATGGTGTTGTTATGTTGTGTTGCTACCATGGTGTGTTGTCATGTGTTGCTACCATGGTGTTGTTATGTTGTGTTGCTACCATGGTGTTGTTATGTTGTGTTGCTACCATGTTGTTGTTATGTTGTGTTGCTACCATGTTGTTGTTATGTTGTGTTACTACCATGGTGTTGTCATGTGTTGCTACCATGGTGTTGTTATGTTGTGTTGCTACCATGTTGTTGTTATGTTGTGTTGCTACCATGTTGTTGTTATGTTGTGTTGCTACCATGGTGTTGTTATGTTGTGTTGCTACCATGTTGTTGTTATGTTGTGTTGCTACCATGGTGTTGTTATGTTGTGTTTCTACCATGGTGTTGTTATGTTGTGTTGCTACCATGGTGTTGTTATGTTGTGTTGCTACCATGTTGTTGTTATGTTGTGTTGCTACCATGGTGTTGTCATGTTGTGTTGCTACCATGCTGTGTTGTCATGTGTTGCTACCATGTTGTTGTTATGTTGTGTTGCTACCATGTTGTTGTTATGTTGTGTTGCTACCATGTTGTTGTTATGTTGTGTTGCTACCATGGTGTTGTTATGTTGTGTTGCTACCATGGTGTTGTCATGTGTTTCTACCATGTTGTTGTTATGTTGTGTTGCTACCATGTTGTTGTTATGTTGTGTTGCTACCATGGTGTTGTTATGTTGTGTTGCTACCATGTTGTTGTTATGTTGTGTTGCTACCATGTTGTTGTTATGTTGTGTTGCTACCATGGTGTTGTTATGTTGTGTTGCTACCATGTTGTTGTTATGTTGTGTTGCTACCATGGTGTTGTTATGTTGTGTTGCTACCATGGTGTTGTCATGTGTTGCTACCATGCTGTTGTTATGTTGTGTTGCTACCATGGTGTTGTTATGTTGTGTTGCTACCATGGTGTTGTTATGTTGTGTTGCTACCATGGTGTTGTCATGTGTTGCTACCATGCTGTTGTTATGTTGTGTTGCTACCATGGTGTTGTCATGTTGTGTTGCTACCATGCTGTGTTGTCATGTGTTGCTGCCTTGCTATGTTGTTGTCTTAGGTCTCTCTTTATGTAGTGTTGTGTCTCTCTTGTTGTGATGTGTGTTTTGTCCTATATTTATATTGTATTTATTTTAATCCCAGCCCCCGGAGGCATTTTGCCTTTTGGTAGGCCGTCATTGTAAATAAGAATTTGTTCTTATTAACGGACTTGCCTAGTTAAATAAAGGTTAAATAAAAATAAAATAAATAAAGATTATTCCTGCTGCCGTGGATACGGCTGGGACAATGCTGGGGCAAAAGGCCATAAAAACTATACAGACAATGTCTCCATCAAACACTGTTTCACCACGCATCAGGGACATGGCAGGAGATGTTCTGAAACAATTACTACTTCACATACAAGCCAGTGAATTATATGTGTTACAGCTGGATGAGTCAACAGACGTGGCGGGCCGGCACAGCTCCTGGTATATGTCCGTTACGTTAATGGGGGGTCAATTAAGGAAGACATCCTCTTCTGCAAACCACTGGAAACCAGGACAACAGGAGAGGATATTTTTAAAGTACTCGACAGCTTTGTGACATCAAATGGACTTTGGTGGTCAAGATGTGTTGGTATCTGTACTGATGGCACAAACCCATGACAGGGAGACATAGTGGAGTGGTGTGTGCAAGCAGTTGCTCCCGACGCCACTTGGGTCCACTGCAGCATCCACCGAGAGGCTCTTGCTGCCAAGGGAATGCCTGACAGCTTGAAAGACGTTTTGGACACTACAGTGAAGATGGTTAACTTTGTTAAAGCAAGGTCCCTGAACTCTTGTGTATTTTCTGCACTATGCAATGATATGGGCAGCGACAATGTAACGCTTTTACAACATACAGAAGTGCGCTGGTTATCAAGGGGCAAATATTGATAACATTTTTTGAATTGAGAGACAAGCTTAAAGTTTTCTTTACTGACCATAATTTTCACTTGTCTGACCTCTTGCATGATGACGAGTTTCTCACACGACTGGCCTTTCTGGGTGATGTTTTTTCTCACCTGAATGATCTGAATCTAGGATTACAGGGACTCTTCGCAACTATGTTCAATGTGCTGGACAAAAATTTAGGCTATGATTAAGAAGTTGGAGCTCTTCTCTGTCTTACAATGAGGGCAAAAAACAACATTTGAGAGTGCGCTGACCCTGGTGCTAGATGGGGTACAGCTGGAGGTTGAATGTTTGAAGGGGTACGGGACTATAAAACGTTTGGGATCCACTGCTCTACAGCTTAACCTTGAACTCTGCTGATGTTTTAAACCAGGTCAAGGTAATGTCACAATGAATGGATACAAGTCAGATCTTTGAACTATCTGTGATCTGTTACTCATGTCTAGACTATGATACACCAGCACTATCTGTGATCTATTACTCACGTCTAGATTCTGATACACCAGAACTATCTGTGATCTGTTACTCATGTCTAGACTCTGATACACCATAACTATCTGTGATCTGTTACTCATGTCTAGATTCTGATACACCAGAACTATCTGTGATCTGCTAATCATGTCTAGACTTTGATACACCAGAACTATCTGTGATCTATTACTCATGTCTAGACTCTGATACACCATGACTATCTGTGATCTGCTACTCATGTCTAGACTTTGATACACCAGAACTATCTGTGATCTGTTACTCATGTCTAGACTTTGATACACCAGAACTATCTGTGATTTGCTACTCATGTCTAGACTTTGATACACCAGAACTATCTGTGATCTGCTACTCATGTCTAGACTTTGATACACCAGAACTATCTGTGATTTGCTACTCATGTCTAGACTTTGATACACCAGAACTATCTGTGATCTGCTACTCATGTCTAGTCAGTGATACAACATCTCACCTGTCAGCAGGTCCACCTGGCCTGATGGTCGTTATGACAACGGGGCGGGATTTGTTCCTGTCCTCGTGGGCTCCTCCTAAACAAACCAACAAACAGTTATCACACAAACAGGTCGCTACGGTAACCAAGGATACATATCACTCCCTGATAATATAATTGATTTGTGCTTTAAGAAATCACTGAAGAACCAAGTTAATACTGTATTACCTGATTACAAAGGAAACGGTTTAAATAAAACATCTACACATGAAACACAGTAGCAATACATTGGATTTCACTGCAGGAAGGAGTTATTGATTTCCAACAGAAAGGGCAATTGAATAAAGTAATTTTAGCCTCATCAGTAATTCTAAAGCAGAACATGAACCCACAGTTTGAACACGACATCATCCATTAATGTTCCTCTCTTCGAGGAGCATCTTCTCTGAGATAAAGATTATACACAAGAAAAAACACACTTGTTGAATTGATGGAGAGTAATGAGCTGTGGCAACATCTCTGTATCGTCGACCTTCAAGTTAACTTTCTTCCCTCTCTTCAAAGGCCGAGGATAACTCACTAAGGGTGCATCCCAAATGGAACTCTATTCCCTACATAGTGCACTACTTTTGACCAGAGCCCTATGTACCCTAAAAGTCGCAGTATAGGGAATAGGGTACTACTTAGATCGCAAGCCTAAAAGTTTGTTCCTATTGATTTTAATGAAGCTTCATTCCAACTGGGTAAATAGAGTCAACAAGATGGTCATATTCTGATCACTTTCCTTTCCTCTGTACCCCAGTCAAACGTCTTCACACACACGCACACACGCACACACACACACACACACACACACACAGGGCGAACCGACGCTTCTTCCTCCTCAATGAGAAATGAATCATAATTCCATGTAAACCATCAGACCGTCAGCGTGGTTACATTATGCAGGGCCACCATACAGACGGTGAATTAGACATACCTCGGATGACAAAGGCAAATGTATTGCACACACACACACACACACACACACACACACACACACACACACACACACACACACACACACACACACACACACACACACACACACACACACACACACACACACACACACACACACACACACACAGACACACACACACACACACACACACAGGGCGAACCGACGCTTCTTCCTCCTCAATGAGAAATGAATCATAATTCCATGTAAACCATCAGACCGTCAGCGTGGTTACATTATGCAGGGCCACCATACAGACGGTGAATTAGACATACCTCGGATGACAAAGGCAAATGTATTGCACACACACACACACACACACACACACACACACACACACACACACACACACACACACACACACACACACACACACACACACACACACACACATACACACACGTACCTCGGATGACAAAGCCGAACGTATTGCCTTCTTTGTGCAGAGTCACCTCAACGCTTTTGAACATCAGCCCAGAGCCTTGAACAGCTGAGGAGAGAAGTAAACACTACATTAACAAATCATTACCCCTACAGCTACATCACTACACAGCCTGTCTGAATGAAAAGCTCTGGATCAGATCTGGGAGAGGTAACATCATTATACAGCCTGTCTGAATGAAAAGCTCTGGATCAGATCTGGGAGAGGTAACATCATTATACAGCCTGTCTGAATGAAAAGCTCTGGATCAGATCTGGGAGAGGTAACATCACTACACAGCCTGTCTGAATGAAAAGCTCTGGATCAGATCTGGGAGAGGTAACATCACTACACAGCCTGTCTGAATGAAAAGCTCTGGATCAGATCTGGGAGAGGTAACATCACTACACAGCCTGTCTGAATGAAAAGCTCTGGATCAGATCTGGGAGAGGTAACATCATTATACAGCCTGTCTGAATGAAAAGCTCTGGATCAGATCTGGGAGAGGTAACATCATTATACAGCCTGTCTGAATGAAAAGCTCTGGATCAGATCTGGGAGAGGTAACATCATTACACAGCCTGTCTGAATGAAAAGCTCTGGATCAGATCTGGGAGAGGTAACATCATTATACAGCCTGTCTGAATGAAAAGCTCTGGATCAGATCTGGGAGAGGTAACATCACTACACAGCCTGTCTGAATGAAAAGCTCTGGATCAGATCTGGGAGAGGTAACATCATTATACAGCCTGTCTGAATGAAAAGCTCTGGATCAGATCTGGGAGAGGTAACATCATTATACAGCCTGTCTGAATGAAAAGCTCTGGATCAGATCTGGGAGAGGTAACATCATTACACAGCCTGTCTGAATGAAAAGCTCTGGATCAGATCTGGGAGAGGTAACATCATTATACAGCCTGTCTGAATGAAAAGCTCTGGATCAGATCTGGGAGAGGTAACATCATTATACAGCCTGTCTGAATGAAAAGCTCTGGATCAGATCTGGGAGAGGTAACATCATTATACAGCCTGTCTGAATGAAAAGCTCTGGATCAGATCTGGGAGAGGTAACATCATTATACAGCCTGTCTGAATGAAAAGCTCTGGATCAGATCTGGGAGAGGTAACATCATTATACAGCCTGTCTGAATGAAAAGCTCTGGATCAGATCTGGGAGAGGTAACATCATTATACAGCCTGTCTGAATGAAAAGCTCTGGATCAGATCTGGGAGAGGTAACATCATTATACAGCCTGTCTGAATGAAAAGCTCTGGATCAGATCTGGGAGAGGTAACATCACTACACAGCCTGTCTGAATGAAAAGCTCTGGATCAGATCTGGGAACATGAAAGGAAAAGACACTGAGGTGAGATGTGTTTGGTAAAGGTGGCTTTGAACTCTGGAAAGGAACAAAGGAATTGTGGAGACTCAGGACTTTGGCTTCAGACGGAAGATCCAATTTCCTCTAATATACATCCAGCTTGATTCTAAACTAATACAATTCTATTGATTAGTATCTATCTATTGAACCTATCAAATCAACAGGACTGATGTATCTATTGAACCTATCAAATCAACAGGACTGATGTATCTATTGAACCTATCAAATCAACAGGACTGATGTATCTATTGAACCTATCAAATCAATAGGACTGATGTATCTATTGAACCTATCAAATCAACAGGACTGATGTATCTATTGAACCTATCAAATCAATAGGACTGATGTATCTATTGAACCTATCAAATCAATAGGACTGATGTATCTATTGAACCTATCAAATCAACAGGACTGATGTATCTATTGAACCTATCAAATCAACAGGACTGATGTATCTATTGAACCTATCAAATCAACAGGACTGATGTATCTATTGAACCTATCAAATCAACAGGACTGATGTATCTATTGAACCTATCAAATCAACAGGACTGATGTATCTATTGAACCTATCAAATCAACAGGACTGATGTATCTATTGAACCTATCAAATCAACAGGACTGATGTATCTATTGAACCTATCAAATCAACAGGACTGATGTATCTATTGAACCTATCAAATCATTCGACTGATGTATCATTTATAACAACATGGTCCTAAAACAGTAGAACTCACAGACAGGTGGCAGCTCGTATTCCACCTCTAGAACCACACGTTCTCCAACGTTCTTCAGCAGGCTGATGATCTCGTCGTGACGGAACTTGGTCAGATTGATCCCGTTTACAGACTTGATGTAGTCGCCCACGTTGAGCTGGTCACTCCTACAGAGAGAGATGGATGGATGGTGTGATAGAGGAGGGGAGGAAGACAGAGAGAGGGCAAGAGAGAGAGGGAGAGGACGGGGTGAGAGGATGAGAAAAGGGGAAAGGGATAGAGGGATGGGATTGAGACAACCAGAACAGAAGTAGAGAGAAACACAGAGAGAGAAAGATATGGAGACGAGGGATGAGAGAAACACAGAGAGAGAAAGATATGGAGACGAGGGATGAGAGAAACACAGAGAGAGAAAGATATGGAGACGAGGGATGAGAGAAACACAGAAAGAGAAAGATATGGAGACGAGGGATGAGAGAAACACAGAAAGAGAAAGATATGGAGACGAGGGATGAGAGAAACACAGAAAGAGAAAGATATGGAGACGAGGGATGAGAGAAACACAGAGAGAGAAAGATATGGAGACGAGGGATGAGAGAAACACAGAGAGAGAAAGATATGGAGACGAGGGATGAGAGAAACACAGAAAGAGAAAGATATGGAGACGAGGGATGAGAGAAACACAGAAAGAGAAAGATATGGAGACGAGGGATGAGAGAAACACAGAGAGAGAAAGATATGGAGACGAGGGATGAGAGAAACACAGAGAGAGAAAGATATGGAGACGAGGGGATGAGAGAAACACAGAAAGAGAAAGATATGGAGACGAGGGATGAGAGAAACATAGAAAGAGAAAGATATGGAGACGAGGGATGAGAGAAACATAGAAAGAGAAAGATATGGAGACGAGGGATGAGAGAAACACAGAAAGAGAAAGATATGGAGACGAGGGATGAGAGAAACACAGAAAGAGAAAGATATGGAGACGAGGGATGAGAGAAACACAGAGAGAGAAAGATATGGAGACGAGGGGATGAGAGAAACACAGAAAGAGAAAGATATGGAGACGAGGGATGAGAGAAACATAGAAAGAGAAAGATATGGAGACGAGGGATGAGAGAAACACAGAAAGAGAGAAAGATATGGAGACGAGGGGATGAGAGAAACACAGAAAGAGAAAGATATGGAGACGAGGGATGAGAGAAACATAGAAAGAGAAAGATATGGAGACGAGGGATGAGAGAAACACAGAAAGAGAGAAAGATATGCAGACGAGGGGATGAGAGAAACATAGAAAGAGAAAGATATGGAGACGAGGGATGAGAGAAACATAGAAAGAGAAAGATATGGAGACGAGGGATGAGAGAAACACAGAAAGAGAAAGATATGGAGACGAGGGGATGAGAGAAACACAGAAAGAGAAAGATATGGAGACGAGGGGATGAGAGAAACACAGAAAGAGAGAAAGATATGCAGACGAGGGGATGAGAGAAACATAGAAAGAGAAAGATATGGAGACGAGGGATGAGAGAAACACAGAAAGAGAGAAAGATATGCAGACGAGGGGATGAGAGAAACATAGAAAGAGAAAGATATGGAGACGAGGGATGAGAGAAACATAGAAAGAGAAAGATATGGAGACGAGGGATGAGAGAAACACAGAAAGAGAAAGATATGGAGACGAGGGGATGAGAGAAACACAGAAAGAGAAAGATATGGAGACGAGGGATGAGAGAAACACAGAAAGAGAAAGATATGGAGACGAGGGGATGAGAGAAACACAGAAAGAGAAAGATATGGAGACGAGGGGATGAGAGAAACACAGAAAGAGAAAGATATGGAGACGAGGGGATGAGAGAAACACAGAAAGAGAGAAAGATATGCAGACGAGGGGATGAGAGAAACACAGAAAGAGAGAAAGATATGGAGACGAGGGGATGAGAGAAACACAGAAAGAGAAAGATATGGAGACGAGGGATGAGAGAAACACAGAAAGAGAAAGATATGGAGACGAGGGGATGAGAGAAACAGAAAGAGAAAGATATGGAGACGAGGGGATGAGAGAAACACAGAAAGAGAAAGATATGGAGACGAGGGGATGAGAGAAACACAGAAAGAGAAAGATATGGAGACGAGGGGATGAGAGAAACACAGAAAGAGAAAGATATGGAGACGAGGGGATGAAAGAAACACAGAAAGAGAGAAAGATATGCAGACGAGGGGATGAGAGAAACACAGAAAGAGAGAAAGATATGGAGACGAGGGGATGAGAGAAACACAGAAAGAGAAAGATATGGAGACGAGGGATGAGAGAAACACAGAAAGAGAAAGATATGGAGACGAGGGGATGAGAGAAACACAGAAAGAGAAAGATATGGAGATGAGGGGATGAGAGAAACACAGAAAGAGAAAGATATGGAGACGAGGGGATGAGAGAAACACAGAAAGAGAGAAAGATATGCAGACGAGGGGATGAGAGAAACACAGAAAGAGAGAAAGATATGCAGACGAGGGGATGAGAGAAACACAGAAAGAGAGAAAGATATGGAGACGAGGGGATGAGAGAAACACAGAAAGAGAAAGATATGGAGACGAGGGATGAGAGAAACACAGAAAGAGAGAAAGATATGGAGACGAGGGGATGAGAGAAACACAGAAAGAGAAAGATATGGAGACGAGGGGATGAGAGAAACACAGAAAGAGAAAGATATGGAGACGAGGGGATGAGAGAAACACAGAAAGAGAAAGATATGGAGACGAGGGGATGAGAGAAACATAGAAAGAGAGAAAGATATGGAGACGAGGGGATGAGAGAAACAGAAAGAGAAAGATATGGAGACGAGGGGATGAGAGAAACAGAAAAGGAATGTGGGACAGAAGCAGCAGATCATCAGGAAACAGACATTTGACTTCAGATTCTAGGAGGGTGAGGCCGGGTGCTGCAGAATGTTCTAGTGCCCTCGCCAATTCATTGATATATATGTTGTAGAGGGTGGGGCTTAAGCTGCATCCCTGTCTCACCCCACGGCCCTGTGGGAAGAAATGTGTGTGTTATTTTCCAATTTTAACGGCACACTTGTTGTTTGTGTACATTCATTTTATAATGTCGTATGTTTTTCTCCCAACACCACTTTCCATCAATTTGTATAAATGACAGGCCAAGTGGTACTCTCTCTCTCTCTCTTTCTCTCTCTGTCTTTCTCTCTCTGTCTCTCTCTCTCTCTCTCTCTCTCTTTCTCTCTCTGTCTTTCTCTCTCTGTCTTTCTCTCTCTCTCTCTCTCTCTCTCTCTTTCTCTCTGTCTTTCTCTCTCTTTCTCTCTCTCTCCCTCTCTCTCTCTCTCTCTGGTAAAATAGGTTACTGTCTCTCTCTCTCTCTCTCTCTCTCTCTCTCTGGTAAAATAGGTTACTCTCTCTCTCTCTCTGGTAAAATAGGTTACTGTCTCTCTCTCTCTCTGGTAAAATAGGTTACTCTCTCTCTCTCTCTCTCTCTGGTAAAATAGGTTACTGTCTCTCTCTCTCTCTCTCTCTCTCTCTCTGGTAAAATAGGTTACTGTCTCTCTCTCTCTCTCTCTCTCTGGTAAAATAGGTTACTCTCTCTCTCTCTGGTAAAATAGGTTACTCTCTCTCTCTCTCTCTCTCTCTCTGGTAAAATAGGTTACTGTCTCTCTCTCTCTCTCTCTGGTAAAATAGGTTACTGTCTCTCTCTCTCTCTCTCTCTCTGGTAAAATAGGTTACTGTCTCTCTCTCTCTCTCTCTCTCTCTCTCTGGTAAAATAGCTTACTCTCTCTCTCTCTCTGGTAAAATAGGTTACTGTCTCTCTCTCTCTCTCTGGTAAAATAGGTTACTGTCTCTCTCTCTCTCTCTGGTAAAATAGGTTACTCTCTCTCTCTCTCTCTCTGGTAAAATAGGTTACTGTCTCTCTCTCTCTCTCTGGTAAAATAGGTTACTGTCTCTCTCTCTCTCTCTCTCTCTGGTAAAATAGGTTACTGTCTCTCTCTCTCTCTCTCTGGTAAAATAGGTTACTGTCTCTCTCTCTCTCTCTGGTAAAATAGGTTACTGTCTCTCTCTCTCTCTCTCTCTCTCTCTCTCTGGTAAAATAGGTTACTCTCTCTCTCTCTCTCTGGTAAATAGGTTACTCTCTCTCTCTCTGGTAAAATAGGTTACTGTCTCTCTCTCTCTCTGGTAAAATAGGTTACTGTCTCTCTCTCTCTCTCTGGTAAAATAGGTTACTGTCTCTCTCTCTCTCTCTCTCTCTGGTAAAATAGGTTACTCTCTCTCTCTCTCTGGTAAAATAGGTTACTGTCTCTCTCTCTCTCTCGGTAAAATAGGTTACTGTCTCTCTCTCTCTGGTAAAATGCAACATAAAAAGGATATGTCCTAAATGGCACACTATTCCCTATATAGTGCACTACTTTAGACCAGAGCCCTATTCCCTATATAGTGTACTACTTTAGACCAGAGCCCTATTCCCTATATAGTGCACTACTTTTGACCAGAACCCATAGGGGACACCGCCAAATGCAACACTGCAGCAGCAGCAGTAACAGTAGCTGTCTGTCTGTCTGTCTGTCTGTCTGTCTGTCTGTCTGTCTGTCTGTCTGTCTGTCTGTCTGTCTGTCTGTCTGTCTCACTGCCCAGTTGGATGTTTCTGTGTCTGTCCAACTGGAGACTATCAGAGGACAGGAGAGGAGGGAGAATGAGGAGAGGGGGAGGGATAGGGAGGAGAGGAGGAGGGATAGGGAGGAGAGGAGGGAGAATGAGGAGAGGGGGAGGGATAGGGAGGAGAGGAGGAGGGATAGGGAGGAGAGGGGGAGGGATAGGGAGGAGAGGGGGAGGGATAGGGAGGAGAGGAGGGAGAGTGAGGAGAGGGGGAGGGATAGGGAGGAGAGGGGGAGGGATAGGGAGGAGAGGGGGAGGGATAGGGAGGAGAGGAGGGAGAGTGAGGAGAGGGGGAGGGATAGGGAGGAGAGGGGGAGGGATAGGGAAGAGAGGGGGAGGGATAGGGAGGAGAGGAGGGAGAGTGAGGAGAGAGGGGAGGGATAGGGAGGAGAGGGGGAGGGATAGGGAGGAGAGGGGGAGGGATAGGGAGGAGAGGAGGGAGAGTGAGGAGAGGGGAGGGAGAGTGAGGAGAGGGGGAGGGATAGGGAGGAGAGGGGGAGGGATAGGGAGGAGAGGGGGAGGGATAGGGAGGAGAGGGGAGGGATAGGGAGGAGAGGAGGGAGAGGGAGGAGAGGACTGGGGTGGGGATGGATGGGAGGGATGAGGAATGAGGAGAGGACTGGGGTGGGGATGGATGGGAGGGATGAGGAATGAGGAGAGCACTGGGGTGGGGATGGATGGGAGGGATGAGGAATGAGGAGAGGACTGGTGTGGGGATGGATGGGAGGGATGAGGAATGAGGAGAGGACTGGGGTGGGGATGGATGGGAGGGATGAGGAATGAGGAGAGGACTGGGGTGGGGATGGGGATGGGAGGGATGAGGAATGAGGAGAGGACTGGGGTGGGGATGGATGGGAGGGATGAGGAATGAGGAGAGGACTGGGGTGGGGATGGATGGGAGGGATGAGGAATGAGGAGAGGACTGGGGTGGGGATGGATGGGAGGGATGAGGAATGAGGAGAGGACTGGGGTGGGGATGGATGGGAGGGATGAGGAATGAGGAGAGGACTGGGGTGGGGATGGATGGGAGGGATGAGGAATGAGGAGAGGACTGGGGTGGGGATGGATGGGAGGGATGAGGAATGAGGAGAGGACTGGGGTGGGGATGGGGATGGGAGGGATGAGGAATGAGGAGAGGACTGGGGTGGGGATGGATGGGAGGGATGAGGAATGAGGAGAGGACTGGGGTGGGGATGGATGGGAGGGATGAGGAATGAGGAGAGGACTGGAGTGGGGATGGATGGGAGGGATGAGGAATGAGGAGAGGACTGGGGTGGGGATGGGGATGGGAGGGATGAGGAATGAGGAGAGGACTGGGGTGGGGTGGGGATGGGAGGGATGAGGAATGAGGAGAGGACTGGGGTGGGGATGGATGGGAGGGATGAGGAATGAGGAGAGGACTGGAGTGGGGATGGGAGGGATGAGGAATGAGGAGAGGACTGGGGTGGGGATGGATGGGAGGGATGAGGAATGAGGAGAGGACTGGGGTGGGGATGGATGGGAGGGATGAGGAATGAGGAGAGGACTGGGGTGGGGATGGATGGGAGGGATGAGGAATGAGGAGAGGACTGGGGTGGGGATGGATGGGAGGGATGAGGAATGAGGAGAGGACTGGGGTGGGGATGGATGGGAGGGATGAGGAATGAGGAGAGGACTGGGGTGGGGATGGATGGGAGGGATGAGGAATGAGGAGAGGACTGGAGTGGGGTGGGGATGGGAGGGATGAGGAATGAGGAGAGGACTGGTGTGGGGATGGATGGGAGGGATGAGGAATGAGGAGAGGACTGGGGTGGGGATGGATGGGAGGGATGAGGAATGAGGAGAGGACTGGGGTGGGGTGGGGATGGGAGGGATGAGGAATGAGGAGAGGACTGGGGTGGGGATGGATGGGAGGGATGAGGAATGAGGAGAGGACTGGGGTAGGGATGGATGGGAGGGATGAGGAATGAGGAGAGGACTGGGGTGGGGATGGATGGGAGGGATGAGGAATGAGGAGAGGACTGGGGTGGGGTGGGGATGGGAGGGATGAGGAATGAGGAGAGGACTGGGGTGGGGATGGATGGGAGGGATGAGGAATGAGGAGAGGACTGGAGTGGGGATGGGAGGGATGAGGAATGAGGAGAGGACTGGGGTGGTGATGGATGGGAGGGATGAGGAATGAGGAGAGGACTGGGGTGCGGATGGATGGGAGGGATGAGGAATGAGGAGAGGACTGGGGTGGGGATGGATGGGAGGGATGAGGAATGAGGAGAGGACTGGGGTGGGGATGGATGGGAGGGATGAGGAATGAGGAGAGGACTGGGGTGGTGATGGATGGGAGGGATGAGGAATGAGGAGAGGACTGGGGTGGTGATGGATGGGAGGGATGAGGAATGAGGAGAGGACTGGGGTGGGGATGGATGGGAGGGATGAGGAATGAGGAGAGGACTGGGGTGGGGATGGATGGGAGGGAGGGATGAGGAATGAGGAGAGGACTGGGGTGGGGATGGATGGGAGGGATGAGGAATGAGGAGAGGACTGGTGTGGGGATGGATGGGAGGGATGAGGAATGAGGAGAGGACTGGGGTGGGGATGGATGGGAGGGATGAGGAATGAGGAGAGGACTGGGGTGGGGATGGGGATGGGAGGGATGAGGAATGAGGAGAGGACTGGGGTGGGGATGGATGGGAGGGATGAGGAATGAGGAGAGGACTGGGGTGGGGATGGATGGGAGGGGATGAGGAATGAGGAGAGGACTGGGGTGGGGATGGATGGGAGGGGATGAGGAATGGAGGAGAGGACTGGGGGTGGGGATGGATGGGAGGGATGAGGAATGAGGAGAGGACTGGAGTGGGGATGGATGAGGGGAATGCAGCTCTCTGTTCAGCATTCTATCACTCTGCAGTCCCAGTGATGAAGCAGCCTGCTGGTCACCAGGGGGTTAGCAGGACATGTACTACTAAAAGGTCACATTGGGACTAATTAGGGCTCCAGGCTCTAGGGGGCGACACTAAGACAAGGACGCATTGGAGTGGGAGGGGGGGGTTTATTGTTGCGGTGGTAAGTTATTTACGGTCATAGTAGTGTTGCCTTGGCGATGGAATGCCTGTCATATTTTCTCACCGCTGATCGATTGCCGTCCCTGGAGGTGGATGATGGAGAGATGGAGAGGGGTAAATCCTCAAAACAGAGGACAGGAGAGAGAGAGGGGTATGGAGAGAGAAAGACAGAGAGTACAGACACAGAGAGAGAGAGAGAGAGAGAGAGAGAGAGAGAAAGAGAGAGATGGAGACAGACAGAGAGCGAGACGGAGAGAGAGACGGAGAGAGAGACAGAGCGAGAGACGGAGAGAGAGAAGACGGAGAGAAGAGAAGAGAGAGACGAGAGAGAGAGAGAGAGAGAGAGACAGAAGAGAGAGAGGAGAGAGAGAGAGAGAGACGGAGAGAGAGAGAGAGAGGAGGAGAGAGAGAGGGAAGAGGAAGAGAGAAGAAAAATAAGGAGAGATAGAAAGAGAGGGAGGGAGAGAAAGAGAGACAGAGAGAGATAGAGACAGAGGGACAGAGAGGCTGAGAAGGAAGATAGAGAGGAAGAGATAGAGAGAGGGAAGGAGAGAAGAGAGACAGAGAGAGAGAGGGAGGGAGAGGAAAAGAGGGAGCGAAAGGTATGGAGAGAGAGAGAGAGCGCGAGAGGGAGAAGGAGAGAGAGGGATAGAGAGGGTGAGGGAGAGAGAGTTATGATGGATGGAGTTGGAGGACAGCTCTAATGATATAGGATTGATCTGGAGGTGTCTTCAGTTGGGCGGTCTGACATCTGTGGAGACACACTCACACACTGGAGCAGACTGAATACTGACAGCTAGGAACTAGGAACACACTGGAGCAGACTGAATACTGACAGCTAGGAACTAGGAACACACTGGAGCAGACTGAATACTGACAGCTAGGAACTAGGAACACACACTGGAGCAGACTGAATACTGACAGCTAGGAACTAGGAACACACTGGAGCAGACTGAATACTGACAGCTAGGAACTAGGAACACACTGGAGCAGACTGAATACTGACAGCTAGGAACTAGGAACACACTGGAGCAGACTGAATACTGACAGCTAGGAACTAGGAACACACTGGAGCAGACTGAATACTGACAGCTAGGAACTAGGAACACACTGGAGCAGACTGAATACTGACAGCTAGGAACTAGGAACACACTGGAGCAGACTGAATACTGACAGCTAGGAACTAGGAACACACTGGAGCAGACTGAATACTGACAGCTAGGAACTAGGAACACACTGGAGCAGACTGAATACTGACAGCTAGGAACTAGGAACACACTGGAGCAGACTGAATACTGACAGCTAGGAACTAGGAACACACACTGGAGCAGACTGAATACTGACAGCTAGGAACTAGGAACACACTGGAGCAGACTGAATACTGACAGCTAGGAACTAGGAACACACTGGAGCAGACTGAATACTGACAGCTAGGAACTAGGAACACACTGGAGCAGACTGAATACTGACAGCTAGGAACTAGGAACACACTGGAGCAGACTGAATACTGACAGCTAGGAACTAGGAACACACTGGAGCAGACTGAATACTGACAGCTAGGAACTAGGAACACACTGGAGCAGACTGAATACTGACAGCTAGGAACTAGGAACACACTGGAGCAGACTGAATACTGACAGCTAGGAACTAGGAACACACACTGGAGCAGACTGAATACTGACAGCTAGGAACTAGGAACACACTGGAGCAGACTGAATACTGACAGCTAGGAACTAGGAACACACTGGAGCAGACTGAATACTGACAGCTAGGAACTAGGAACACACTGGAGCAGACTGAATACTGACAGCTAGGAACTAGGAACACACTGGAGCAGACTGAATACTGACAGCTAGGAACTAGGAACACACTGGAGCAGACTGAATACTGACAGCTAGGAACTAGGAACACACTGGAGCAGACTGAATACTGACAGCTAGGAACTAGGAACACACACTGGAGCAGACTGAATACTGACAGCTAGGAACTAGGAACACACTGGAGCAGACTGAATACTGACAGCTAGGAACTAGGAACACACACTGGAGCAGACTGAATACTGACAGCTAGGAACTAGGAACACACTGGAGCAGACTGAATACTGACAGCTAGGAACTAGGAACACACACTGGAGCAGACTGAATACTGACAGCTAGGAACTAGGAACACACTGGAGCAGACTGAATACTGACAGCTAGGAACTAGGAACACACTGGAGCAGACTGAATACTGACAGCTAGGAACTAGGAACACACTGGAGCAGACTGAATACTGACAGCTAGGAACTAGGAACACACACTGGAGCAGACTGAATACTGACAGCTAGGAACTAGGAACACACTGGAGCAGACTGAATACTGACAGCTAGGAACTAGGAACACACACTGGAGCAGACTGAATACTGACAGCTAGGAACTAGGAACACACTGGAGCAGACTGAATACTGACAGCTAGGAACTAGGAACACACTGGAGCAGACTGAATACTGACAGCTAGGAACTAGGAACACACTGGAGCAGACTGAATACTGACAGCTAGGAACTAGGAACACACTGGAGCAGACTGAATACTGACAGCTAGGAACTAGGAACACACTGGAGCAGACTGAATACTGACAGCTAGGAACTAGGAACACACACTGGAGCAGACTGAATACTGACAGCTAGGAACTAGGAACACACTGGAGCAGACTGAATACTGACAGCTAGGAACTAGGAACACACTGGAGCAGACTGAATACTGACAGCTAGGAACTAGGAACACACACTGGAGCAGACTGAATACTGACAGCTAGGAACTAGGAACACACTGGAGCAGACTGAATACTGACAGCTAGGAACTAGGAACACACACTGGAGCAGACTGAATACTGACAGCTAGGAACTAGGAACACACTGGAGCAGACTGAATACTGACAGCTAGGAACTAGGAACACACTGGAGCAGACTGAATACTGACAGCTAGGAACTAGGAACACACTGGAGCAGACTGAATACTGACAGCTAGGAACTAGGAACACACTGGAGCAGACTGAATACTGACAGCTAGGAACTAGGAACACACTGGAGCAGACTGAATACTGACAGCTAGGAACTAGGAACACACTGGAGCAGACTGAATACTGACAGCTAGGAACTAGGAACACACTGGAGCAGACTGAATACTGACAGCTAGGAACTAGGAACACACACTGGAGCAGACTGAATACTGACAGCTAGGAACTAGGAACACACTGGAGCAGACTGAATACTGACAGCTAGGAACTAGGAACACACTGGAGCAGACTGAATACTGACAGCTAGGAACTAGGAACACACTGGAGCAGACTGAATACTGACAGCTAGGAACTAGGAACACACACTGGAGCAGACTGAATACTGACAGCTAGGAACTAGGAACACACTGGAGCAGACTGAATACTGACAGCTAGGAACTAGGAACACACTGGAGCAGACTGAATACTGACAGCTAGGAACTAGGAACACACTGGAGCAGACTGAATACTGACAGCTAGGAACTAGGAACACACACTGGAGCAGACTGAATACTGACAGCTAGGAACTAGGAACACACTGGAGCAGACTGAATACTGACAGCTAGGAACTAGGAACACACTGGAGCAGACTGAATACTGACAGCTAGGAACTAGGAACACACACTGGAGCAGACTGAATACTGACAGCTAGGAACTAGGAACACACTGGAGCAGACTGAATACTGACAGCTAGGAACTAGGAACACACTGGAGCAGACTGAATACTGACAGCTAGGAACTAGGAACACACACTGGAGCAGACTGAATACTGACAGCTAGGAACTAGGAACACACTGGAGCAGACTGAATACTGACAGCTAGGAACTAGGAACACACTGGAGCAGACTGAATACTGACAGCTAGGAACTAGGAACACACTGGAGCAGACTGAATACTGACAGCTAGGAACTAGGAACACACTGGAGCAGACTGAATACTGACAGCTAGGAACTAGGAACACACTGGAGCAGACTGAATACTGACAGCTAGGAACTAGGAACACACTGGAGCAGACTGAATACTGACAGCTAGGAACTAGGAACACACTGGAGCAGACTGAATACTGACAGCTAGGAACTAGGAACACACTGGAGCAGACTGAATACTGACAGCTAGGAACTAGGAACACACTGGAGCAGACTGAATACTGACAGCTAGGAACTAGGAACACACACTGGAGCAGACTGAATACTGACAGCTAGGAACTAGGAACACACTGGAGCAGACTGAATACTGACAGCTAGGAACTAGGAACACACTGGAGCAGACTGAATACTGACAGCTAGGAACTAGGAACACACTGGAGCAGACTGAATACTGACAGCTAGGAACTAGGAACACACTGGAGCAGACTGAATACTGACAGCTAGGAACTAGGAACACACTGGAGCAGACTGAATACTGACAGCTAGGAACTAGGAACACACACTGGAGCAGACTGAATACTGACAGCTAGGAACTAGGAACACACTGGAGCAGACTGAATACTGACAGCTAGGAACTAGGAACACACACTGGAGCAGACTGAATACTGACAGCTAGGAACTAGGAACACACTGGAGCAGACTGAATACTGACAGCTAGGAACTAGGAACACACACTGGAGCAGACTGAATACTGACAGCTAGGAACTAGGAACACACTGGAGCAGACTGAATACTGACAGCTAGGAACTAGGAACACACACTGGAGCAGACTGAATACTGACAGCTAGGAACTAGGAACACACTGGAGCAGACTGAATACTGACAGCTAGGAACTAGGAACACACACTGGAGCAGACTGAATACTGACAGCTAGGAACTAGGAACACACTGGAGCAGACTGAATACTGACAGCTAGGAACTAGGAACACACTGGAGCAGACTGAATACTGACAGCTAGGAACTAGGAACACACTGGAGCAGACTGAATACTGACAGCTAGGAACTAGGAACACACCTGGAGCAGACTGAATACTGACAGCTAGGAACTAGGAACACACTGGAGCAGACTGAATACTGACAGCTAGGAACTAGGAACACACTGGAGCAGACTGAATACTGACAGCTAGGAACTAGGAACACACTGGAGCAGACTGAATACTGACAGCTAGGAACTAGGAACACACTGGAGCAGACTGAATACTGACAGCTAGGAACTAGGAACACACTGGAGCAGACTGAATACTGACAGCTAGGAACTAGGAACACACTGGAGCAGACTGAATACTGACAGCTAGGAACTAGGAACACACTGGAGCAGACTGAATACTGACAGCTAGGAACTAGGAACACACTGGAGCAGACTGAATACTGACAGCTAGGAACTAGGAACACACTGGAGCAGACTGAATACTGACAGCTAGGAACTAGGAACACACTGGAGCAGACTGAATACTGACAGCTAGGAACTAGGAACACACTGGAGCAGACTGAATACTGACAGCTAGGAACTAGGAACACACTGGAGCAGACTGAATACTGACAGCTAGGAACTAGGAACACACACTGGAGCAGACTGAATACTGACAGCTAGGAACTAGGAACACACTGGAGCAGACTGAATACTGACAGCTAGGAACTAGGAACACACTGGAGCAGACTGAATACTGACAGCTAGGAACTAGGACACACACTGGAGCAGACTGAATACTGACAGCTAGGAACTAGGAACACACTGGAGCAGACTGAATACTGACAGCTAGGAACTAGGAACACACTGGAGCAGACTGAATACTGACAGCTAGGAACTAGGAACACACTGGAGCAGACTGAATACTGACAGCTAGGAACTAGGAACACACTGGAGCAGACTGAATACTGACAGCTAGGAACTAGGAACACACTGGAGCAGACTGAATACTGACAGCTAGGAACTAGGAACACCACTGGAGCAGACTGAATACTGACAGCTAGGAACTAGGAACACACTGGAGCAGACTGAATACTGACAGCTAGGAACTAGGAACACACTGGAGCAGACTGAATACTGACAGCTAGGAACTAGGAACACACTGGAGCAGACTGAATACTGACAGCTAGGAACTAGGAACACCACTGGAGCAGACTGAATACTGACAGCTAGGAACTAGGAACACACTGGAGCAGACTGAATACTGACAGCTAGGAACTAGGAACACACTGGAGCAGACTGAATACTGACAGCTAGGAACTAGGAACACACTGGAGCAGACTGAATACTGACAGCTAGGAACTAGGAACACACTGGAGCAGACTGAATACTGACAGCTAGGAACTAGGAACACACTGGAGCAGACTGAATACTGACAGCTAGGAACTAGGACACACACTGGAGCAGACTGAATACTGACAGCTAGGAACTAGGAACACACTGGAGCAGACTGAATACTGACAGCTAGGAACTAGGACACACACTGGAGCAGACTGAATACTGACAGCTAGGAACTAGGAACACACTGGAGCAGACTGAATACTGACAGCTAGGAACTAGGAACACACTGGAGCAGACTGAATACTGACAGCTAGGAACTAGGAACACACTGGAGCAGACTGAATACTGACAGCTAGGAACTAGGACACACACTGGAGCAGACTGAATACTGACAGCTAGGAACTAGGAACACACACTGGAGCAGACTGAATACTGACAGCTAGGAACTAGGAACACACACTGGAGCAGACTGAATACTGACAGCTAGGAACTAGGAACACACTGGAGCAGACTGAATACTGACAGCTAGGAACTAGGAACACACTGGAGCAGACTGAATACTGACAGCTAGGAACTAGGAACACACACTGGAGCAGACTGAATACTGACAGCTAGGAACTAGGAACACACTGGAGCAGACTGAATACTGACAGCTAGGAACTAGGAACACACTGGAGCAGACTGAATACTGACAGCTAGGAACTAGGAACACACTGGAGCAGACTGAATACTGACAGCTAGGAACTAGGAACACACTGGAGCAGACTGAATACTGACAGCTAGGAACTAGGAACACACTGGAGCAGACTGAATACTGACAGCTAGGAACTAGGAACACACTGGAGCAGACTGAATACTGAGACAGTCTGGACGTCCTTCATCAACATAACTAGTCATATCTAACCACTACAATCTGAGACAGTCTGGAGGTCCTTCATCAACATAACCAGTCATATCTAACCACTACAATCTGAGACAGTCTGGACGTCCTTCATCAACATAACCAGTCATATCTAATCACTACAATCTGAGACAGTCTGGACGTCCTTCATCAACATAACCAGTCATATCTAATCACTACAATCTGAGACAGTCTGGAGGTCCTTCATCAACATAACCAGTCATATCTAATCACTACAATCTGAGACAGTCTGGACGTCCTTCATCAACATAACCAGTCATATCTAATCACTACAATCTGAGACAGTCTGGACGTCCTTCATCAACATAACCAGTCATATCTAACCACTACAATCTGAGACAGTCTGGAGGTCCTTCATCAACATAACCAGTCATATCTAACCACTACAATCTGAGACAGTCTGGACGTCCTTCATCAACATAACCAGTCATATCTAATCACTACAATCTGAGACAGTCTGGAGGTCCTTCATCAACATAACCAGTCATATCTAACCACTACAATCTGAGACAGTCTGGAGGTCCTTCATCAACATAACCAGTCATATCTAACCACTACAATCTGAGACAGTCTGGAGGTTCTTCATCAACATAACCAGTCATATCTAATCACTACAATCTGAGACAGTCTGGAGGTCCTTCATCAACATAACCAGTCATATCTAATCACTACAATCTGAGACAGTCTGGAGGTCCTTCATCAACATAACCAGTCATATCTAATCACTACAATCTGAGACAGTCTGGAGGTCCTTCATCAACATAACCAGTCATATCTAATCACTACAATCTGAGACAGTCTGGAGGTCCTTCATCAACATAACCAGTCATATCTAATCACTACAATCTGAGACAGTCTGGACGTCCTTCATCAACATAACCAGTCATATCTAACCACTACAATCTGAGACAGTCTGGAGGTCCTTCATCAACATAACCAGTCATATCTAACCACTACAATCTGAGACAGTCTGTCTTGAGGTCCTTCATCAACATAACCAGTCATATCTAATCACTACAATCTGAGACAGTCTGGAGGTCCTTCATCAACATAACCAGTCATATCTAATCACTACAATCTGAGACAGTCTGTCTTGAGGTCCTTCATCAACATAACCAGTCATATCTAACCACTACAATCTGAGACAGTCTGGAGGTCCTTCATCAACATAACCAGTCATATCTAATCACTACAATCTGAGACAGTCTGTCTGAGGTCCTTCATCAACATAACCAGTCATATCTAACCACTACAATCTGAGACAGTCTGGAGGTCCTTCATCAACATAACCAGTCATATCTAATCACTACAATCTGAGACAGTCTGGACGTCCTTCATCAACATAACCAGTCATATCTAACCACTACAATCTGAGACAGTCTGTCTTGAGGTCCTTCATCAACATAACCAGTCATATCTAATCACTACAATCTGAGACAGTCTGGAGGTCCTTCATCAACATAACCAGTCATATCTAACCACTACAATCTGAGACAGTCTGGAGGTCCTTCATCAACATAACCAGTCATATCTAACCACTACAATCTGAGACAGTCTGGAGGTCCTTCATCAACATAACCAGTCATATCTAATCACTACAATCTGAGACAGTCTGGACGTCCTTCATCAACATAACCAGTCATATCTAATCACTACAATCTGAGACAGTCTGGAGGTCCTTCATCAACATAACCAGTCATATCTAATCACTACAATCTGAGACAGTCTGGAGGTCCTTCATCAACATAACCAGTCATATCTAATCACTACAATCTGAGACAGTCTGGAGGTCCTTCATCAACATAACCAGTCATATCTAACCACTACAATCTGAGACAGTCTGGAGGTCCTTCATCAACATAACCAGTCATATCTAACCACTACAATCTGAGACAGTCTGGAGGTCCTTCATCAACATAACCAGTCATATCTAACCACTACAATCTGAGACAGTCTGGAGGTCCTTCATCAACATAACCAGTCATATCTAATCACTACAATCTGAGACAGTCTGGAGGTCCTTCATCAACATAACCAGTCATATCTAACCACTACAATCTGAGACAGTCTGGAGGTCCTTCATCAACATAACCAGTCATATCTAACCACTACAATCTGAGACAGTCTGGACGTCCTTCATCAACATAACCAGTCATATCTAACCACTACAATCTGAGACAGTCTGGAGGTCCTTCATCAACATAACCAGTCATATCTAATCACTACAATCTGAGACAGTCTGGAGGTCCTTCATCAACATAACCAGTCATATCTAATCACTACAATCTGAGACAGTCTGGAGGTCCTTCATCAACATAACCAGTCATATCTAATCACTACAATCTGAGACAGTCTGGAGGTCCTTCATCAACATAACCAGTCATATCTAATCACTACAATCTGAGACAGTCTGGAGGTCCTTCATCAACATAACCAGTCATATCTAATCACTACAATCTGAGACAGTCTGGAGGTCCTTCATCAACATAACCAGTCATATCTAATCACTACAATCTGAGACAGTCTGGAGGTCCTTCATCAACATAACCAGTCATATCTAACCACTACAATCTGAGACAGTCTGTCTTGAGGTCCTTCATCAACATAACCAGTCATATCTAATCACTACAATCTGAGACAGTCTGGAGGTCCTTCATCAACATAACCAGTCATATCTAACCACTACAATCTGAGACAGTCTGGACGTCCTTCATCAACATAACCAGTCATATCTAATCACTACAATCTGAGACAGTCTGGAGGTCCTTCATCAACATAACCAGTCATATCTAATCACTACAATCTGAGACAGTCTGGACGTCCTTCATCAACATAACCAGTCATATCTAACCACTACAATCTGAGACAGTCTGGAGGTCCTTCATCAACATAACCAGTCATATCTAATCACTACAATCTGAGACAGTCTGGAGGTTCTTCATCAACATAACCAGTCATATCTAACCACTACAATCTGAGACAGTCTGGACGTCCTTCATCAACATAACCAGTCAACTATGGTTCTGTGAACACTGGAGGGTGAATTAATTGAGCATCACACTGTGAAGAGACAAACTGTCTCTCTGTTCCAAAGCCCCAGAGACCTGGCTGGGATCTGGTGGGTTATATTTCTGTCTGTGATGCTCAGAATGTGGATAAGCCTCTTAGAATGGAGGCGAGGGGTTAGAGATACGATCAAGAGAGAGAAACAAGCCTTCTCTCTCTCCCTCTCTCTCTCTCTCTCTCTCTCTCTCTCTCTCTCTCTCTCTCTCTCCCTCTCTCTCTCTCTGTCTCTCTCTCTCTCTCTTTCTCTCTCTCTCTCTCTCTCTCTCTCTCTCTCTCTCTCTCTCTCTCTCTCTCTCTCTCTCTCTCTCTCTCTCTCTCTCTCTCTCTCATCAGAGTAAAACATGAGAAGATCTGCTTTACTAAACAGAACAGATCTATGTACAGATCCATGGTTCTGAGCAGGTGGTAGGCTCCACAGTCACACAACAGCTGATTCAAAGGCCGTCTTCCATTTGCCTACTAACGAACTGACACTGCTGGACCA
The DNA here is from genome assembly GCF_965601325.2 of Salmo salar. Classification (NCBI taxonomy): domain Eukaryota; kingdom Metazoa; phylum Chordata; class Actinopteri; order Salmoniformes; family Salmonidae; genus Salmo; species Salmo salar. Next base: position 69,236,543 of record NC_138297.1, read on the forward strand.
CTCCACCACTTATCTGTTTCCTGGTCACGGAGGAGAGAGAGGACAGAGGACAGACATTTACCCTAACGAGAAAACCTCAGTGTGTTCTCTCCTCCTCTTTCCTCCTCCTCTTTCCTCCTCCTCCTCTCTCCTCCTCTCTCCTCCTCTCTACTCCTCCTCTCTACTCCTCCTCCTCCTCTTTCCTCCTCCTCTTTCCTCCTCCTCCTCCTCCTCCTCTCTCCTCCTCTTTCCTCCTCCTCTTCTCTCCTCCTCTTTCCTCCTCCTCTCTACTCCTCCTCTCTCCTCCTCTTCTCTCCTCCTCTTCTCTCCTCCTCTTTCGTCTTCCTCTCTCCTCCTCCTCTCTCCTTCTCTCCTCCTCTCTCCTCCTCCTCCTCCTCCTCTCGTCCTCCTCTCTCTCCTCCTATCTCCTCCTCCTCCTCTCGTCCTCCTCCTCTCTCCTCCTCTCTCCTCCTCTCTTCTCCTCTGCCCTTTCCTATGTCCTATCCTCCCTTCCTCTCCCTCTCTTCTCTCACCCCCCCCCCCCCATATGTCATATCCTCTCCTGTCTGCCCGTTCCTGTCCTGTGTGATAGTAGGGTTTGAGGACAGTGAGACAAGGGGACTGCGTCAGACTAAATGGCCTTCTCCTGCTCAGTCATTTCCCTAGTGAGCAGGCCTGACAGATGGCTCTGAGAACAGCACCCAGCAGGGATACTGTCCAGGACACTTTAAAACAGCATGATGTAGTGACACCAAGGAACAGAGGATATCAACCTGTCCTCCTTTGTATTCCCTTACCTTTAACTCTCTGTCTATTGTTTAGTTAAGTGATAAGCTGGTATTTGGAAGATACAGTATATTGGCTTGTCGAGGGCCGGCAAACTGTACCAATATACTATCCTCCAAACACCGTCTTCCAGGGCATTATCACTTTTATACAACTGGTTACCAACATATTCAAATAATAATGGACATATTTTTTATTAAAAAATGTTATTTTATTCCTACTATTTCATCCTTCCAGGAGATATAGTCCCAACACAAATCTAGGGTTGTTACTACACTACAAACCACTGAACACTACAACATGGTTACTACACTACAAACCACTGGCCTCAGATCTATCAAAAGTAGTGCACTATATAGGGGACATATATAGGGGACATATATAGGGGACATATATAAGGGACATATATAAGGGACATATATAGGGGACATATATATATATATAAGGGACATATATAAGGGACATACATAGGGGACATATATAGGGGACATATATAAGGGACATATATAAGGGACATATATAAGGGACATATATAAGGGACATATATAGGGGACATATATAGGGGACATATATAAGGGACATATATAGGGGACATATATATATAAGGGACACATATAGGGGTCACATATAGGGGACATATATAGGGGACATATATATAAGGGACAGATATAGGGGACATATATAGGGGACATATATAGGGGACATATATAGGGGACAGCATGCCATTTGAGATGTAGTTCAGGTACAAGCTAGGTGCTGCCAGACAGCCTGTCCTGTCAGTGTCTATAGCCCACTAAGCATATCATTGAAAAAGACCAAGCCATTCTACTCTTTAATTAAATGTTAACTTAGACATTTGCATATTGATGAGAATGCCAAGGGGGCGTCAGGATGGAGAAAAGGAGTTTGGTGCTGGGGTAGTGGAGGGGAGGCGGGGTATCTGTGCAGAGCTAAAGTCATTTCCGTGCTAGCGGGTTGCGGCTAATCGGAAGCGCTAGCTAGCTGGCTGGCAGAGTTGTGGTGGGGATGGGAAGGAGTGTGTGTGTGTGTGTGCGTGTGTGCGATGGGGACAAACAGGAAGGAAGAGAGGGGACCCGGGGCTTCGGTTCCCCTTTTTGAAGATTCCCTGCTGTGCCTGATAATCTGCACTGAACCAAATCAGCCTAGTTTACAACATGCTAGAGTTGATATAAGGTGACCACTGAGCATCAATCAGCCGTAGAGAAAGGCCACTGCCCCTGAAACGGTGATCTCGGAGACAGACTAATGATATAGGAGGGACCTTTTACAACTCATCTCAGCTTCTATGGCTGCCTGAACGTAGAGCCACCATACCTGATGTACTGCAGGATCTTCCTGCTATTGGTGCTCGTCTCTAAGAGATGAGGGGATATTTCTACAGGTAAACATGTGTACCAGAGAGGATGAATGGTTTCTGGGTCTAACAGAGATGTTTTGCTTTCTGCTGCTCTCTCCTCGGTTCTCTCTCCTCGGTTCTCTCTCCTCGGTTCTCTCTCCTCTGTTCTCTCTCCTCGGTTCTCTCTCCTCGGTTCTCTCTCCTCGGTTCTCTCTCCTCTGTTCTCTCTCCTCTGTTCTCTCTCCTCGGTTCTCTCTCCTCTGTTCTCTCTCCTCTGTTCTCTCTCCTCGGTTCTCTCTCCTCTGTTCTCTCTCCTCGGTTCTCTCTCCTCGGTTCTCTCTCCTCGGTTCTCTCTCCTCTGTTCTCTCTCCTCGGTTCTCTCTCCTCGGTTCTCTCTCCTCGGTTCTCTCTCCTCGGTTCTCTCTCCTCTGTTCTCTCTCCTCGGTTCTCTCTCCTCTGTTCTCTCTCCTCTCTCCTCTGTTCTCTCTCCTCTGTTCTCTCTCCTCGGTTCTCTCTCCTCTGTTCTCTCTCCTCGGTTCTCTCCTCCGTTCTCTCTCCTCTCTCCTCTCTCCTCTGTTCTCTCTCCTCTGTTCTCTCTCCTCTGTTCTCTCTCCTCTGTTCTCTCTCCTCGGTTCTCTCTCCTCGGTTCTCTCTCCTCGGTTCTCTCTCCTCTGTTCTCTCTCCTCTGTTCTCTCTCCTCTGTTCTCTCTCCTCGGTTCTCTCTCCTCTGTTCTCTCTCCTCTGTTCTCTCTCCTCGGTTCTCTCTCCTCTGTTCTCTCTCCTCTGTTCTCTCTCCTCTGTTCTCTCTCCTCGGTTCTCTCTCCTCTGTTCTCTCTCCTCTGTTCTCTCTCCTCTGTTCTCTCTCCTCTGTTCTCTCTCCTCTGTTCTCTCTCCTCTGTTCTCTGTTCTCTCTCCTCTGTTCTCTCTCCTCTGTTCTCTCTCCTCTGTTCTCTCTCCTCGGTTCTCTCTCCTCTGTTCTCTCTCCTCTGTTCTCTCTCCTCTGTTCTCTCCTCTGTTCTCTCTCCTCTGTTCTCTGTTCTCTCTCCTCTGTTCTCTCTCCTCTGTTCTCTCTCCTCTGTTCTCTCTCCTCGGTTCTCTCTCCTCTGTTCTCTCTCCTCTGTTCTCTCTCCTCGGTTCTCTCTCCTCGGTTCTCTCTCCTCGGTTCTCTCTCCTCTGTTCTCTGTTCTCTCTCCTCTGTTCTCTCCTCTGTTCTCTCTAAACTGTTCTCTCTCCTCGGTTCTCTCTCCTCGGTTCTCTCTCCTCTGTTCTCTGTTCTCTCTCCTCTGTTCTCTCCTCTGTTCTCTCTCCTCGGTTCTCTCTCCTCTGTTCTCTCACCTCTGTTCTCTCTCCAGGATCTGACTGTGTTTACCTCCCATCTCAGAGACGAGGAACTGGCAACGCAGATCCTAAAAAGTCCCCACAGTGCACTACATGGGCCCTGGTCAAAAATTGTGCACTATATAGGGGATAGGGCACGCAACCCTCCTGTCTCTCCAACTTCTCCACCTCTCCCACACCTCCCACACCACCAGAGGGACAGAAGACAAACAGTCTCAACTCTCTCCCACACCTCCCACAGCACCAGAGGGACAGACTGACAGACAGACAGACAGACAGACAGACAGACAGACAGACAGACAGACAGACAGACAGACAGACAGACAGACAGACAGACAGACAGACAGACAGACAGACAGACAGACAGACAGACAGACAGACAGACAGACAGACAGACAGACAGACAGACAGACAGACAGACAGACAGACAGACAGACAGGTCGGTAGGTAGTCAGAACACACATCTTTCTCTCTTTCTTCAGTTGTTTATTTCCCTATCACCCTTGACCTCTCCCGATCTCTCTCTCTCCGTTCATCTCACTGTGTGTGGGCGAAGAGAGGATGAAGTCATCTGTGCAAACAAATATATTTGATTCAACAAGTGTTTCAGAAATTCAAGACACACTGGCAGAATGCATTAAGCCTGTTAGGAGAAAGAGAGAGAAAGGGTGAAAGAGTGTTTCAGTTGGCTCTGCATTTACTGCACCAGAAGTATGTTTAAAATCACGTAGTCGTTGACAACTTCTATCTGTCGTCTCGTAAAAAGCTCCCGGATGCTCATAGCCTCTTTGAGTTATTATTTCCTATAACACTGGTTTCATCAAAACAAATAAAACAGGAACTAGCTATGAACACAAACACCATATCTCTAACCTGAGTACATAACATTTATATAACAGGTAAAATGAAAACAATAAATACCAAACAGGATACAGTTCCCTGAACAACAGAGGGTATTGAAACAGTTCCCTGAACCATCAGAGGGTATTGAATCAGTTCCCTGAACCAACAGAGGGTATTGAATCAGTTCCCTGAACCAACAGAGGGTATTGAATCAGTTCCCTGAACCAACAGAGGGTATTGAAACAGTTCCCTGAACCATCAGAGGGTATTGAAACAGTTCCCTGAACCATCAGAGGGTATTGAATCAGTTCCCTGAACCAACAGAGGGTATTGAAACAGTTCCCTGAACCAACAGAGGGTATTGAATCAGTTCCCTGAACCAACAGAGGGTATTGAATCAGTTCCCTGAACCATCAGAGGGTATTGAATCAGTTCCCTGAACCAACAGAGGGTATTGAATCAGTTCCCTGAACCATCAGAGGGTATTGAATCAGTTCCCTGAACCAACAGAGGGTATTGAATCAGTTCCCTGAACCAACAGAGGGTATTGAATCAGTTCCCTGAACCAACAGAGGGTATTGAAACAGTTCCCTGAACCAACAGAGGGTATTGAAACAGTTCCCTGAACCATCAGAGGGTATTGAATCAGTTCCCTGAACCAACAGAGGGTATTGAATCAGTTCCCTGAACCAACAGAGGGTATTGAATCAGTTCCCTGAACCAACAGAGGGTATTGAATCAGTTCCCTGAACCAACAGAGGGTATTGAATCAGTTCCCTGAACCATCAGAGGGTATTGAAACAGTTCCCTGAACCAACAGAGGGTATTGAATCAGTTCCCTGAACCAACAGAGGGTATTGAATCAGTTCCCTGAACCAACAGAGGGTATTGAATCAGTTCCCTGAACCAACAGAGGGTATTGAATCAGTTCCCTGAACCATCAGAGGGTATTGAAACAGTTCCCTGAACCATCAGAGGGTATTGAATCAGTTCCCTGAACCAACAGAGGGTATTGAATCAGTTCCCTGAACCAACAGAGGGTATTGAAACAGTTCCCTGAACCAACAGAGGGTATTGAATCAGTTCCCTGAACCAACAGAGGGTATTGAATCAGTTCCCTGAACCAACAGAGGGTATTGAAACAGTTCCCTGAACCAACAGAGGGTATTGAATCAGTTCCCTGAACCATCAGAGGGTATTGAAACAGTTCCCTGAACCAACAGAGGGTATTGAATCAGTTCCCTGAACCAACAGAGGGTATTGAAACAGTTCCCTGAACCAACAGAGGGTATTGAATCAGTTCCCTGAACCATCAGAGGGTATTGAATCAGTTCCCTGAACCAACAGAGGGTATTGAATCAGTTCCCTGAACCATCAGAGGGTATTGAATCAGTTCCCTGAACCATCAGAGGGTATTGAATCATGTTTAAATGGTTGTGTTTTGAAGGGATTGACCGCTGGCTAAAATAAAGTCACGTTTGTAACTATCTATTATTAAATGCCAATACATAACCTATAGTAACATTACAATATATCACCATGGATTAGCTGTGATGAAAATGACAATCTCTCTCAGACTAAAGCGCTTCCCTCTCTAGCATGTAGACAAGAGGTGTCTGTGGTGGGGCAGGGGAGTCCAATGGTTATTCAGCAGTGTATAATATGGTAATACTGTTGTTATAGCTACACTCTCTCTCTCACTCTCTCACTCTCTCACACACCACACACACACACACACACACACACACACACACACACACACACACACACACACACACACACACACACACACACACACACACACACACACACACACACACACACACACACACACACACATTTGGTTATTCTATCCTCGTGGGGACTTACAATTGATTTCTACTCAAATTCCTACTTTCTCTAACCCCTAACCCTATTTGTAACCCTAAACCTAACCCTAACCCTAAAATCCTATTTTCTCTAACCCCTAACCCTAAGCATTGCCCTTATCCCAACCTTAACCCGTAACTCCTAGCCCTAACCCCTTAGCCTAAACATACTTCTAACCTTAACCCTAAAACTAACCACTAACCCCTTACCCTAATTCTAACCTAAAACCTAACCGTAATTCTAACCCTAACCCTAAACTTAACCCCTAAGCTTTAAATAACCTTTGTCTAATGAAGGAGAATTTTGACTATCCTTGTGGGAGTAGTCCCCCCCCACTCCCCCTTCTTTAACATCACAGATGACAGAGCTTGTCTGATATCCCTTTAATGGGAGAATTGAACAAGCAGCACAAAACCCTTCATCTTCATCAGAGGAAAGAAAGAGGAAGGAAGAGAGAGCTCTTGTTGCTACAGCGATCAGACTGACCTCTTGGTGCTATAGCGATCAGACTGACCTCTTGGTGCTATAGCGATCAGACTGACCTCTTGGTGCTATAGCGATCAGACTGACCTCTTGGTGCTACAGCGATCAGACTGACCTCTTGTTGCTACAGCGATCAGACTGACCTCTTGTTGCTACAGCGATCAGACTGACCTCTTGTTGCTACAGCGATCAGACTGACCTCTTGGTGCTATAGCGATCAGACTGACCTCTTGGTGCTATAGCGATCAGACTGACCTCTTGGTGCTATAGCGATCAGACTGACCTCTTGGTGCTACAGCGATCAGACTGACCTCTTGTTGCTACAGCGATCAGACTGACCTCTTGTTGCTACAGCGATCAGACTGACCTCTTGTTGCTACAGCGATCAGACTGACCTCTTGGTGCTATAGCGATCAGACTGACCTCTTGTTGCTACAGCGATCAGACTGACCTCTTGTTGCTACAGCGATCAGACTGACCTCTTGTTGCTACAGCGATCAGACTGACCTCTTGGTGCTATAGCGATCAGACTGACCTCTTGTTGCTATAGAGATCAGACTGACCTCTTGTTGCTACAGCGATCAGACTGAACTCTTGGTGCTATAGCGATAAGACTGACCTCTTGTTGCTACAGCGATCAGACTGAACTCTTGGTGCTATAGCGATCAGACTGACCTCTTGTTGCTACAGCGATCAGACTGAACTCTTGGTGCTATAGCGATCAGACTGACCTCTTGGGGCTATAGCGATCAGACTGAACTCTTGTTGCTATAGAGATCAGACTGACCTCTTGGTGCTATAGCGATCAGACTGACCTCTTGTTGCTATAGAGATCAGACTGACCTCTTGGTGCTACAGCGATCAGACTGACCTCTTGTTGCTATAGAGATCAGACTGACCTCTTGTTGCTATAGAGATCAGACTGACCTCTTGTTGCTACAGCGATCAGACTGAACTTTTGTTGCTACAGCGATCAGACTGACCTCTTGTTGCTACAGAGATCAGACTGACCTCTTGTTGCTACAGCGATCAGACTGACCTCTTCGTGTTACAGCGATCAGACTGACCTCTTGGAGCTACAGCGATCAGACTGACCTCTTGTTGCTACAGCGATCAGACTGACCTCTTGTTGCTACAGCGATCAGACTGACCTCTTGGTGCTACAGCGATCAGACTGACCTCTTGGTGCTACAGCGATCAGACTGACCTCTTGTTGCTACAGCGATCAGACTGACCTCTTGTTGCTACAGCGATCAGACTGACCTCTTGGTGCTACAGCAATCAGAATGAACTCTTGTTGCTATAGCGACCAGACTGACATCTCGTTGCTATAGCGACCAGACTGACCTCAGAGCTGATGACTTCAGGAGATGGTTATGATGCCCTTGGTGCCTCCAGATGAAAGATTACAGACAGGGACTGGCTACAAAAACATGATCACCATCTCCCTCTTTTTCAAAGCCATCCAAACATCTCTATCCATCCCCCAGTGTGTCCCTGACTAAACTCTCTGTCTGAAGACAATGAGGACAGTGTGTACAGCAGCGTGGCTCTGAGTCGGCAGTGAAGGAGATCTCTTGTATCTCGCTCTAGAGCTGAGCCTGGCGTTGTTGTTGTTGTTGTTGACAGACCAGCTTGTTAATAACTCTCAGACAAGGCCAGGAGATGCAACACATGCCCAGTAATCTGTTGCTCAGAGAGTTGGCTCCCAGCGATACAACACATTCTGATAGAGCTCACTGAGTCCATGAGATACAACACATTCTAATAGAGCTCACTGAGTCCATGAGATACAACACATTCTGATAGAGCTCACTGAGTCCACGAGATACAACACATTCTGATAGAGCTCACTGAGTCCATGAGATACAACACATTCTAATAGAGCTCATTGAGTCCATGAGATACAACACATTCTAATAGAGCTCACTGAGTCCATGAGATACAACACATTCTAATAGAGCTCATTGAGTCCACGAGATACAACACATTCTAATAGAGCTCATTGAGTCCATGAGATACAACACATTCTAATAGAGCTCATTGAGTCCACGAGATACAACACATTCTGATAGAGCTCACTGAGTCCATGAGATACAACACATTCTAATAGAGCTCACTGAGTCCACGAGATACAACACATTCTGATAGAGCTCACTGAGTCCACGAGATACAACACATTCTAATAGAGCTCACTGAGTCCATGAGATACAACACATTCTAATAGAGCTCACTGAGTCCACGAGATACAACACATTCTGATAGAGCTCACTGAGTCCATGAGATACAACACATTCTAATAGAGCTCACTGAGTCCACGAGATACAACACATTCTGATAGAGCTCACTGAGTTCATGAGATACAACACATTCTAATAGAGCTCACTGAGTCCACGAGATACAACACATTCTGATAGAGCTCACTGAGTTCATGAGATACAACACATTCTAATAGAGCTCACTGAGTCCACGAGATACAACACATTCTAATAGAGCTCACTGAGTCCACGAGATACAACACATTCTAATAGAGCTCACTGAGTCCACGAGATACAACACATTCTAATAGAGCTCACTGAGTCCATGAGATACAACACATTCTAATAGAGCTCACTGAGTCCACGAGATACAACACATTCTGATAGAGCTCACTGGGTCCATGAGATACAACACATTCTGATAGAGCTCACTGAGTCCATGAGATACAACACATTCTAATAGAGCTCACTGAGTCCATGAGATACAACACATTCTAATAGAGCTCATTGAGTCCACGAGATACAACACATTCTAATAGAGCTCATTGAGTCCATGAGATACAACACATTCTAATAGAGCTCATTGAGTCCACGAGATACAACACATTCTAATAGAGCTCACTGAGTCCACGAGATACAACACATTCTGATAGAGCTCACTGAGTCCACGAGATACAACACATTCTGATAGAGCTCACTGAGTCCAAGAGATACAACACATTCTAATAGAGCTCACTGAGTCCACGAGATACAACACATTCTAATAGAGCTCACTGAGTCCACGAGATACAACACATTCTGATAGAGCTCACTGAGTCCACGAGATACAACACATTCTAATAGAGCTCACTGAGTCCACGAGATACAACACATTCTAATAGAGCTCACTGAGTCCACGAGATACAACACATTCTAATAGAGCTCACTGAGTCCATGAGATACAACACATTCTAATAGAGCTCACTGAGTCCACGAGATACAACACATTCTGATAGAGCTCACTGAGTCCATGAGATACAACACATTCTAATAGAGCTCACTGAGTCCACGAGATACAACACATTCTGATAGAGCTCACTGAGTCCATGAGATACAACACATTCTAATAGAGCTCACTGAGTCCACGAGATACAACACATTCTAATAGAGCTCACTGAGTCCACGAGATACAACACATTCTAATAGAGCTCACTGAGTCCATGTGATACAACACATTCTAATAGAGCTCACTGAGTCCATGAGATACAACACATTCTGATAGAGCTCACTGAGTCCATGAGATACAACACATTCTAATAGAGCTCACTGAGTCCATGAGATACAACACATTCTAATAGAGCTCACTGAGTCCACGAGATACAACACATTCTAATAGAGCTCACTGAGTCCACGAGATACAACACATTCTAATAGAGCTCACTGAGTCCACGAGATACAACACATTCTGATAGAGCTCACTGAGTCCATGAGATACAACACATTCTGATAGAGCTCACTGAGTCCATGAGATACAACACATTCTAATAGAGCTCACTGAGTCCATGAAATACAACACATTCTAATAGAGCTCACTGAGTCCACGAGATACAACACATTCTAATAGAGCTCACTGAGTCCATGAGATACAACACATTCTAATAGAGCTCACTGAGTCCACGAGATACAACACATTCTAATAGAGCTCACTGAGTCCATGAGATACAACACATTCTAATAGAGCTCACTGAGTCCACGAGATACAACACATTCTAATAGAGCTCACTGAGTCCACGAGATACAACACATTCTGATAGAGCTCACTGAGTCCATGAGATACAACACATTCTAATAGAGCTCACTGAGTCCACGAGATACAACACATTCTAATAGAGCTCACTGAGTCCATGTAAATGTGTTCAATAGATTCAGATCAAGACATTTAGAACATGTTTGCAAAGGTTTTCTACTGTTGAAGCACATACCGTTTCTTTCAGAGGCAAAGAGAGACATTTCCGGGTGTGAAGGGACAGAGGGTCAGGTGATGAAAGGACAGGTAAAGGCGGGTAAGGATCACAACATCTTGAATTATGCATTGAACTGCTTAGCTTGTCCTAGGAAAGGACTGGTGAGGGCAGGGGCTAATCTAGCTCATTGGGAGGTATGGGTTAGGCAGCAGGTGGTAGTTATGAGGTGACTAGTGTCCAATCAGGTAAGGGAAGATGGGTCGATCACGTTTGGGGTCAATCAGGTTAGGGTTGATAGGTGAGAGATTAAAGGTCAAGGTTCAGTGAGGGGTCAGAGGTTATGTATCCTTACCTGGGATACTCTGCCTCCTGATGGCCAGCGCTCCATCCGGTGGCCTGGAGGGGTTGGAGTGCTTTGTGTACGGCCCCTCATCTAGAGGACAACAAGGAAGGGAAAGACACTGTCAGCTACTGAGTTAAGATGGCTACTGTAGCACTCACAACCACACAGTCAACAACCCTCTCACCAGGACCAAGGAGACAGATAACACTACCACCACACAGTCAACAAACCTCTCACCGGGACCAAGGAGCCAGATAGCACTACAACCACACAGTCAACAACCCTCTCACCAGGACCAAGGAGACAGATAGCACTACAACCACACAGTCAACAACCCTCTCACCAGGACCAAGGAGACAGATAGCACTCACAACCACACAGTCAACAACCCTCTCACCAGGACCAAGGAGACAGATAGCACTACAACCACACAGTCAACAACCCTCTCACCAGGACCAAGGAGACAGATAGCACTACAACCACACAGTCAACAACCCTCTCACCAGGACCAAGGAGCCAGATAACACTACAACCACACAGTCAACAACCCTCTCACCAGGACCAAGGAGACAGATAACACTACAACCACACAGTCAACAACCCTCTCACCAGGACCAAGGAGACAGATAGCATTCACAACCACACAGTCAACAACCCTCTCACCAGGACCAAGGAGACAGATAGCACTACAACCACACAGTCAACAACCCTCTCACCAGGACCAAGAAGACAGATAACACTACAACCACACAGTCAACAATCCTCTCACCAGGACCAAGGAGACAGATAGCACTACAACCACACAGTCAACAACCCTCTCACCAGGACCAAGGAGACAGATAGCACTACAACCACACAGTCAACAACCCTCTCACCAGGACCAAGGAGCCAGATAGCACTACAACCACACAGTCAACAACCCTCTCACCAGGACCAAGGAGACAGATAGTACTACAGCCACACAGTCAACAACCCTCTCACCAGGACCAAGGAGCCAGATAGCACTACAACCACACAGTCAACAACCCTCTCACCAGGACCAAGGAGACAGATAACACTCACAACCTTACAGTCAACAACCCTCTCACCAGGACCAAGGAGACAGATAGCACTACAACCACACAGTCAACAACCCTCTCACCAGGACCAAGGAGACAGATAACACTACAACCACACAGTCAACAACCCTCTCACCAGGACCAAGGAGCCAGATAGCACTACAACCACACAGTCAACAACCCTCTCACCAGGACCAAGGAGACAGATAGCACTACAACCACACAGTCAACAACCCTCTCACCAGGACCAAGGAGACAGATAACACTCACAACCACACAGTCAACAACCCTCTCACCAGGACCAAGGAGCCAGATAACACTACAACCACACAGTCAACAACCCTCTCACCAGGACCAAGGAGCCAGATAGCACTACAACCACACAGTCAACAACCCTCTCACCAGGACCAAGGAGACAGATAACACTACAACCACACAGTCAACAACCCTCTCACCATGACCAAGGAGACAGATAGCACTCACAACCACACAACATCCCCTGAAAGGACTCAAACAAGATATCGAGGGGATAACAACAAGGAAGTGAATCCAAGTGTCAGCTATGGAGACTCACAAACACAGAGTATCTTCAGACACACATCCAACTGAAAAGAAAATGACTAAAATTTGTTTAAATATATATACTGTATATATTCACCGGACAGTTTATTAACCCATCTAGTACCAGAACAGCCTGAATTCTTTGGGGCATAGATTCTACAAGTCGGGAAACGTTTTACAGGGACGTTGGTCTATGCTGACGCGATGGCATCGTGCAGTTGCTGTAGATACCGCCGCCACCAGCCTGTACCGTTGACACCAGGCAGGATGGGACCATGGACTCATGCTGCTTACACCAAATCCTGACTCTACCATCAGCCTGTACCGTTGACACCAGGCAGGATGGGACCATGGACTCATGCTGCTTACGCCAAATCCTGACTCTACCATCAGCCTGTACTGTTGACACCAGGCAGGATGGTACCATGGACTCATGCTGCTTACGCCAAATCCTGACTCTACCATCAGCCTCTACCGTTGACACCAGGCAGGATGGGACCATGGACTAATGCTGCTTACACCAAATCCTGACTCTACCATCAGCCTGTACCGTTGACACCAGGCAGGATGGGGCCATGGACTCATGCTGCTTACGCCAAATCCTGACTCTACCATCAGCCTCTACCGTTGACACCAGGCAGGATGGGACCATGGACTAATGCTGCTTACACCAAATCCTGACTCTACCATCAGCCTGTACCGTTGAGACCAGGCAGGATGGGTCCATGGACTCATGCTGCTTACACCAAATCCTGACTCTACCATCACCATGACTTAACAGGAACCGGGATTCGTCGGTCCAGGATATGTGTTTCTACACCTTAATTGTCCAGTGTTGGTGATGGCCTGCCCACTGGAGCATCTTCTTCTTGTTTTTAGCTGATAGGAACCCAGTGTTGGTGATGGCCTGCCCACTGGAGCATCTTCTTCTTGTTTTTAGCTGATAGGAACCCAGTGTTGGTGATGGCCTGTCCACTGGAGCTGCTTCTCCTTGTTTTTAGCTGATAGGAACCCAGTGTTGGTGATGGCCTGCCCACTGGAGCATCTTCTTCTTGTTTTTAGCTGATAGGAACCCAGTGTTGGTGATGGCCTGCCCACTGGAGCATCTTCTTCTTGTTTTTAGCTGATAGGAACCCAGTGTTGGTGATGGCCTGCCCACTGGAGCATCTTCTTCTTGTTTTTAGCTGATAGGAACCCAGTGTTGGTGATGGCCTGCCCACTGGAGCTGCTTCTCCTTGTTTTTAGCTGATAGGAACCCAGTGTTGGTGATGGCCTGCCCACTGGAGCATCTTCTTCTTGTTTTTAGCTGATAGGAACACAGTGTTGGTGATGGCCTGCCCACTGGAGCCACTTCTTCTTGTTTTTAGCTGATAGGAACCCAGTGTTGGTGATGGCCTGCCCACTGGAGCCACTTCTCCTTGTTTTTAGCTGATAGGAACCCAGTGTTGGTGATGGCCTGCCCACTGGAGCATCTTCTTCTTGTTTTTAGCTGATAGGAACCCAGTGTTGGTGATGGCCTGCCCACTGGAGCATCTTCTTCTTGTTTTTAGCTGATAGGAACCCAGTGTTGGTGATGGCCTGCCCACTGGAGCATCTTCTTCTTGTTTTTAGCTGATAGGAACCCAGTGTTGGTGATGGCCTGCCCACTGGAGCATCTTCTTCTTGTTTTTAGCTGGTAGGAACCCAGTGTTGGTGATGGCCTGCCCACTGGAGCATCTTCTCCTTGTTTTTAGCTGATAGGAACCCAGTGTTGGTGATGGCCTGCCCACTGGAGCATCTTCTCCTTGTTTTTAGCTGATAGGAACCCAGTGTTGGTGATGGCCTGCCCACTGGAGCATCTTCTTCTTGTTTTTAGCTGATAGGAACCCAGTGTTGGTGATGGCCTGCCCACTGGAGCCTCTTCTTCTTGTTTTTAGCTGATAGGAACCCAGTGTTGGTGATGGCCTGCCCACTGGAGCATCTTCTTCTTGTTTTTAGCTGATAGGAACCCAGTGTTGGTGATGGCCTGCCCACTGGAGCATCTTCTTCTTGTTTTTAGCTGATAGGAACCCAGTGTTGGTGATGGTCTGCCCACTGGAGCATCTTCTTCTTGTTTTTAGCTGATAGGAACCCAGTGTTGGTGATGGCCTGCCCACTGGAGCTGCTTCCCCTTGTTTTTAGCTGATAGGAACCCAGTGTTGGTGATGGCCTGCCCACTGGAGCATCTTCTCCTTGTTTTTAGCTGATAGGAACCCAGTGTTGGTGATGGCCTGCCCACTGGAGCCACTTCTTCTTGTTTTTAGCTGATAGGAACCCAGTGTTGGTGATGGTCTGCCCACTGGAGCATCTTCTTCTTGTTTTTAGCTGATAGGAACCCAGTGTTGGTGATGGCCTGCCCACTGGAGCATCTTCTTCTTGTTTTTAGCTGATAGGAACCCAGTGTTGGTGATGGCCTGCCCACTGGAGCATCTTCTTCTTGTTTTTAGCTGATAGGAACCCAGTGTTGGTGATGGCCTGCCCACTGGAGCCACTTCTTCTTGTTTTTAGCTGATAGGAACCCAGTGTTGGTGATGGTCTGCCCACTGGAGCATCTTCTTCTTGTTTTTAGCTGATAGGAACCCAGTGTTGGTGATGGCCTGCCCACTGGAGCATCTTCTCCTTGTTTTTAGCAGATAGGAACCCAGTGTTGGTGATGGCCTGCCCACTGGAGCTGCTTCTCCTTGTTTTTAGCTGATAGGAACACAGGGTGGTCATCTGCTGCAATAGCCCATCCTTGTCACGGATTCGGCAAGTTGTGCGTTCCGAGATGTCGTTCTGCACACCACTGTTGTACTGCTCTGTTATTTTGTGGCCCGCCTGTTAGTTTGCACCATTCTTTCCATTCTCCTTCAACCTCTCTCATCAACGAGCTGTTTCCGCCCGCAGGACTGCTGCTGACTGAACGTGTTTTGTTTGTCGCACCATTCTCTGTAAACCCTAGACACTGTCGTGCGTGAAAATTCCAGGAGGCCGTCCGTTTCAATGTTTCGATGCCTGTCTGCCTGCTTTATATAGCAAGCCATGGCCACATGACTCACTGTCTGAAGGAGAAAACCATTTTCATGAACTGGATGGTGTAGCTAATAAACAGTCTGGTGTGTGTGTAAATATATACAGTTGAAGTCGGAAGTTTACATAAACCTTAGCCAAATACATTTAAACTCAGAGAATTATTTATTTCAGCTTTTATTTCTTTCATCACATTCCCAGTGGGTCAGAAGTTTACATACACTCACTTAGTATCTGGTAGCATTGCCTTTAAATTGTTGAACTTGGGTCAAACATTTTGGGTAGCCTTCCACAAGCTTCCCACAATAAGTTGGGTGAATTTTGGCCCATTCCTCCTGACAGAAATGGTGTAACTGAGTCAGGTTTTTTAGGCCTCCTTGCTTGCACACACTTTTTCAGGTCTGCCCACAAAGTTTCTATGGGATACAGGTCAGGGCTTTGTGATGGCCACTCCAATACCTTTATTTTGTTGTCCTTAAGCCATTTTGCCACAACTTTGGAAGTATGCTTGGGGTCATTGTCCAGTGGGAAGACCCATTTGCGACCAAGCTTTAACTTCCTGACTGATGTCTTGAGATGTTGTTTCAATATATCCACATCCTTTTACTGCCTCATGATGCCATCTATTTTGCGAAGTGCACCAGTCCCTCCTGCAGCAAAGCACCCCCACAACATGATCCTGCCACCCCCGTGCTTCACGGTTGGGATGGTGTTCTTCGGCTTGCAAGCGTCCCCTTTTTCCTCCAAACATAACGATGTTCATTATGGCCAAACAGTTCTATTTTTGTTCCATCAGACCAGAGGACATTTCCCCAAATAATACAATCTTTGTTCCCATGTGCAGTTGCACACCATAGTCTGGCTTTTTAATGGCGGTTTTGGAGCAGTGGCTTCTTCCTTGCTGAGCGGCCTTTCAGGTTATGTCAATATAGGACTCGTTTTACTGTCGATATAGATACTTTTGTACCTGATTCCTCCAGCATCTTCACAAGGTCCTTTGCTGTTGTTCTGGGATTGATTTGCACTTTTCGCACCAAAGTACGTTCATCTCTAGGAGACAGAATGCGTCTCCTTCCTGAGCGGTATGAAGGCTGCGTGGTCCCGTGGTGTTTATACTTGTGTACTATTGTTTATACAGATGATCATGGTACCTTCAGGCGTTGAGAAATTTCTCCCAAGGATGAACCAGACTTGTGGAGGTCTACAATTTTGTTTCTGAGGTCTTGGCTGATTTCTTTTGATTTTCCCATGATGTCAAGCAAAGAGGCACTGAGTTTGAAGGTAGGCCTTGAAATACATCCACAGGTACACCTCCAATTGACTCAAATGATGTCAACTAGCCTATCAGAGGCTTCTAAAGCCATGACATAATTTTCTGGAATTTTCCAAGCTGTTTAAAGGCACAGTCAACTTACTGTATGTAAACTTCTGACCCACTGGAATTGTGATACAGTGAATTATAAGTAAAATAATCTGTCTGTAAACAATTGTTGGAAAAATGACTTGTGTCAAGCACAAAGTAGATGCCCTAACCGACTTGCCAAAACTATAGTTTGTTAACAAGAAATTTGTGGAGTGGTTGAAGACTCCAACCTAAGTGTATGTAAACTTCCGACTTCAACTGTATACATAGTGCATTCGGGAAGTATTCAGACCCCTTCCTTTTTCCCACATTTTGTTACGTTACAGCCTTTGATATTTCCGTTTGTTATTTATTTTTACCCCAGTCTGAGGTCCTGAGCTCTCTGGAGCAGGTTTTCATCAAGGATCTCTCTGTACTTGGCTCCGTTCATCTTTCCCTCAATCCTGTCTAGTCTCCCAGTCCCTGCCACCGAAAAACATCCCCACAGCATGATGCTGCCACCACCATGCTTCACCGTAAGGATGGTGCCAGGTTTCCTCCAGACATGACGCTTGGCATTCAGGCCAAAGAGTTCAATCTTGGTTTCATCAGACCAGAGAATCTTGTTTCTTATGGTCTGAGAGTCCTTTAGGTGCCTTTTGTCAAACTCCAAGCGGGCTGTCATGTGCCTTTTATTGAGGAGTGGCTTCCGTCTGGCCACTCTACCTTAAAGGCCAGATTGGTGGAGTGCTGCAGAGATGGTTGTCCTTCTGGAAGCTTCTCCCATCTCCACAGAGGAACTCTGGAGCTCTATCAGAGCGACCATCATGTTCTTGGTCACCTCCCTGACCAAGGCCCTTCTCCCCTGATTGCTCAATTTGGCCGGGCGGCCAGCTCTAGGAAGAGTATTGGTGGTTCCACACTTTTTCCATTTGAGAATAATGGAAGCCACTGTGTTCTTTGGGACCTTCAATGCTGCAGAAATGTTTTGGTACCCTTCCCCAGATCTGTCCTATAACACAATCCTGTCTCGGAGCTCTACAGACAATTCCTTCGACCTCATGGCTTGGTTTTTGCTCTGACATGCACTGTCAACTGTGGGACCTTGTATAGACAGGCGTGTGCCTTTCCAAATCATGTCCAATCAATTGAATTTACCACAGGTGGACTCCAATCAAGTTGTAGAAACATCTCAAGGATCAATGGAGACACGATGGAAAGGGTCTGAATACTTTCTGAATTAACTGTATACTGTATATGTTTTACTGTCACCAGATAGGTGCAGACTTTTCACCTTGTCGGCTCGGTAATGGAGTGGCTCTTGGACGACCCAACCTGTCAACGTTGACATAACAACATTGACATGTTAACATTGAGGTGAAAGACAACACTCAATCAAACCACAGGCATCCCTTCATCTCAGTGTGTTGATCAGTACACAGAGGAACCCCAGTGTGTTGGTCAGTACACAGAGGAACCCCAGTGTGTTGATCAGTACACAGAGGAACCCCAGTGTGTTGATCAGTACACAGAGGAACCCCAGTGTGTTGGTCAGTACACAGAGGAACCCCAGTGTGTTGATCAGTACACAGAGGAACCCCAGTGTGTTGGTCAGTACACAGAGGAACCCCAGTGTGTTGATCAGTACACAGAGGAACCCCAGTGTGTTGATCAGTACACAGAGGAACCCCAGTGTGTTGGTCAGTACACAGAGGAACCCCAGTGTGTTGATCAGTACACAGAGGAACCCCAGTGTGTTGATCAGTACACAGAGGAACCCCAGTGTGTTGATCAGTACACAGAGGAACCCCAGTGTGTTGGTCAGTACACAGAGGAACCCCAGTGTGTTGATCAGTACACAGAGGAACCCCAGTGTGTTGATCAGTACACAGAGGAACCCCAGTGTGTTGATCAGTACACAGAGGAACCCCAGTGTGTTGATCAGTACACAGAGGAACCCCAGTGTGTTGATCAGTACACAGAGGAACCCCAGTGTGTTGATCAGTACACAGAGGAACCCCAGTGTGTTGATCAGTACACAGAGGAACCCCAGTGTGTTGATCAGTACACAGAGGAACCCCAGTGTGTTGATCAGTACACAGAGGAACCCCAGTGTGTTGGTCAGTACACAGAGGAACCCCAGTGTGTTGGTCAGTACACAGAGGAACCCCAGTGTGTTGATCAGTACACAGAGGAACCCCAGTGTGTTGGTCAGTACACAGAGGAACCCCAGTGTGTTGATCAGTACACAGAGGAACCCCCTCCCTCTCCTAGTACAGAGACAATAGACAGTTATCTGCTACACTGCTGAAATAACCATCAGACAGCTGCATGAACAGAACCAGTAGTCTCTGAGAGGACCAGGAAGACAACAGTAGTAGTCTCTGACAGGAAGCCAACAGTAGTAGTCTCTGACAGGAAGCCAACAGTAGTAGTCTCTGACAGGAAGCCAACAGTAGTAGTCTCTGACAGGAAGACAACAGCAGTAGTCTCTGACAGGACGCCAACAGTAGTAGTCTCTGACAGGAAGACAACAGTAGTAGTCTCTGACAGGAAGCCAACAGTAGTAGTCTCTGACAGGAAGCCAACAGTAGTAGTCTCTGACAGGAAGCCAACAGTAGTAGTCTCTGACAGGACCAGGAAGACAACAACAGTAGCAGTCTCTGACAGGACCAGGAAGACAACAACAGTAGCAGTCTCTGACAGGACCAGGAAGACAACAACAGTAGTGTCTGACAGGAAGACAACAACGGTAGTCTCTGACAGGACCAGGAAGACAACAACAGTAGCAGTCTCTGACAGGACCAGGAAGACAACAGTAGTAGTCTCTGACAGGAAGCCAACAGTAGTAGTCTCTGACAGGAAGACAACAGTAGTAGTCTCTGACAGGAAGCCAACAGTAGTAGTCTCTGACAGGAAGACAACAGTAGTAGTCTCTGACAGGAAGACAACAGCAGTAGTGTCTGACAGGACCAGGAAGACAACAACAGTAGTAGTCTCTGACAGGAAGCCAACAGCAGTAGTGCCTGACAGGACCAGGAAGACAACAACAGTAGCAGTCTCTGACAGGAAGACAACAGCAGTAGTGTCTGACAGGACCAGGAAGACAACAACAGTAGTAGTCTCTGACAGGAAGACAACAGCAGTAGTGTCTGACAGGACCAGGAAGACAACAACAGTAGCAGTCTCTGACAGGACCAGGAAGACAACAACAGTAGTAGTCTGCTGACCAGGAAGACAACAACAGTAGTAGTCTCTGACAGGAAGACAACAACGCAGTAGTGTCTGACAGGACCAGGAAGACAACAACAGTAGCAGTCTCTGACAGGACCAGGAAGACAACAGTAGTAGTCTCTGACAGGAAGCCAACAGTAGTAGTCTCTGACAGGAAGACAACAGTAGTAGTCTCTGACAGGAAGACAACAACAGTAGTAGTCTCTGACAGGACCAGGAAGACAACAACAGTAGTAGTCTCTGACAGGAAGACAACAGCAGTAGCAGTCTGACAGGACCAGGAAGACAACAACAGTAGTAGTCTCTGACAGGAAGCCAACAACAGTAGTGCCTGACAGGACCAGGAAGACAACAACAGTAGTAGTCTCTGACAGGAAGACAACAGAGTAGTCTCTGACAGAAGCAACAACAGTAGTGTCTGACAGGACCAGGAAGACAACAACAGTAGTCAGTCTCTGACAGGAAGACAACAGCAGTAGTGCCTGACAGGACCAGGAAGACAACAACAGTAGTAGTCTCTGACAGGAAGACAACAACAGTAGCAGTCTCTGACAGGACCAGGAAGACAACAACAGTAGTAGTCTCTGACAGGAAGACAACAGCAGTAGTAGTCTCTGACAGAAAGACAACAGTAGTAGTCTCTGACAGGACCAGGAAGACAACAACAGTAGTAGTCTCTGACAGGAAGACAACAGCAGTAGTGCCTGACAGGACCAGGAAGAGAATACCTTTGTCCTCCCCACAATGACCTCCTGTTTTAGGGCTCCAGATGAGTGCTTCTCTCAGCATCCTCCATTGCTCCAGTACATTAGGCTTTGTGGAATGCATGGAGGGGGGTCAGGGATTACTGGGATGTCATGTGAAGACAGAGGGAGGGCTATCATCACTGAACAGCAGTCACTGCTTATGGACCCCAGCCATACCCAGTCAGCCACACTAACACATAGGCTACACACACACACACACACACACACACACACACACACACACACACACACACACACACACACACACACACACACACACACACACACACACACACACACACACCACATTGCCAATCTGCACACACACACACACATACACACACACACCACATTGCCAATCTGCACACACACACACACATAACACACACACACACACACACACACCACATTGCCAATCTGCACACACACACACACATACACACACACACACACAACACCACATTGCCAATCTGCACACACACACACACACACATACACACACACACACACCACATTGCCAATCTGCACACACACACACCACATTGCCAATCTGCACACACACACACACACACACACACACACACACACACACACACACACACACACACACACACACACACACACACACACACACACACACACACACAAACAAGCAAACTAATGCAACCAATGTAACTCATTACCACAATCATGCATAAACATTATACACCATGCACACACACTGTCTATATGAATCCACACATTTATATTCTCTCCTCTCTCGCTGCGTTCATGATGAGCTTTAAGTGCCAGAAAAAGGAAGTGTTAAATGAGGAAAAGACAGAATGATCATTCATAGGACTCTCGGTATTCTGCTCATTGTGCTGAGTGAGACTCTAGAACACTCGGTATTCTGCTCATTGTGCTGAGTGAGACTCTAGAACACTCGGTATTCTGCTCATTGTGCTGAGTGAGACTCTAGAACACTCGGTATTCTGCTCATTGTGCTGAGTGAGACTCTAGACACTCGGTATTCTGCTCATTGTGCTGAGTGAGACTTAGAACACTCGGTATTCTGCTCATTGTGCTGAGTGAGACTCTAGAACACTGTATTCTGCTCATTGTGCTGAGTGAGACTCTAGAACACTCTGTATTCTGCTCATTGTGCTGAGTGAGACTCTAGAACACTCGGTATTCTGCTCATTGTGCTGAGTGAGACTCTAGAACACTCGGTATTCTGCTCATTGTGCTGAGTGAGACTCTAGAACACTCGGTATTCTGCTCATTGTGCTGAGTGAGACTCTAGAACACTCGGTATTCTGCTCATTGTGCTGAGTGAGACTCTAGAACACTCGGTATTCTGCTCATTGTGCTGAGTGAGACTCTAGAACACTCGGTATTCTGCTCATTGTGCTGAGTGAGACTCTAGAACACTCGGTATTCTGCTCATTGTGCTGAGTGAGACTCTAGAACACTCGGTATTCTGCTCATTGTGCTGAGTGAGACTCTAGAACACTCGGTATTCTGCTCATTGTGCTGAGTGAGACTCTAGAACACTCGGTATTCTGCTCATTGGGCTGAGTGAGACTCTAGAACACTCGGTATTCTGCTCATTGTGCTGAGTGAGACTCTAGAACACTCGGTATTCTGCTCATTGGGCTGAGTGAGACTCACAGTGGTGCTGCTGCTATCTGGATCAACATGTACTCCCATCTCTCTCTCTTTATCTCTCTCCCTTTCCCTCCCCCTCTATATTTATTTATCTCTCCCCTCCCTCTCCCTCTTTTTCTCTCTCTGTTCCTCTCCCCCGTCTCTCTCTCTCTCTCTTCCTTCCCTCCCTCCCTTCCTTCTCTCTCTCCAACCTCCTGTCCATCAGATCAATAAGACCCAGCTACCGCTCTATAAAAGACCTCTCCTAGATCTATGGATTTGTATTTCACTACCCTGTGAAGATGTGTGTGTGTGTGTGTGTGTGTGTGTGTGTGTGTGTGTGTGTGTGTGTGTGTGTGTGTGTGTGTGTGTGTGTGTGTGTGTGTGTGTGTGTGTGTGTGTGTGTGTGTGTGTGTGTGTGTGTTAGGGGTGGGGATTGCCAGGGACCTCATGATATGATATTATCACAATAGTTAGGTGCCCGATACAATATAGTATTTTTACAGTCACTGTGTGTTCCTGTGTGTGTTGTGTCGTCTCTGTCCTTCAGTTAGAAGGTCTGTCTGTGTGTCTGGGGAGTCACTGTGTGTTCCTGTGTGTGTTGTGTCGTCTCTGTCCTTCAGTTAGAAGGTCTGTCTGTGTGTCTGGGGAGTCACTGTGTGTTCCTGTGTGTGTTGTGTCGTCTCTGTCCTTCAGTTAGAAGGTCTGTCTGTGTGTCTGGGGAGTCACTGTGTGTTCCTGTGTGTGTTGTGTCGTCTCTGTCCTTCAGTTAGAAGGTCTGTCTGTGTGTCTGGGGAGTCACTGTGTGTTCCTGTGTGTGTTGTGTCGTCTCTGTCCTTCAGTTAGAAGGTCTGTCTGTGTGTCTGGGGAGTCACTGTGTGTTCCTGTGTGTGTTGTGTCGTCTCTGTCCTTCAGTTAGAAGGTCTGTCTGTGTGTCTGGGGAGTCACTGTGTGTTCCTGTGTGTGTTGTGTCGTCTCTGTCCTTCAGTTAGAAGGTCTGTCTGTGTGTCTGGGGAGTCACTGTGTGTTCCTGTGTGTGTTGTGTCGTCTCTGTCCTTCAGTTAGAAGGTCTGTCTGTGTGTCTGGGGAGTCACTGTGTGTTCCTGTGTGTGTTGTGTCGTCTCTGTCCTTCAGTTAGAAGGTCTGTCTGTGTGTCTGGGGAGTCACTGTGTGTTCCTGTGTGTGTTGTGTCGTCTCTGTCCTTCAGTTAGAAGGTCTGTCTGTATGTCTGGGGAGTGAGAGGGTTTGGTAAAGACTCTGTCTCGCAATTACAAGCTGTAGATTGTATTAGACTTTTAAGTTAAAACAGGATGTGGGCATATGAAGTGGCTATGTTGAGCGTAGAAGTGATCATTTGAAACAGGTCCTATATACTAGATTTAAAGTTATTTGGTAACTTTAGTTGTGAATGATACAAACCTGCATGATCCAACTACAGGCTAATGATGATTTGAGAAAGTTGCAAAACAGAACATTTCTCTCTGTTCCTCGTCTCAGGCTACACACGCTGGTTTCTCTCATCAAGCGATCATATTTTCACCCATCAGACTGTTCTGAATTTAACCTGGTCTTTACTAATATGGAAACATTCGTTTAGATTTAGAACGGCCCATTATCAAACGGGCAGGAACAGAGGCATCCGTATCCATTGGAGTAGAGCTTGGAGGAACGCTTTCCTGACTTTCTTTCAACCATGCCAGGAAGGCTTCTCCAGGTCTTATAACAACAATATGTGTTTAATATCAGCTGCTGAGAAATACATAGTAGCAGCTGGGATCCTCCATTTATTAGTGACAACCATCAACAGTCTGCTTTCACACGGGATCACATACAGAAATGTCTGGGCTTCTAAGAACACTGACAAGCATGCAGTCTCTCGTTGCGTGACGGGGGATATTCTGCCCAAACTCTACATGCCGTGGACTCTCCTACTCGGAGATTCATTTGGGAAACCAAGTGAAATCTGTATCGGGAACATCGACAGTAATATGTCTTCACAACTAAACATATTTGATTAAACTGTTGACAGCCCGTCTCTCTGCGTGCTGGAGAAAGGAATGAAGAAGAGAGAGGAGGAGATGGAAACGCACGGTGGTGAGATATTCTGTAGCTAACGATAAGCCTATTAATTATCAAAATATAAACAATTAATATACAAGTACACTATAATTGTAGGCTAACTTTGTAAGCCGCCCTGCATAATGAATGACCCAACAGCACCGTCTAGGTCTATACATTCTGTCCCAGACTCCTGGATATAAAGTCAGGAGCGGTTCACCAGCTAACCAGTCCATACAGGAAGCAGAATAATACAGTCTACAATCACACTCTACAGTCTTCCCTGTGGCTCTGTTGGTAGAGCATGGTGTTTGCAATGCCAGCATGGTGTGTGCAATGCCAGGGTTGTGGGTTCGATTCCCAAAGAGGGCCAGTAAAAATAAAAATAAAAAATGCATGAAATGAAATGTATGCAGTCACTACTGTAAGTCACTCTGGATAAGAGCGTCTGCTAAACAACTAAAATGTAAAGGAGATTACTAGAAATTGTTCAATTTTGGACTATAGGTTAGACCAATTATGTACCAAAGATATCTTAAATAAAAAAAAATTACATGTTTTTCTGCCTTGTGTAATCTGCAGTAAGTTATGTATTGTATAATGCCACAATCATTATTTTAATTCAGGTGTTTTTCTTGTGCTTGGGCTCATATATAGGCCTATGCCTCTGCATAAGCTATAATATGCGTATTGGAGTTTTGAATGAATCATCACCATGGAAAGCTCTTTCCATTTCATTGTGTTTTGAAACAACATCCACAACGACCATGTTTTCCACTCAGTTTCAACCTGCTGTTGAACTTCTTTCTTCACATTGATCATCACAGTGAGGTGAGTTTTAAAAGCATCATACTGTTTTGATGATCAGTGTTTGATGTGATTTTAGATTGGATTTGCATTGATGTCAGAGTGGTTAGAGGAACAATAGAGCCCTGAGTACCAGGCCATTAGGACCTGATGGAGGGACAATAGAGTCCTGAGAACCAGGCCATTAGGATCTGATGGAGGAACAATAGAGCCCTGAGTACCAACCATTAGGACCTGATGGTAGTTAGAGCCCTGAGTACCAGGCCATTAGGACCTGATGGAGGGACAATAGAGCCCTGAGAACCAGGCCATTAGGACCTGATGGAGGGACAATAGAGCCCTGAGAACCAGACCCTTAGGATCTGATGGAGGGACAATAGAGCCCTGAGTACCAGGCCATTAGGACCTGATGGAGGGACAATAGAGCCCTGAGTACCAGGCCATTAGGACCTGATGGAGGGACAATAGAGCCCTGAGTACCAGGCCATTAGGACCTGATGGAGGGACAATAGAGCCCTGAGTACCAGGCCATTAGGACCTGATGGAGGGACAATAGAGCCCTGAGTACCAGGCCATTAGGACCTGATGGAGGGACAATAGAGCCCTGAGTACCAGGCCATTAGGACCTGCTGGTAGTTAGAGCCTGGAGTACCAGGCCATTAGCCGGTCGTTAGTGATATGGGTACTAACAACAAATATCCAGAGTGCAGAAGAGGAGATAACAGTGACTCAACAATCAGGTGGAAGTTGGCTGCATGACTAACGACTGCCGGTGTGGCGGTAATATGGTCCCTACAACATCCCTACACGACGCCACAGTGGGAAACACCCCCTTAGTAAGACCTACCACTGAAAAGTCCTAGATGTGTGGTCGCTGGTGTGTAGTAAAATCAACAGCTCTAGATGTGTGGTCGATTGGTGTGTAGTAAAATCAACAGCTCTAGATGTGTGGTCGGTGGTGTGTAGTAAAATCAACAGCTCTAGATGTATGGTCGGTGGTGTGTAGTAAAATCAACAGCTCTAGATGTGTGGTCGGTGGTGTGTAGTAAAATCAACAGCTCTAGATGTGTGGTCGGTGGTGTGTAGTAAAATCAACAGCTCTAGATGTGTGGTGTTGGTGTGTAGTAAAATCAACACCTCTAGATGTGTGGTCGGTGGTGTGTAGTAAAATCAACAGCTCTAGATGTGTGGTCGTTGGTGTGTAGTAAAATCAACAGCTGCTCATTGTGAGAGAGAGATGCACCTGTCTTCTCAGATGTTCCATGTGGTTTTTTGGCTACACTTCCACTAACAGTGGTTGCAGTTCTCTCTGCAGTCCTCCTCCCCTGGCACTGACCATTACCAGCAGATAGCCCTACACTAACCCATAGCCTGTCTGTGTCATGATCTGGTCAGCAGGGGCCAAGCTGGCAAGGACTGACCATACAACCTGGCTGGGATGGGTGAAGAGACACCACTCAGCCCTGTATAACCCCAAACAGTCAGTCAGTCCAGAATCTGTGTATGACTCAATGGTCTGAGAGCGAGAGACCAGAGAGAGAAAGAGAGAGAGATAGAGAGAGAGAGAGAGAGATAGAGAGAGGGGAGGAAGAGCAGAGAGAGAGAGACAGAGAGAGAGAGAGACAGAGAGTTAGAGAGAGTGGAGGAAAAGCAGAGAGAGAGAGACAGAGAGAGAGAGACAGAGAGTTAGAGAGAGGGGAGGAAAAGCAGAGAGAGAGATAGAGAGAGGGGGGAGGAGCACAGAGAGAGAGACAGAGAGAGATAGAGACAGAGAGAGACAGAGAGAGATAGAGAGAGACAGAGAGAGATAGAGAGAGGGGAGGAAAAGCAGAGAGAGAGATAGAGATGGAGAGAGGGGAGGAAGAGCACAGAGAGAGTAGCCATCTGGGTGCTCCCATCTTCTGTTGACCCATCTAAAAGGCTTGGAGGAGGGCAGAGGACCAGAACTACTAGACTGCATCCCAAATGGCACCTTATTCCCTTCGTAGTGCACTATTTTTAACCAGGGCCGGTCCATAGGGCTGTGGTCAAAAGTAGTGCCGTGCGTAGGGAATAGGGTGCCTTTTGGGACGCAGACTAGTAGTTCTGGTGCTTAACAAGCTGCTAAGGGACTGTGGTTCAACACCAACGTCCCTAAACCAATTCAAGTAAGACAACATGGTCAGGAACAAGGTCAGCTATTGCAGGAAATTTATTTTTTTATGTCAATATTATTTCTATGTTGGGGGGAGTAGATCTGTAAGCTGTAAATCTTAAGCAGAAACACTGAATCATGTCTCTTAAGACTTATCTTGTGAGGAATCTAATGAGATGAAGTCTGTCGTCATTCCAAGCAGATGCACTACCATCTCCCTTCCTCATGTATGTACAGCCCTCTGTCAGGTTATAATACCTCATCTAGCAGCCCTCTGTCAGGTTATAATACCTCATCTAGCAGGCCTCTGTCAGGTTATAATACCTCATCTAGCAGGCCTCTGTCAGGTTATAATACCTCATCTAGCAGCCCTCTGTCAGGTTATAATACCTCATCTAGCAGGCCTCTGTCAGGTTATAATACCTCATCTAGCAGCGACGGTCTGTCAGGTTATAATACCTCATCTAGCAGGCCTCTGTCAGGTTATAATACCTCATCTAGCAGGACTCTGTCAGGTTATAATACCTCATCTAGCAGGCCTCTGTCAGGTTATAATACCTCATCTAGCAGGCCTCTGTCAGGTTATAATACCTCATCTAGCAGGCCTCTGTCAGGTTATAATACCTCATCTAGCAGGCCTCTGTCAGGTTATAATACCTCATCTAGCAGGCCTCTGTCAGGTTATAATATCTCATCTAGCAGGCCTCTGTCAGGTTATAATATCTCATCTAGCAGGCCTCTGTCAGGTTATAATATCTCATCTAGCAGGCCTCTGTCAGGTTATAATACCTCATCTAGCAGGCCTCTGGTTCTGTCAGGTTATAATACCTCATCTAGCAGGCCTCTGTCAGGTTATAATACCTCATCTAGCAGCCGTCTGTCAGGTTATAATACCTCATCTAGCAGCCCTCTGTCAGGTTATAATACCTCATCTAGCAGGCCTCTGTCAGGTTATAATACCTCATCTAGCAGGACTCTGTCAGGTTATAATACCTCATCTAGCAGGCCTCTGTCAGGTTATAATACCTCATCTAGCAGGACTCTGTCAGGTTATAATACCTCATCTAGCAGGCCTCTGTCAGGTTATAATACCTCATCTAGCAGCCCTCTGTCAGGTTATAATACCTCATCTAGCAGGCCTCTGTCAGGTTATAATACCTCATCTAGCAGGCCTCTGTCAGGTTATAATACCTCATCTAGCAGGCCTCTGTCAGGTTATAATACCTCATCTAGCAGCCCTCTGTCAGGTTATAATACCTCATCTAGCAGGCCTCTGGTTCTGTCAGGTTATAATACCTCATCTAGCAGGCCTCTGTCAGGTTATAATACCTCATCTAGCAGCCGTCTGTCAGGTTATAATACCTCATCTAGCAGCCCTCTGTCAGGTTATAATACCTCATCTAGCAGGCCTCTGTCAGGTTATAATACCTCATCTAGCAGGACTCTGTCAGGTTATAATACCTCATCTAGCAGGCCTCTGTCAGGTTATAATACCTCATCTAGCAGGACTCTGTCAGGTTATAATACCTCATCTAGCAGGCCTCTGTCAGGTTATAATACCTCATCTAGCAGCCCTCTGTCAGGTTATAATACCTCATCTAGCAGGCCTCTGTCAGGTTATAATATCTCATCTAGCAGGCCTCTGTCAGGTTATAATATCTCATCTAGCAGGCCTCTGTCAGGTTATAATATCTCATCTAGCAGGCCTCTGTCAGGTTATAATACCTCATCTAGCAGGCCTCTGGTTCTGTCAGGTTATAATACCTCATCTAGCAGGCCTCTGTCAGGTTATAATACCTCATCTAGCAGGCCGTCTGTCAGGTTATAATACCTCATCTAGCAGCCCTCTGTCAGGTTATAATACCTCATCTAGCAGGCCTCTGTCAGGTTATAATACCTCATCTAGCAGCCCTCTGGGTCTGTCAGGTTATAATACCTCATCTAGCAGGACTCTGTCAGGTTATAATACCTCATCTAGCAGGCCTCTGTCAGGTTATAATACCTCATCTAGCAGCCCTCTGTCAGGTTATAATACCTCATCTAGCAGGCCTCTGTCAGGTTATAATACCTCATCTAGCAGGCCTCTGTCAGGTTATAATACCTCATCTAGCAGGCCTCTGTCAGGTTATAATACCTCATCTAGCAGCCCTCTGTCAGGTTATAATACCTCATCTAGCAGGCCTCTGGTTCTGTCAGGTTATAATACCTCATCTAGCAGGCCTCTGTCAGGTTATAATACCTCATCTAGCAGCCGTCTGTCAGGTTATAATACCTCATCTAGCAGCCCTCTGTCAGGTTATAATACCTCATCTAGCAGGCCTCTGTCAGGTTATAATACCTCATCTAGCAGGACTCTGTCAGGTTATAATACCTCATCTAGCAGGCCTCTGTCAGGTTATAATACCTCATCTAGCAGGACTCTGTCAGGTTATAATACCTCATCTAGCAGGCCTCTGTCAGGTTATAATACCTCATCTAGCAGCCCTCTGTCAGGTTATAATACCTCATCTAGCAGGCCTCTGTCAGGTTATAATACCTCATCTAGCAGGCCTCTGTCAGGTTATAATACCTCATCTAGCAGGCCTCTGTCAGGTTATAATACCTCATCTAGCAGGACTCTGTCAGGTTATAATACCTCATCTAGCAGGCCTCTGTCAGGTTATAATACCTCATCTAGCAGCCCTCTGTCAGGTTATAATACCTCATCTAGCAGGCCTCTGTCAGGTTATAATACCTCATCTAGCAGGACTCTGTCAGGTTATAATACCTCATCTAGCAGGCCTCTGTCAGGTTATAATACCTCATCTAGCAGCCCTCTGTCAGGTTATAATACCTCATCTAGCAGGCCTCTGTCAGGTTATAATACCTCATCTAGCAGCCATCTGGTTCTGTCAGGTTATAATACCTCATCTAGCAGGCCTCTGTCAGGTTATAATACCTCATCTAGCAGCCCTCTGGTTCTGTCAGGTTATAATACCTCATCTAGCAGCCCTCTGGTTCTGTCAGGTTATAATACCTCATCTAGCAGGCCTCTGTCAGGTTATAATACCTCATCTAGCAGGCCTCTGTCAGGTTATAATACCTCATCTAGCAGCCCTCTGTCAGGTTATAATACCTCATCTAGCAGCCCTCTGTCAGGTTATAATACCTCATCTAGCAGCCCTCTGGTTCTGTCAGGTTATAATACCTCATCTAGCAGCCCTCTGGTTCTGTCAGGTTATAATACCTCATCTAGCAGGCCTCTGTCAGGTTATAATACCTCATCTAGCAGGCCTCTGTCAGGTTATAATACCTCATCTAGCAGCCGTCTGGTTCTGTCAGGTTATAATACCTCATCTAGCAGGCCTCTGTCAGGTTATAATACCTCATCTAGCAGGCCTCTGTCAGGTTATAATACCTCATCTAGCAGGCCTCTGTCAGGTTATAATACCTCATCTAGCAGCCCTCTGTCAGGTTATAATACCTCATCTAGCAGGCCTCTGGTTCTGTCAGGTTATAATACCTCATCTAGCAGGCCTCTGGTTCTGTCAGGTTATAATACCTCATCTAGCAGGCCTCTGTCAGGTTATAATACCTCATCTAGCAGGCCTCTGGTTCTGTCAGGTTATAATACCTCATCTAGCAGCCCTCTGGTTCTGTCAGGTTATAATACCTCATCTAGCAGGCCTCTGTCAGGTTATAATACCTCATCTAGCAGCCCTCTGGTTCTGTCAGGTTATAATACCTCATCTAGCAGCCCTCTGGTTCTGTCAGGTTATAATACCTCATCTAGCAGCCCTCTGGTTCTGTCAGGTTATAATACCTCATCTAGCAGGCCTCTGTTAGGATGTTTCAGTCATGTACTATATCTGTTAGGATGTTTCAGTCATGTAATGTATCTGTTAGGATGTTTCAGTCATGTAATGTATCTGTTAGGATGTTTCAGTCATGTACTATATCTGTTAGGATGTTTCAGTCATGTAATGTATCTGTTAGGATGTTTCAGTCATGTACTATATCTGTTAGGATGTTTCAGTCTTGTAATGTATCTGTTAGGATGTTTCAGTCATGTAATGTATCTGTTAGGATGTTTCAGTCATGTACTATATCTGTTAGGATGTTTCAGTCATGTAATGTATCTGTTAGGATGTTTCAGTCATGTACTATATCTGTTAGGATGTTTCAGTCTTGTAATGTATCTGTTAGGATGTTTCAGTCTTGTAATGTATATGTTAGGATGTTTCAGCCATGTAATGTATCTGTTATGATGTTTCAGTCATGTAATGTATCTGTTAGGATGTTTCAGTCATGTAATGTCTCTGTTAGGATGTTTCAGTCATGTAATGTATCTGTTAGGATGTTTCAGTCATGTAATGTATCTGTTATGCTGTTTCAGCCATGTAATGTATCTGTTAGGATGTTTCAGCCATGTAATGTATATGTTAGGATGTTTCAGTCATGTAATGTATATGTTAGGATGTTTCAGCCATGTAATGTGTATGTCAGGATGTTTCAGCCATGTAATGTATATGTTAGGATGTTTCAGTCATGTAATGTATATGTTAGGATGTTTCAGCCATGTACTGTATCTGTTAGGATGTTTCAGCCATGTACTGTATCTGTTAGGATGTTTCAGTCATGTAATGTATCTGTTAGGATGTTTCAGCCATGTACTGTATCTGTATCTGTATTTAACTGATCGACAGTGAACTGTTGAAGATGAGGAAGTGGTGTGTTGCTGGGGAAAGTAGTGATTTAATAACTGCGGGTTTGGATTGGCTGAGTTTTTTCTCTGTTCAACATCGTTTTTATGAGATTTTAATCATCAAAAATGTAAATAAATATCATTTTATTTTAATTTTTGAAATGTCAATATCCAGTGAAAGCTGTTGCAACAGCCGTACCGCGGTGTGAAAGATCAATGCCTGTCAACTCCAGACATTTTGGCACATTTTTCATCAGATAAAACAGGCCTACAGATGGTGAATCCACACAGACTACAGATGGTCAACAGTTGTGGAGCCGCGCTTTATAATTATAAGCCTTTACAGTAGTGCATTATAATATGTTCATCCTAAAAATAAAGCCAAGATATTTATTGTATAACTCTGCCCTTTTCCTCACCCTGACAGCATTGTCACGATATTTATCGTGTTACACAGAACGTGTTTTCATCCATTGCCTCTGCACTTGTCTTTCATTGAATGAATGTGTTAATAACAACAAAGAGGAAAGGTAGTTGCTCACAGCCTCACACCTGAGCCCCAACACCGCTCTGGAAGTATTGGACATTATCCCCTTGACCTGGTTCTGGGAGCTAGGTCCGTCACTGAGAGAAGCAGTGCTACGTGGGAGAACGGGAGAGGCAGGCCTGTGAACTACTAATTACCTCACAGTGACTGGCTCTCCTCTCTGCCGTACCCAGGGCTCTCTGAAAGGAACAACAGAGTGCCTGAGTCACAAATGGCACCCTATTCCCTAAATAATGCACTACTTTTGACCAGAGCCTATAGGGTAGTGCACTATGTAGGGAATAGGGTGCCATTTGGGACTCCCCGGCCCTGAGGTTCTGTCACACTGAGAAAGACAACTCAGAGAGAGAGAGAGGGCCTCAGAGGAAACACAAGAACACAGAGTCCATGGTGCGCCTAAAATACCAGCCATAACGCACAGACTGATGAACTGACAGACAGACAGACAGACTGACGAACTGACAGACTGACGAACTGACAGACTGACAGACAGACTGAGGAACTGACAGACTGACAGACAGACTGACGAACTGACAGACTGACGAACTGACAGACTGACAGACAGACTGACGAACTGACAGACTGACGAACTGACAGACTGACAGACAGACTGACGAACTGACAGACTGACAGACTGACGAACTGACAGACTGACAGACAGACAGACTGACGAACTGACAGACTGAAGAACTGACAGACAGACAGACAGACAGACTGACGAACTGACAGACTGACAGACTGACGAACTGACAGACTGAAGAACTGACAGACTGACAGACAGACATACTGACGAACTGACAGACTGACGAACTGACAGACAGACAGACAGACATACTGACGAACTGACGAACTGACAGACTGACGAACTGACAGACAGACAAACTGACAGACTGACAGACAGACAGACTGACGAACTGACAGACTGACAGACTGACAGACTGACGAACTGACAGACTGACAGACTGACGAACTGACAGACTGACAGACTGACAAACTGATGAACTGACAGACTGACGAACTGACAGACTGACGAACTGATGAACTGACAGACAGACAGACTGACGAACTGACAGACTGACAGACAGACAGACTGACGAACTGACGAACTGACAGACTGACAGACTGACGAACTGACAGACAGACAGACTGACGAACTGACAGACTGACGAACTGACAGACTGACAGACAGACTGAGGAACTGACAGACTGACAGACAGACTGACGAACTGACAGACTGACGAACTGACAGACTGACAGACAGACTGACGAACTGACAGACTGACAGACTGACGAACTGACAGACTGACAGACAGACAGACTGACGAACTGACAGACTGAAGAACTGACAGACTGACAGACTGACAGACAGACATACTGACGAACTGACAGACTGACGAACTGACAGACAGACAGACAGACATACTGACGAACTGACGAACTGACAGACTGACAGACTGACGAACTGACAGACAGACAAACTGACGAACTGACAGACTGACAGACAGACAGACTGACGAACTGACAGACTGACAGACTGACAGACTGACGAACTGACAGACTGACAGACTGACGAACTGACAGACTGACAGACTGACAAACTGATGAACTGACGAACTGACAGACCGACGAACTGACAGACTGACGAACTGATGAACTGACAGACAGACAGACTGACGAACTGACAGACAGACAGACTGACGAACTGACGAACTGACAGACTGACAGACTGACGAACTGACAGACAGACAGACAGACTGACGAACTGACAGACTGACAGACAGACAGACTGACGAACTGACAGACAGACAGACTGACTGACAGACTGACATACTGACAGACTGAGTGAAAGACTGACAGTCTGACAGACTGACAAACTGACAGACTGACAAACTGACAGACTGACTGAAAGACTGACTGACTGAAAGACTGACAGACTGACAGACTGACGAACGGACAGACTGGCAGACTGACGAACTGACGGACTGGCAGACTGACGAACTGACAGACAGACAGACTGACGAACTGACAGACTGACGAACTGACAGACTGACGAACTGACGAACTGACAGACTGACTGAAAGACTGACTGACTGAAAGACTGACAGACTGACAGACTGACGAACTGATAGACTGACAGACAGACTGACAGACAGACAGACTGACGAACTGACAGACTGACAGACTGACAGACAGACAGACAGACAGACAGACAGACAAGTAAATGCACACGCACACACTCATTCATGTAAAAGACCCAGCAGTGTCTTAACATTGACAGGCAGCATGGTGCCAGGCCCTCCAGACTCCTGATGCTCTGATCTACACCCCAGGATAAAACCATTATGGAAATTCAACATGACTCATTCCCCTCACACATATCATCAGATGTTAAACATCTCTGGCCTCAGAGACTACTCCCTCGTCTTCTCTACATTGCAGAGTATTGCAGCTGACAAATGGATGTGTAGAGATGGGAAGTAAAACCTCCATGTATTACCGTCTGAATCAGAGGAGAGGAAAACAGGAGGGAAGGAGAGGAGGAGGGAAGGAGAGGAGAAGGGAAGGAGAGGAGGAGGGAAGGAGAGGAGGAGGGAAGGAGAGGAGGAGGGAAGGAGAGGAGAAGGGAAGGAGAGGAGGAGAGAAGAAGGGAAGGAGAGAAGGAGGACATTTTGATGGAGAGTGCTTAACGACCTGACACCCTGAGAGATGTTCACCAGCCTCTCCCGGCTGACATTACAACACAGACACAGATCCCAGAGGAAAACCTCCCTAGTACTTCCTACAGACTAGACAAGACAGCAAGGCACGCCATCCCACCCCCCCCTCGTCGTTAAAGTTCCAACAACATGTCGTTTAGCGATCTTAAACTATTTGACTTCTGATTGCATCTGCTGCTCCAGGCACCAGATTCCTCTACTTTGCTGCTCCAGGCACCAGATTCCTCTACTTTGCTGCTCCAGGCACCAGATTCCTCTACTTTGCTGCTCCAGGCACCAGATTCCTCTACTTTGCTGCTCCAGGCACCAGATTCCTCTACTTTGCTGCTCCAGGCACCAGATTCCTCTACTTTGCTGCTCCAGGCACCAGATTCCTCTACTTTGCTGCTCCAGGCACCAGATTCCTCTATGTTGAAGTATCGGGGCACCATATTCCTCTACGTTGAAGTATCGGGGCACCATATTCCTCTACGTTGAAGTATCGGGGCACCAGATTCCTCTACGTTGAAGTATCGGGGCACCAGATTCCTCTACGTTGAAGTATCGGGGCACCATATTCCTCTACGTTGAAGTATCGGGGCACCATATTCCTCTACGTTGAAGTATCGGGGCACCATATTCCTCTACGTTGAAGTATCGGGGCACCATATTCCTCTACGTTGAAGTATCGGGGCACCATATTCCTCTACGTTGAAGTATCGGGGCACCATATTCCTCTACGTTGAAGTATCGGGGCACCAGATTCCTCTACGTTGAAGTATCGGGGCACCAGATTCCTCTACGTTGAAGTATCGGGGCACCATATTCCTCTACGTTGAAGTATCGGGGCACCATATTCCTCTACGTTGAAGTATCGGGGCACCATATTCCTCTACGTTGAAGTATCGGGGCACCAGATTCCTCTACGTTGAAGTATCGGGGCACCATATTCCTCTACGTTGAAGTATCGGGGCACCAGATTCCTCTACGTTGAAGTATCGGGGCACCATATTCCTCTACGTTGAAGTATCGGGGCTGACTAAATCCACCTGCTGTCTACTAACTACTGTTAACTGGAGGCCAATAACTCTATTAAACAGTGATTAGAAAACAACAGAAAAACTTTCACTATCTGACATGAAGGAGTCGAGTGACAACAGAATAATCCCTGTGAGATCCTGAAGGCCATGTCTACAGTCTCTGTGTTGTCTCTGTACTCACCCACAGCAGTATGGAAAGCCTGACTGCCTCCACAAAGGAACGCCATGGCAGAGTCAGAACGTAGTCTAGCACGTCAGAGAAGACTGTCCCTAGAGTCCGGCAGGACGAAACGACACAAACACCTGCTGTCCCAGGGCAGCTCTACCCCCGGATTCTGGACAGTAGTTTCTTCCTGCACCATAGCAGCGTTACTAAGCCCTCAGCCCACAGCCCTGGCTGAGTACACCACGCCGAACACACACAGAGATAACGGGAGAACAACCCCGTCCAGTCAACCACATCTAGGTCTCCAACGTAATGCCTCTCGACAAGAGTAGAGAGAGAGATGTAGCTGGTGATCCCGTTATGTTGCCTCCTCCTCCTCCCTCCTCCTCCTCCTTCTTCTCCTCCTCCTCCAGAACACTACTAGGTACTCAGCACAGCACTTATACACACCAGACAAAGAGGACTGGAAAAGAAAGTGGAGCGCACAAATTCCAGAGGCGTTCTGCAGGACGGAGCAAAGAAGAAGAGAGGGATAAAAATATGTATAAAGAAGAAAATAGGCACTGTGAATCTCTCTGTCTTCAGGACCTCTCCTGGGACTCTCTGTCTCCCCTGGGACTCTCTGTCTTCAGGCCCTCTCCTGGGACTCTCTGTCTCCCCTGGGACTCTCTGTCTTCAGGACCTCTCCTGGGACTCTCTGTCTCCCCTGGGACTCTCTGTCTTCAGACCCTCTCCTGGGACTCTCTGTCTCCCCTGGGACTCTCTGTCTTCAGACCCTCCCCTGGGACTCTCTGTCTTCAGGCCCTGTCCTGGGACTCTCTGTCTTCATGCCCTCTCCTGGGACTCTCTGTCTTCAGGCCCTCTCCTGTGACTCTCTGTCTTCAGGCCCTCTCCTGGGACTCTCTGTCTTCAGGCCCTGTCCTGGGACTCTCTGTCTTCATGCCCTCTCCTGGGACTCTCTGTCTTCAGGCCCTCTCCTGGGACTCTCTGTCTTCAGGCCCTCTCCTGGGACTCTCTGTCTTCAGGCCCTCTCCTGGGACTCTCTGTCTTCAGGCCCTCTCCTGTGACTCTCTGTCTTCAGGCCCTCTCCTGTGACTCTCTGTCTTCAGGCCCTCTCCTGGGACTCTCTGTCTTCAGGCCCTCTCCTGTGACTCTCTGTCTTCAGGACCTCTCCTGGGACTCTCTGTCTTCATGCCCTCTCCTGGGACTCTCTGTCTTCAGGCCCTCTCCTGTGACTCTCTGTCTTCAGGCCCTCTCCTGGGACTCTCTGTCTTCAGGCCCTCTCCTGTGACTCTCTGTCTTCATGCCCTCTCCTGGGACTCTCTGTCTTCAGGCCCTCTCCTGTGACTCTCTGTCTTCATGCCCTCTCCTGGGACTCTCTGTCTTCAGGCCCTCTCCTGGGACTCTCTGTCTTCATGCCCTGTCCTGGGACTCTCTGTCTTCATGCCCTCTCCTGGGACTCTCTGTCTTCAGGCCCTCTCCTGGGACTCTCTGTCTTCAGGCCCTCTCCTGGGACTCTCTGTCTTCAGGCCCTCTCCTGTGACTCTCTGTCTTCAGGCCCTCTCCTGGGACTCTCTGTCTTCAGGCCCTCTCCTGGGACTCTCTGTCTTCAGGACCTCTCCTGGGACTCTCTGTCTTCAGGCCCTCTCCTGGGACTCTCTGTCTTCAGGCCCTGTCCTGGGACTCTCTGTCTTCAGGCCCTCTCCTGGGACTCTCTGTCTTCAGGCCCTCTCCTGGGACTCTCTGTCTTCAGGCCCTGTCCTGGGACTCTCTGTCTTCAGGCCCTCTCCTGGGACTCTCTGTCTTCAGGCCCTGTCCTGGGACTCTCTGTCTTCCGGCCCTCTCCTGGGACTCTGGGTGGCTGCCTAAGGGCAGGTCGAGGCAGGACACATGCGTGTGAGACAGTACTGGACTGGAGTCGACTAGCTAACTAGTCAGCTAGTCAGATACCACTGTGGCTTTCTGTGGTTCCCTAGACTCCACACGTTAGCAGAGGGACGGAGCAGAGTGCTACTATGTCTCTGTTAGCAGAGAGAGGGAGGAAAATACTGTCCAACCCAATCAGCATGAGAGGAGAGTGGTGCACTGCACCTTGGGAGGATGTGGTGAGGTCTTTATTTAGAGCAGATGACCTCACACTTTACAGTCCAACACATCACGCAACGAGCAAATCACCCCCATACATGCAGGTGTGTGTGTGTGTGTGTGTGTGTGTGTGTGTGTGTGTGTGTGTGTGTGTGTGTGTGTGTGTGTGTGTGTGTGTGTGTGTGTGTGTGTGTGTGTGTGTGTGTGTGTGTGTGTGTGTACTGTGCTGTTTGCATTTGTGAAACCATTTGGCCAGGACGAAGAATGAAAAGAAATAGAGCAGAGTAATGCAGTAGTGTCCTGTCTGTTTTCAGCTGAGAGGAGAGTAATGCAGTAGAGTGTCCTGTCTGTTTTCAGCTGAGAGGAGAGTAATGCAGTAGAGTGTCCTGTCTGTTTTCAGCTGAGAGGAGAGTAATGCAGTAGAGTGTCCTGTCTGTTTTCAGCTGGGAGGAGAGTAATGCAGTAGAGTGTCCTGTCTGTTTTCAGCTGAGAGGAGAGTAATGCAGTAGTGTCCTGTCTGTTTTCAGCTGAGAGCAGAGTAATGCAGTAGAGTGTCCTGTCTGTTTTCAGCTGAGAGCAGAGTAATGCAGTAGAGTGTCCTGTCTGTTTTCAGCTGAGAGGAAAGTAATGCAGTAGAGTGTCCTGTCTGTTTTCAGTTGAGAGGAGAGTGGTGTAATAGAGTGTCCTGTCTGTTTTCAGCTGGGAGGAGAGTAATGCAGTAGAGTGTCCTGTCTGTTTTCAGCTGAGAGGAGAGTGGTGTAATAGAGTGTCCTGTCTGTTTTCAGCTGAGAGGAGAGTGGTGTAATAGAGTGTCCTGTCTGTTTTCAGCTGAGAGGAGAGTAATGCAGTAGAGTGTCCTGTCTGTTTTCAGCTGAGAGGAGAGTGGTGTAATAGAGTGTCCTGTCTGTTTTCAGCTGAGAGGAGAGTGGTGTAATAGAGTGTCCTGTCTGTTTTCAGCTGAGAGGAGAGTGGTGTAATAGTGTCCTGTCTGTTTTCAGCTGAGAGGAGAGTGGTGTAATAGTGTCCTGTCTGTTTTCAGCTGAGAGCAGAGTAATGCAGTAGAGTGTCCTGTCTGTTTTCAGCTGAGAGGAGAGTAATGTAGTAGAGTGTCCTGTCTGTTTTCAGCTGAGAGGAGAGTGGTGTAATAGTGTCCTGTCTGTTTTCAGCTGAGAGGAGAGTGGTGTAATAGTGTCCTGTCTGTTTTCAGCTGAGAGCAGAGTAATGCAGTAGAGTGTCCTGTCTGTTTTAAGCTGAGAGGAGAGTGGTGTAATAGTGTCCTGTCTGTTTTCAGCTGAGAGGAGAGTGGTGTAATAGTGTCCTGTCTGTTTTCAGCTGAGAGCAGAGTAATGCAGTAGAGTGTCCTGTCTGTTTTCAGCTGAGAGGAGAGTGGTGTAATAGTGTCCTGTCTGTTTTCAGCTGAGAGGAGAGTAATGCAGTAGAGTGTCCTGTCTGTTTTCAGCTGAGAGGAGAGTAATGCAGTAGAGTGTCCTGTCTGTTTTCAGCTGAGAGGAGAGTGGTGTAATAGTGTCCTGTCTGTTTTCAGCTGAGAGCAGAGTAATGCAGTAGAGTGTCCTGTCTGTTTTCAGCTGAGAGGAGAGTGGTGTAGTAGAGTGTCCTGTCTGTTTTCAGCTGAGAGGAGAGTGGTGAGGCGGGACGTCCAGGGATTACAGCCCCTTAAATTTTAACATGGGCGGCTCCACGAGTCACTTTGTGTCAGACTCAATCAAGAACGCTTCACTGGTGATGGGACTAGGGCTGGGGTGGTGGTGGAGAGGGGGAGAGGGGGAGAGGGGGAGAGAGGGAGAACTTCACTGGTGATGGGACTAGGGCTGGGGTGGTGGTGGAGAGGGGGAGAGGGGGAGAGAGGGAGAGAGAACTTTACTGGTGATGGGACTAGGGCTGGGGTGGTGGTGGAGAGGGGGAGAGGGGGAGAGAGGGAGAGGGGGAGAGAACTTTACTGGTGATGGGACTAGGGCTGGGGTGGTGGTAGAGAGGGGGAGAGGGGGAGAGAGGGAGAGAGAACTTCACTGGTGATGGGACTAGGGCTGGGGTGGTGGTGGAGAGGGGGAGAGGGGGAGAGGGGGAGAGAGGGAGAGGGGGAGAGAACTTTACTGGTGATGGGACTAGGGCTGGGGTGGTGGTGGAGAGGGGGAGAGGGGGAGAGAGGGAGAGAATTTCACTGGTGATGGGACTAGGGCTGGGGTGGTGGTGGAGAGGGGGAGAGGGGGAGAGGGGGAGATAACTTTACTGGTGATGGGACTAGGGCTGGGGTGGTGGTGGAGGGGGGCTGGGCTGCAGTAGTGAGAGGTAGAGAGAGAGAGGGGGGTATGGGGTAAGAGAGGTAGAGAGGTAGAGAGGGGACTAGGGCTGGGGTGGTGGTAGAGAGGTAGAGAGGTAGAGAGGGAGAGGGGGGGTGGGGGTAAGAGAGGTAGAGAGGTAGAGAGGGGGAAAGAGAGAGGGAGAAAGAGTGAGATCGAGAAAGAGAGAGATTTTTGTTTATTCACTTTTGTTTATTATTTATTTCACTTGCTTTGACAATGTGTTTCCCATGCCAATAAAGCCCTTTGAATTGAATTGATAGAGACAGACACAGAGAGAAACGGAGCGAGAGAGAGAGAGAGAGAGAGAGAGAGAGGGGAGAAAGGTAGAGATGCAGGGCTGATAACAGAGTTATCTCTGAGAGTTTGAGATGCAGGGCTGTTATAACAGCGTTATCTCTGACAGGTAGAGATGCAGGGCTGATAACAGTGTTATCTCTGACAGGTAGAGATGCAGGGATGATAACAGTGTTATCTCTGACAGGTAGAGATGCAGGGATGATAACAGTGTTATCTCTGACAGGTAGAGATGCAGGGCTGATAACAGTGTTATCTCTGACAGGTAGAGATGCAGGGATGATAACAGTGTTATCTCTGAGGTAGATATGCAGGGATGATAACAGTGTTATCTCTGACAGGTAGAGATGCAGGGCTGATAACAGTGTTATCTCTGACAGGTAGAGATGCAGGGATGATAACAGTGTTATCTCTGACAGGTAGAGATGCAGGGATGATAACAGTGTTATCTCTGACAGGTAGAGATGCAGGGCTGATAACAGTGTTATCTCTGACAGGTAGAGATGCAGGGATGATAACAGTGTTATCTCTGAGGTAGATATGCAGGGATGATAACAGTGTTATCTCTGACAGGGCAGCAGTAGCAGAACACAGTGTAGGAGTCAACATCATTATTAACAGAACTCTCCAGCAGGAGAATTGATAAGGCCTTTACTCTGTCTGCAGACAGACATATCATACTCCTGAGGTGTGTGTGTGTGTGTGTGTGTGTGTGTGTGTGTATTAGTAAATTACTCCATTTCAAATGGATGGATCACCAATGGGGCCATTTAATCCTATGCAGTCCCTCATCTGCCTTCCTGCCCAGTTCATAGAGCCTGTGAAATGAGCAATAAAAATGCTTGTTTCCCTCATCTCGTTCTGTATCATTCCATCTCCAGGCTAGGACATAATAACCAGGAAGGAGATAACAACCAGGACAGAGATAATAACCAGGACAGAGATAATCACCAGGACGGCGATAATAACCAGGAAGGAGATAACAACCAGG
The DNA here is from genome assembly GCF_965601325.2 of Salmo salar. Lineage (NCBI taxonomy): Eukaryota > Metazoa > Chordata > Actinopteri > Salmoniformes > Salmonidae > Salmo > Salmo salar. The sequence goes on from NC_138297.1 coordinate 69,279,162, forward strand.
AAGGATAATAACCAGGACAGAGATAATAACCAGGAAGGAGATAATAACCAGGACAGAGATAATAACCAGGAAGGCGATAATAACCAGGAAGGATAATAACCAGGATAGAGATAATAACCAGGACAGATATAATCACCAGGACGGAGATAATAACCAGGACATAGATAATAACCAGGATGTATATAATAACCTGGAAGGAGATAATAACCTGGAAGGAGATAATAACCAGGAAGGAGATAATAACCAGGACGGAGATAATAACCAGGAAGGAGATAATAACCAGGAAGGAGATAATAACCTGGAAGGAGATAATAACCAGGATGGAGATAATAACCAGGAAGGAGATAATAACCAGGACAGATATAATAACCAGGAAGGTAAATAAAGAGGAAGAGCAAGATAAAGCAAGACAAATAAATAAATACAGTATGGGGATGAGGTAGATTGGATGGGCTATTTACAGATGGGCTATGAACAGGTGTACAGTGATCTGTGAGCTGCTCTGACAGCTGGTGCTTAAAGTTAGTGAGGGAGATATGAGTCTCCAGCTACAGAGATTTTTGTAGTTTGTTCCAGTCATTGGCAGCAGAGAACTGGAAGGAGAGGCGGCCAAAGGAAAAATTGGCTTTGGGGGTGACCAGTGAAATATACCTGCTGGAGCGCGTGCTACAGGTGGGTGCTGCTATGGTGACCAGTGAGCTGAGATAAGGGGGGACTTTACCTAGCAGAGACTTGTAGATGACCTGGAGCCAGTGGGTTTGGCGATGAGTATGAAGCGAGGGCCAGCCAACGAGAGCGTACAGGTCGCAGTGGTGGGTAGTATATGGGGCTTTGGTGACAAAACGGATGGCACTGTGACAGACTGCATCCAGTTTGTTGAGTGTTGGAGGCTATTTTGTAAATGACATTGCCGAAGTCGAGGTTCTCTAAGTTATCATGTCATACTGGGTCAACAGTCACTAGAGTTTCAAGTCAGTTTTAATGTGGAAGAATCCCTCTATCTCTGGCATTAAGAGAAACATACAGGAACAACGTACAGCAGGATCCCTTTGATTGGTTGGAATCTATACACCACACACAGGTAGACCAGCTCAGAGATTAACACACAGGTAGACCAGCTCAGAGATTAACACACAGGTAGACCAGCTCAGAGAGTAACACACAGGTAGACCAGCTCAGAGATTAACACACAGGTAGACCAGCTCAGAGAGTAACACACAGGTAGACCAGCTCAGAGATTAACACACAGGTAGACCAGCTCAGAGATTAACAGACAGGTAGACCAGCTCAGAGATTAACACACAGGTAGACCAGCTCAGAGATTAACACACAGGTAGACCAGCTCAGAGAGTAACACACAGGTAGACCAGCTCAGAGATTAACACACAGGTAGACCAGCTCAGAGAGTAACACACAGGTAGACCAGCTCAGAGATTAACACACAGGTAGACCAGCTCAGAGATTAACACACAGGTAGACTAGCTCAGAGATGAACACACAGGTAGACCAGCTCAGAGATTAACACACAGGTAGACCAACTCAGAGATTAACACACAGGTAGACCAGCTCAGAGAGTAACACACAGGTAGACCAGCTCAGAGAGTAACACACAGGTAGACCAGCTCAGAGATTAACACACAGGTAGACCAGCTCAGAGATTAACACACAGGTAGACTAGCTCAGAGATGAACACACAGGTAGACCAGCTCAGAGATTAACACACAGGTAGACCAACTCAGAGATTAACACACAGGTAGACCAGCTCAGAGAGTAACACACAGGTAGACCAGCTCAGAGATGAACACACAGGTAGACCAGCTCAGAGAGTAACACACAGGTAGACCAGCTCAGAGATTAACACACATGTAGACCAGCTCAGAGATGAACACACAGGTAGACCAGCTCAGAGATTAACACACAGGTAGACCAGCTCAGAGATCTGATTGAGAGTCCTATATATTGGTATGTGTTTGTTGAGTACTTTGTGGGAGATTGTTCTGTGTATAGCCTTGTGCCTTACCAGACTGTTATTTCGTCATTGTGTTTTGTGTTTATTTTGGTTTCCCTTTTCCTTAATAAAGAAGATGAGTACATACGATCTCGCTGCATATTGGTCCGACAATGATTTCTCTTTATCTTCTGACTAAGAAGAATGTGACAGAATCTCCCACCAACCAAGGACCAAGCAGCGGGGTAAGGAGCAACGGGAGAATAATATGGACTATCGGGAAAAGTGGATTGGGAGGAGATTATGGCCGGAGAAGGCCCATGGAGAAAGTGGAGCGAAGACCGGGAACGCTACAGGGGAACACGACTGGCGTTTAAGACGGAGAGGCACCCCCAATAATTTTTTTGGGGGGGGAACACGGGTAGTTTGGCTGGGCCAGGCAGTAGACCTAAACCAGCTCCCCGTGCTTTTTATGGGAAGCGTTTGGAGTGGAGAGCGCCGAGGTATGCGGAAGTGCGCACGATCTCGCCCATACGCACGCACAGTCCGGTGCGAGTGATCCCAGCCCCTCGCAAATGCCGTGCTAGAGTGGGCATCCAGCCTGGAAGGAGGATGCCTGCGCAGCGCATCTGGCCACCTGTGCACCTCCTAGGCCCAGGCTACCCTACGCCTGCTCTACGCACGGCAACCATCAGGCCCCTGCACAGCCCAGTTCACCCTGTACCAGCACTCCGCTCGTACAGGGCTACTAGTTCCATCCAGCCAGGACGGGTTGTGCAGGAGGTGCGATCGAGACCACCAGTGCTTCTCCACGGCCCGGTATATCCAGTACCAGCACCACGCACCAGGCCTCCAATACGTCAGCCTAGTCCAACTCAGCCCGTTCCTGCTCCCCGCACTAGCCCTGAGGTGCGTGTCCCCAAACTGGCACTTCCAGTACCAGCACCACACATCAGGCTTCCAGTGCGTAATCCCAGTCCAACTCAGCCCGTTCCTGCTCCCCACACTAGCCCTGAGGTGCGTGTCCCCAAACTGGCACTTCCAGTACCAGTACCACGCATCAGGCTTCCAGTGCGTCAGTCCAGTCTCGAGTTTCCGACAACAGTGCTTCGTCCAGAGTGTCCGGGAACAGTGCCCCGTCCAGAGTGTCCGATGACAGTTCCCTGTCCAGAATATTCGGCAACAGTGCCCCGTCCAGAGTATCCGACAACTGTACCCCGTCCAGAGTATCCGGTAAGAGTGTCTAGCCCGGAACCAAGGGAGACGGCCTTCTGTTCAGAGCCGAGTGAGACGGCCCACAGTTCGGAGAGGAGTGAATGGGTCTACAGTCCGGAACCGAGTGAGTCTGTCTGCAATCCGGAACCGAGTGAGTCTGTCTGCAATCCGGAACCGAGTGAGTCTGCCTGCAGTCCGGAGCCGAGTGAGTCTGCCTGCAGTCCGGAGCCGAGTGAGTCTGCCTGCGGTCCGGAGCCGAGTGAGTCTGCCTGCAGTCCGGAGCCGAGTGAGTCTGCCTGCGGTCCGGAGCCGAGTGAGTCTGCCTATAACTCCGAACTGTGTGAGTCTGCCTATAACTCCGAACTGTGTGAGTCTGCCGATAACTCTGAACTGTGTGAGTCTGCCTATAACTCTGAACTGTGTGAGTCTGCCGATAACTCTGAACTGTGTGAGTCTGCCGATATCTCTGAACTGTGTGAGTCTGCCTATAACTCCGAACTGTGTGAGTCTGCCTATAACTCCGAACTGTGTGAGTCTGCCGATAACTCTGAACTGTGTGAGTCTGCCGATAACTCTGAACTGTGTGAGTCTGCCGATAACTCTGAACTGTGTGAGTCTGCCGATATCTCTGAACTGTGTGAGTCTGCCGATAACTCTGAACTGTGTGAGTCTGCCGATATCTCTGAACTGTGTGAGTCTGCCGATAACTCTGAACTGTGTGAGTCTGCCGATAACTCTGAACTGTGTGAGTCTGCCGATAACTCTGAACTGTGTGAGTCTGCCTATAACTCCGAACTGTGTGAGTCTGCCGATAACTCTGAACTGTGTGAGTCTGCCGATATCTCTGAACTGTGTGAGTCTGCCTATAACTCCGAACTGTGTGAGTCTGCCTATAACTCCGAACTGTGTGAGTCTGCCGATAACTCTGAACTGTGTGAGTCTGCCGATAACTCTGAACTGTGTGAGTCTGCCGATACCGAGTGAGTCTGACTACGGTCCGGAACCAAGCGAGTCTGCCTACAGTCTGGATCTTCCAGAGTTGGTCCACAGTCCGGAGCCCCCAGAGACGCTCTACAGCCCTGAACATTGTGCAGGGGTGGACTGGTCAGGGGGTGGCTGTAGACCAGAACCTGAGCCACCTCCAGTATAGGTGGGTTGGGGAGGGGGGGTGTAGCACAGCCACCCTCCCTTCCCTCCCTTTAGTTTAGGGGATTTATGTTTGTTTTGGGGTCATTTTGTTTTTTTGTGTGAAGTGCATCCGGGGTCTGCACCTTTGGGGGGGGGGGGTGGTACTGTCACGTCCTGACCAGTAATAATGGTTATTTGTTATTGTAGTTTGGTCAGGACGTGGCAGAGGGTATTTGTTTTATGTGGTTCGGGGTGGTGTGTGTGTGTGTGTGTGTGTGTATGTGTGTGTGTGTGTGTGTGTGTGTGTGTGTGTGTGTGTGTGTGTGTGTGTGTGTGTGTGTGTGTGTGTGTGTGTGTGTGTGTGTGTGTGTGTGTGTGTGCACCCTAACTCCCTGTATTAGAACTGAGTGGGGTTAAGGGGTCAGTTTAATGGGGGTGTGTTAGCAGGCACATTTCAACCAGCTCTCAACAATGACATTTTACAACTGATTGAGAGAGAAGAATATCAAATAAAAAAATCTGTGTGTTGCTGTGTGTGTGTGTGTTGCTGTGTGTTGCTGTGTGTGTGTGTGTGTGTGTGTGTGTGTGTGTGTGTGTGTGTGTGTGTGTGTGTGTGTGTGTGTGTGTGTGTGTGTGTGTGTGTGTGTGTGTGTGTGTGTCTGTGTGTCTGTGTGTGTGTGTGTGTTGCTGTGTATGTGTTGCTGTGTGTGTGTTGCTGTGTGTGTGTTGCTGTGTGTGTGTTGCTGTGTGTTTGTGTGTGTTGCTGTCAACAATGACATTTTACAACTGATTGAGAGAGAAGAATATCAAATAAAAAAATCTGTGTGTTGCTGTGTGTGTGTGTGTGTGTGTTGCTGTGTGTTGCTGTGTGTTGCTGTGTGTGTGTGTGTGTGTGTGTGTGTGTGTTGCTGTGTGTGTGTGTTGCAGTGTGTGTGTGTGTGTGTGTGTGTGTGTGTGTGTGTGTGTGTGTGTGTGTGTGTGTGTGTGTGTGTGTGTGTCTGTGTGTGTGTGTGTTTGTGTGTGTGTGTGTGTGTGTTGCTGTGTGTGTGTTTGTGTGTGTGTGTGTGTTTGTGTGTGTGTGTTGCTGTGTGTGTGTTGCTGTGTGTTTGTGTGTGTTGCTGTGTGTGTGTTTGTGTGTGTGTGTTTGTGTGCGTGTGTGTTGCTGTGTGTGTGTTTTGGAAACCCAGTCGTTTGTTATCCCCCTGTGTTCCCCTGACAGATATAACCAGGCAGAATGGAGGATTGAGACTGACAGAGAACATCCAACCCCATTCTGATAACGCAGAGCGCTACAGCGTGCTCCGCAGGGCACACACACACACACACACACACACACACACACACACACACACACACACACACACACACACACACACACACACACACACACACACACACACACACAGCTAACTCTTTCATCCTACAGTAAAAGTGTCTGGTGTGCAGAGGAAGGATGTACCTATAGGTCTTCACAATCAGTACATGTAGACATTAAAAGAGCACTTTAAGTGCTGCGAATATGTATAAAGCCCCGCTGGCTAAGAGAGGCATCCATAGTATCTCTGTTAACTACAACTCTGACTCAGTCGTGACTCCCATTAGTAACTCTGTTTAGTAGTACTCTGCCTCAATTGTGACTCCATTAGTAACTCTGTTTAGTAGTACTCTGCCTCAGTCGTAACTCCATTAGTAACTCTGTTTAGTAGTACTCTGCCTCAGTCGTGACTCCATTAGTAACTCTGTTTAGTAGTACTCTGCCTCAGTCGTGACTCCATTAGTAACTCTGTTTAGTAGTACTCTGCCTCAGTCGTGACTCCATTAGTAACTCTGTTTAGTAGTACTCTGCCTCAGTCGTGACTCCATTAGTAACTCTGTTTAGTAGTACTCTGCCTCAGTCGTGACTCCATTAGTAACTCTGTTTAGTAGTACTCTGCCTCAGTCGTGACTCCATTAGTATCTCTGTTTAGTAGTACTCTGCCTCAGTCGTGACTCCATTAGTAACTATGTTGATATGACTCCCTCTGAGGGTCTGTACTCCGTATCCTCTAAGTAAAAATAAAACTAATTTCTTACGCCTTGCAGACGGAAGTGCAGTTGTGTAGAGTAGCAGTCTCTCTCTAGACACGACTCAGATATATTACAGTTGGATGTGGATGGAACCACATTATGGAGTCTATAACTGGAGGCATTCAGCACTTTGATCACCTCAGATATAAGTGTTTGTGTGTCATCCTCCACAACACTATCACTCTGTAGAGTCCACAACACTATCACTCTGTAGAGTCCACAACACTATCACTCTGTAGAGTCCACACGACTATCACTCTGTAGAGTCCACAACACAATCACTCTGTAGAGTCCACAACACTATCACTCTGTAGAGTCCACAGCACTATCACTCTGTAGAGTCCACAACACTATCACTCTGTAGAGTCCACAACACTATCACTCTGTAGAGTCCACAACACTATCACTCTGTAGAGTCCACACGACTATCACTCTGTAGAGTCCACAACACAATCACTCTGTAGAGTCCACAACACTATCACTCTGTAGAGTCCACATCACTATCACTCTGTAGAGTCCACATCACTATCACTCTGTAGAGTCCACAACACTATCACTCTGTAGAGTCCACAGCACTATCACTCTGTAGAGTCCACACGACTATCACTCTGTAGAGTCCACAACACTATCACTCTGTAGAGTCCACAACACTATCACTCTGTAGAGTCCACACGACTATCACTCTGTAGAGTCCACAACACAATCACTCTGTAGAGTCCACAACACTATCACTCTGTAGAGTCCACATCACTATCACTCTGTAGAGTCCACATCACTATCACTCTGTAGAGTCCACAACACTATCACTCTGTAGAGTCCACATCACTATCACTCTGTAGAGTCCACAACACTATCACTCTGTAGAGTCCACACCACTATCACTCTGTAGAGTCCACAACACAATCACTCTGTAGAGTCCACAACACTATCACTCTGTAGAGTCCACAGCACTATCACTCTGTAGAGTCCACACCACTATCACTCTGTAGAGTCCACATCACTATCACTCTGTAGAGTCCACAACACTATCACTCTGTAGAGTCCACAACACTATCACTCTGTAGAGTCCACACCACTATCACTCTGTAGAGTCCACAACACAATCACTCTGTAGAGTCCACAACACTATCACTCTGTAGAGTCCACAGCACTATCACTCTGTAGAGTCCACAACACTATCACTCTGTAGAGTCCACAACACTATCACTCTGTAGAGTCCACAACACTATCACTCTGTAGAGTCCACACGACTATCACTCTGTAGAGTCCACAACACAATCACTCTGTAAAGTCCACAACACTATCACTCTGTAGAGTCCACATCACTATCACTCTGTAGAGTCCACATCACTATCACTCTGTAGAGTCCACAACACTATCACTCTGTAGAGTCCACACCACTATCACTCTGTAGAGTCCACAACACAATCACTCTGTAGAGTCCACAACACTATCACTCTGTAGAGTCCACAGCACTATCACTCTGTAGAGTCCACACCACTATCACTCTGTAGAGTCCACATCACTATCACTCTGTAGAGTCCACAACACTATCACTCTGTAGAGTCCACAACACTATCACTCTGTAGAGTCCACACCACTATCACTCTGTAGAGTCCACAACACAATCACTCTGTAGAGTCCACAACACTATCACTCTGTAGAGTCCACAACACAATCACTCTGTAGAGTCCACAACACTATCACTCTGTAGTGTCCACAACACTATCACTCTGTAGAGTCCACAACACTATCACTCTGTAGAGTCCACAACACTATCACTCTGTAGAGTCCACATCACTATCACTCTGTAGAGTCCACAGCACTATCACTCTGTAGAGTCCACAACACTATCACTCTGTAGAGTCCACAGCACTATCACTCTGTAGAGTCCACATCACTATCACTCTGTAGAGTCCACAACACTATCACTCTGTAGAGTCCACAGCACTATCACTCTGTAGAGTCCACATCACTATCACTCTGTAGAGTCCACAGCACTATCACTCTGTAGAGTCCACAACACTATCACTCTGTAGAGTCCACAGCACTATCACTCTGTAGAGTCCACATCACTATCACTCTGTAGAGTCCACAACACTATCACTCTGTAGAGTCCACAACACTATCACTCTGTAGAGTCCACAACACTATCACTCTGTAGAGTCCACATCACTATCACTCTGTAGTGTCCACAACACTATCACTCTGTAGTGTCCACAACACTATCACTCTATAGAGTCCACAACACTATCACTCTGTAGAGTCCACAGCACTATCACTCTGTAGAGTCCACAGCACTATCACTGTAGAGTCCACATCACTATCACTCTGTAGAGTGACAAACATTCCCTGGAGTATCTGAATGCTAAATGGTCAAATATGCTGCTTTATGACATTTCATATTTCCTTGAAAAACATCTGTCTAGTAACAAGTCCGTTCCTCATTATAAATGGATAAATGTACCCAGTGCGTAGTAGCTAACAGACTGGAGGGTACTGGGTAGTAGCTAACAGACTGGTGGGTACTGGGTGGTAGCTAACAGACTGGTGGGTACTGGGTGGTAGCTAACAGACTAGAGGGTACTGGGTGGTAGCTAACAGACTGGTGGGTACTGGGTGGTAGTTAACAGACTGGAGGGTACTGGGTGGTAGCTAACAGACTGGTGGGTACTGGGTGGTAGCTAACAGACTAGAGGGTACTGGGTGGTAGCTAACAGACTGGTGGGTACTGGGTGGTAGTTAACAGACTGGAGGGTACTGGGTGGTAGCTAACAGACTGGAGGGTACTGGGTGGTAGCTAACAGACTGGTGGGTACTGGGTGGTAGCTAACAGACTAGAGGGTACTGGGTGGTAGCTAACAGACTGGTGGGTACTGGGTGGTAGCTAACAGACTGGTGGGTACTGGGTGGTAGCTAACAGACTGGTGGGTACTGGGTGGTAGCTAACAGACTGGAGGGTACTGGGTGGTAGCTAACAGACTGGAGGGTACTGGGTGGTAGTTAACAGACTAGTGGGTACTGGGTGGTAGTTAACAGACTGGAGGGTACTGGGTGGTAGCTAACAGACTGGTGGGTACTGGGTGGTAGCTAACAGACTGGTGGGTACTGGGTGGTAGCTAACAGACTGGAGGGTACTGGGTGGTAGCTAACAGACTGGAGGGTACTGGGTGGTAGTTAACAGACTGGAGGATACTGGGTGGTAGCTAACAGACTAGAGGGTACTGGGTGGTAGCTAACAGACTGGTGGGTACTGGGTGGTAGCTAACAGACTGGTGGGTACTGGGTGGTAGCTAACAGACTGGAGGGTACTGGGTGGTAGCTAACAGACTGGAGGGTACTGGGTGGTAGCTAACAGACTGGAGGGTACTGGGTGGTAGCTAACAGACTGGTGGGTACTGGGTGGTAGCTAACAGACTGGTGGGTACTGGGTGGTAGTTAACAGACTAGTGGGTACTGGGTGGTAGCTAACAGACTAGAGGGTACTGGGTGGTAGCTAACAGACTGGAGGGTACTGGGTGGTAGCTAACAGACTGGAGGGTACTGGGTGGTAGCTAACAGACTGGAGGGTACTGGGTGGTAGCTAACAGACTAGAGGGTACTGGGTGGTAGCTAACAGACTAGAGGGTACTGGGTGGTAGCTAACAGACTGGTGGGTACTGGGTGGTAGCTAACAGACTGGAGGGTACTGGGTGGTAGCTAACAGACTAGACGGTACTGGGTGGTAGCTAACATACTGGAGGGTACTGGGTGGTAGCTAACAGACTGGAGGGTACTGGGTGGTAGCTAACAGACTGGAGGGTACTGGGTGGTAGCTAACAGACTGGTGGGTACTGGGTGGTAGCTAACAGACTAGAGGGTACTGGGTGGTAGCTAACAGACTGGTGGGTACTGGGTGGTAGCTAACAGACTGGAGGGTACTGGGTGGTAGTTAACAGACTGGAGGGTACTGGGTGGTAGCTAACAGACTGGTGGGTACTGGGTGGTAGCTAACAGACTAGAGGCTAGTGGTTGTTGTCCATGAAGGCTCAGTCATCTATTCCTCAGTTGTAGTTGGTTGCATCCCAAATGCATGGATTCATCCCAAATGGCTCATAGGCCTCTGGTCAGAAGAAGTGCACTAAACTAGGTAATAGGGAGCCATTTGGGAGTCATGCTATCTGTTTAGTCTGCTAGCCCAGTTAACTGTGGATAAACAGATGTCTTGGGAGTCATACCATTTGTTTAATCTGCTATCCCAGTTAACTGTGGATTGACAGATGTCCGTACTGTATCAAGAATCCCTGAGGGAAGCAAAGCCTCATTTCCAAGTAAAATCTAACACTTAGTGACAATTTTTGTCGGAAAACTCTGGATTAAATTAGTTAAATATGAACATTACTTTTCACATAGAGAGATGACAAGTCCATGATTTACTATTGTAATACAGGCTGGGGAATTAGATGGTCATTTATGCAGACTGGATGTATAGCCTAACAAAAAAGATACATTATTCCTAGAAGGGAACAACTCCTAGCCAGAAAGACAATGCAGGACCCACCCTCCTTATTCTCCTCCTCCTCAATCCTCTTCCTCCTTCCCCTCTTCCTCATCTCCTCCTCCTCCTTTTCCTCATCTCCTCCTACAATCCTCCTCCCCCTCCTCCTCCTCTTCCTCATATCCTCCTCATTCTTCCTCCTCCCCATTCCTCTCTCATCTCCTCCTCCTCCTCATTCCTCCTCCTCCTCCTCGTCATTCCTCCCCCTCTTCCTCATCTCCCACTCTTCATCATATCCTCCTATTCCTCATCTCATCCTCTTCCTCATCTCCTCCTCATCTCCTCCTCATTCTTCCTCCTCCCCATTCCTCTCTCATCTCCTCCTCCTCCTCCTCCTCATTCCTCCCCCTCTTCCTCATCTCCCACTCTTCATCATACCCTCCTCTTCCTCATCTCATCCTCTTCCTCTCTCTCCTCCTCCTCCTCCTGTCCTCTATAGCCAGCTGTCACATAGAGAAAAGTGAAAGATTGGGTCTGCATCCCAAATGCATCCTATTCCCTACACACTGCACTACTTTTAACTAGAGTTGTATGTGCTCTGGTTCTAAAGTAGTGCACTATAAAGGAAATAGGGTGTCATTTGGGACATATCCTGTGGCTCCAGAGAGAACAGAGGAGATCAGAACAGATGTCTGTCAACAGAACAGAGGAGATCAGAACAGATGTCTACCAACAGAACAGAGGAGATCAGAACAGATGTCTACCAACAGAACAGAGGAGATCAGAACAGAGGTCTACCAACAGAACAGAGGAGATCAGAACAGAGGTCTACCAACAGAACAGAGGAGATCAGAACAGAGGTCTGTCAACAGAACAGAGGAGATCAGAACAGAGGTCTACCAACAGAACAGAGGAGATCAGAACAGAGGTCTACCAACAGAACAGAGGAGATTAGAACAGAGGTCTACCAACAGAACAGAGGAGATCAGAACAGAGGTCTGTCAACAGAACAGAGGAGATCAGAACAGAGGTCTACCAACAGAACAGAGGAGATCAGAACAGAGGTCTACCAACAGAACAGAGGAGATCAGAACATAGGTCTTCTAACAGAACAGAGGAGATCAGAACAGAGGTCTACCAACAGAACAGAGGAGATCAGAACAGAGGTCTACCAACAGAACAGAGGAGATCAGAACAGAGGTCTACCAACAGAACAGAGGAGATCAGAACAGAGGTCTACCAACAGAACAGAGGAGATCAGAACAGAGGTCTTCTAACAGAACAGAGGAGATCAGAACAGAGGTCTACCAACAGAACAGAGGAGATCAGAACAGAGGTCTACCAACAGAACAGAGGAGATCAGAACAGAGGTCTACCAACAGAACAGAGGAGATCAGAACAGAGGTCTACCAACAGAACAGAGGAGATCAGAACAGAGGAGATCAGAACAGAGGTCTACCAACAGAACAGAGGAGATCAGAACAGAGGAGATCAGAACAGAGGAGATCAGAACAGAGGAGATCAGAACAGAGGTCTTCTAACAGAACAGAGGAGATCAGAACAGAGGTCTACCAACAGAACCGAGGAGATCAGAACAGAGGTCTTCTAACAGAACAGAGGAGATCAGAACAGATGTCTACCAACAGAACAGAGGAGATCAGAACAGATGTCTACCAACAGAACAGAGGAGATCAGAACAGATGTCTACCAACAGAACAGAGGAGATCAGAACAGATGTCTGTCAACAGAACAGAGGAGATCAGAACAGAGGTCTTCTAACAGAACAGAGGAGATCAGAACAGAGGTCTACTAACAGAACAGAGGAGATCAGATCAGAGGTCTGCCAACAGAATGAATGAACCGGTTAGCAGCCGAGGCACAAACACATAAACACACACACACACCGGGACATATTTCATTCCAAACGGCACTCCGCTCAACTGGGACACACCACACACCGCTGGTCCGGAAATCACACAAGGGACGCTATTTAAATCAAATGTACCAACAAAACAATTTAGGCAACAGGGATCTTGATCCAGGAGGGGATTTAATTCCTCTAGTCTGGTACCAGTCTCCACTCCTTGGTCTAGTCTGGTTACCAGTCCATTTAGTTAACATTCCACTCCTTGGTCTAGTCTGGTACCAGTCTCCACTCCTTGGTCTAGTCTGGTTACCAGTCCATTTAGTTAACATTCCACTCCTTGGTCTAGTCTGGTTACCAGTCTATACAGTTAACATTCCACTCCTTGGTCCAGTCTGGTTACCAGTCTATACAGTTAACATTCCACTCCTTGGTCCAGTCTGGTTACCAGTCTATACAGTTAACATTCCACTCCTTGGTCTAGTCTGGTTACCAGTCTATACAGTTAACATTCCACTCCTTGGTCTAGTCTGGTTACCAGTCTATACAGTTAACATTCCACTCCTTGGTCTAGTCTGGTTACCAGTCTATACAGTTAACATTCCACTCCTTGGTCTAGTCTGGTTACCAGTCTATACAGTTAACATTCCACTCCTTGGTCTAGTCTGGTTACCAGTCTATACAGTTAACATTCCACTCCTTGGTCCAGTCTGGTTACCAGTCTATACAGTTAACATTCCACTCCTTGGTCTAGTCTGGTTACCAGTCTATACAGTTAACATTCCACTCCTTGGTCCAGTCTGGTTACCAGTCTATACTACAGTTAACATTCCACTCCTTGGTCTAGTCTGGTTACCAGTCTATACAGTTAACATTCCACTCCTTGGTCTAGTCTGGTTACCAGTCTATACAGTTAACATTCCACTCCTTGGTCCAGTCTGGTTACCAGTCTATACAGTTAACATTCCACTCCTTGGTCCAGTCTGGTTACCAGTCTATACAGTTAACATTCCACTCCTTGGTCCAGTCTGGTTACCAGTCTATACAGTTAACATTCCACTCCTTGGTCTAGTCTGGTTACCAGTCTATACAGTTAACATTCCACTCCTTGGTCTAGTCTGGTTACCAGTCTATACAGTTAACATTCCACTCCTTGGTCTAGTCTGGTTACCAGTCTATACAGTTAACATTCCACTCCTTGGTCTAGTCTGGTTACCAGTCTATACAGTTAACATTCCACTCCTTGGTCTAGTCTGGTTACCAGTCTATACAGTTAACATTCCACTCCTTGGTCCAGTCTGGTTACCAGTCTATACAGTTAACATTCCACTCCTTGGTCTAGTCTGGTTACCAGTCTATACAGTTAACATTCCACTCCTTGGTCTAGTCTGGTTACCAGTCTATACAGTTAACATTCCACTCCTTGGTCTAGTCTGGTTACCAGTCTATACAGTTAACATTCCACTCCTTGGTCTAGTCTGGTTACCAGTCTATACAGTTAACATTCCACTCCTTGGTCCAGTCTGGTTACCAGTCTATACAGTTAACATTCCACTCCTTGGTCTAGTCTGGTTACCAGTCTATACAGTTAACATTCCACTCCTTGGTCTAGTCTGGTTACCAGTCTATACAGTTAACATTCCACTCCTTGGTCTAGTCTGGTTACCAGTCTATACAGTTAACATTCCACTCCTTGGTCCAGTCTGGTTACCAGTCTATACAGTTAACATTCCACTCCTTGGTCCAGTCTGGTTACCAGTCTCTACAGTTAACATTCCACTCCTTGGTCCAGTCTGGTTACCAGTCTATAGAGTTAACATTCCACTCCTTGGTCTAGTCTGGTTACCAGTCTATACAGTTAACATTCCACTCCTTGGTCTAGTCTGGTTACCAGTCTATACAGTTAACATTCCACTCCTTGGTCTAGTCTGGTTACCAGTCTATACAGTTAACATTCCACTCCTTGCCACTCCATGTCATTGCCAAAGAGACTGGCCTTTTGGCAATCTTAACGTTCAATATGCAGCTGGATTTACGGTAGAGTTTGTGGAAATAACATGAATATTTTCCATGACAGCATGTGGAGCCTCGTTAATTGAATTAGAACAATAACAAAGTCAAAAATAAACATTTAGCAGTTAGCTAGGCGACTTGTTGTATTTTCAGGCTTAAAATCAAAGCGAAGAGGTTTTGTGGTTGGAATTGCTGTATGTATTCAGTTAGAGAACTTAGATTTGAGCGAGCAGCTATTTGACAGACTGGTTGCATCTGGACCAACAAGAAACAGCTGCTTAGTAACCTGATAACAACATGTTCTGTGGAGGAGAAAAAGGAAATCGTGGTGATTGGAGGATAGCTGTGACGGTTTATCGTCAAGCTCATTAATGATGGAATGTTCATAGCTGAATATGGCAGAAAGGCCAGTCTCTTCGGCAATGACAAGAAGTGTCAAGGACTGGAATGTTAACTGAACAGACTGTTACTCAGACTACAATATCTCTGCTGTAATCAAGAGGTTTGATCTTGACATTTAGCCACCTAGCTAGCAAGTTAGCAAACCAAATGCATAGCTGGAGCCCTGAGCAGGATATCATTTATTTGACACATCTTAGATTTCTTAGATTTATACTCCATTTATAGTTATAAGCAGTGAGGTAGCAAGCAGCTCCACAACCCGTCAGCATTTCAAAATACCCCGGTATACGGTATAAACAGTATATCACCCAAGACTAGTGAATTGTGTTCTGGGCTGGCTAACGTTGTGGTTGTGTCTTCCACATGAACCTATTACAGAGGTCATAAACACCACAGTGTCAGAAAGAGGAATGGCAGCCTAAGGGGCTCTTATCCAAACAACAAAACAATTAGTGGGGACATTATTACTGCAGGTACAGTATATTACAAGACATCTCAGCAGCTTGCCTCTACGGGACTGAAAACACACGTGCCCACTAGTACATACAAACACAGCAACACACACACACACACAGCAACACACACACACACACACACACAGACACACAGACAGACAGACAGACAGACAGACAGACAGACAGACAGACAGACAGACAGACAGACAAACAGACAGACAGACAGACAGACAGACAGACAGACAGACAGACAGACAGACAGACAGACAG